>NC_138351.1:34769512-35357012 GCF_046562875.1 Panthera onca
AAGGGGAAAAATAAAGTTGATGGACATATTATTGGAATGAGTTTGAAAACAAGACAAAGATGGGAGTGATGACAGGACAGAAAGAATGAGCAAGATCATTCTGTGAACGTTAGTTCAGCACTCTTACCTCTTATTGGTGTACCACCTGGGTGGATAATATGAATGCAAATAAGATTAGAAAGAAGAAGCATTAGTACGAGAAGGAGGAGGCTAGGGCTGGGGAGAAGAATTAAATTAGATTTACAGAATTAAATAAGGTCTTAAAAGAAACTTGAATTACTATACTGGTAAAACAGGAATATATTAGATAGTATTATTAGATTATAAAAGCAAGTTGCATTATACCACAGAGGGCAAAGACCACAATAGGCAGCATTGCTTTTCTCAGAGAAACAACTGAGTTCATAGGTCTGGGGTCATATAGGATTAGAATTATATCTTATATGCCTCATATTCTTAAAAAAAAAACCCAAAAAACTAAACGATACTTTTTAAAGACATAGTTTAGGAAAAATCCTGGCTAATCTGTTTAAGTATATATATAGGTACGCATATATATATACTGTTATAGGAAATACTAATGACTAACTGGAAACAAACACTGTTGATTGAATATCTTATGCTACTCACTATGCTACATTTGTGTGATATAACTTGTGTATTATTTTATTTTTGTACACAGTGTTCTTACAATAACGGATCTGTGGATGTGTGCATGTGCGCGCCACTACCGAGATCTGGTGTCTACACTGACAGTTAGTAAAATGCATGCCATGCATTTTATTAATAATAAAATAATAATAATAATAATATTCTGGATATGGAAATTAGTGAGGGTGAAGTGCGCTTCAGAACTAAGCACTTACCAATAGATTCTGGAGATTTAAATACGGAGAGAAGAAAGACAGCATAAAAATATTATTATATTCCTTATAATTTGGTACAAATTTTTCAGAGTTAAAGCTTTATATACTAAATCATCTATGTTACATGTGAATAATTAATTCTTTATTTACAATAACAGAATGCTAATCTACACAATTCTGCTGACAACAAGCAAAAAAGGCAGTTAACAAGACGCTTTAACATCACAGGACAGGTCAAAAGCTGAGAATTCTGGGAAGACAGGCAGTTAAACAACTTAGAATTCTATATCAATATAACTCCCAACGTCAAAGTAAACAGCTTATTACTACATGTCCCGGTGAAATTGCCTAGGGACAGGCTCTAAAACTTAAGAAATTTAGAATTATCTCTATCTTTAATCTAAAGAGAGCAAAGGGATGAACTTGGGATGGGGGTGGGAGAGGGAGAAAAGGGCAGCCAGGGGAAAGAGGAGGAAGCAGCAAAAGCTGGAGTCTACACCAAAAGCAGACTTCTGTAGATCCAGTCACTGGAGGGTTCAAAACTCTTTAGTGTGGGCGCACACTACTGTGGCTTATGTGTAGAAAATGCTCACTCACAAGAATATAACAATAATATTAATAAAAATCCCCTCCTTGCATTGGTATTTTGTAAAGGACTTTCGAAAAAATACATCTGGTTACTCATGAGATAACATTTCTGTCATTTATGTATTAGTGAAAAGAAAGCAGATGTGACCAAACTTAACTAAACTTTGGTACTTTGATGAGTTCAAATGCATAAGAGACAGAGAAAACACACTTTAATAAAATTGAATCATTTTGGTGTTTAATATGAATATTTTGGTTTTTAATGGATACAACCATTGGAGCTCCTTGCAAGTTCTGAATGAAGGTCCAATGTTGAAATAAATTTGTTTCAAAAGAAAACAGAGAGAGAAGAAAGAAAGAGGAGAAAATGGATCCATCAAATACTGCAGAAAAGCAGTAAATTAAAAAAAATCATCAAAAATACAGTCACAGCAGTGAGCAATGTGGATTAAACAGAAGCTGCAAAACACACAGAGAGAAAGACAGACTCTGAAACAGGCTATGACATCACAAACATGGACAACACATTAAATAACAGAGAAAGAGAAGAGGGAGAAAAATCAATACCTAAAAATTAAAATTAAATCAAATCAAATTAAAATTAAAATAAAGAGAAAGAAAGCTAAAAAAAAAAAATTCTCTAAGAGTTAGTGGAAACAGTAACAAGACCCTACCTGATCGTAATTGCTTAATACGGCCATTGTTGTTGCTTGTGTCGACGGGCAGGAAATCTTTAAACCAAGTTATTTCTGGATCCGGATTCCCACTGGCTGCACAAAGCATGGTGGCAGTGCGTGTACGCTCAACCACCTTCAACTGTGGGCCCATGTCAATGGTAGGGAAGCCCCTGGGAATTTGATCCTCTGCAAGACAAAAGGTGATACAAACATGTCAATAAGTCAGATGCCCAAAATTCAAGAGCTATTGTCCATTAATCTTTCCCCTTGCCTTATTTGGCATTTGTTGAGAAGCTAACACAAACCAGGCAGCATTGCATTATTAGATTAGGATACAGTCACAATGTTGTTCCTGGCCAGGAGAATGCACAGTCTATGTAGGAGACCAATACTCTAACAAAGAGCTCAGATACATGTGATAAAGTACATGATGAAAAACCACATCTAGTTCTAGGATCGTGGGGGAAGAAGAAATTATAGAATGTGTGCTGGAGGAGGTCAGTGAGGTCAGCTTCAAATGAGACTCTGAAATGGGCATTAAGAACAAGTGGAATTGGCCAGAAAGATGGGAACATCACGAGTATCAGCACTTAGGGAACTTTCTGTTGAGGGAAACCGATGGGGTCCAGTAGAGCTCTTTTGGAGAGCATCTGGGGAATAAGCAGATTAGCTGGATTAAGTTACCTCATTTCTAATCTGCTGTTTTTCTTGTGATTTTTAAGTAAAACTCTGTATTTTTTCATAAGGGTCAACTTCAACCTGAATGAATTTCTTTTTCTTTCTCTCTCTCTCTCTCTCTTTTTTTTTTTTTTTTTGAATGAATTTCTTTGTAGGGAGTTTCCATTAATCTGAAAATTGTCTGAAAAAGACTCCCTTACAAAAGAAGAAAAGAAACTCAGAAAAAGCAACACAAAAGTGTATATTCCTCAGAGTAAGAAAGTATTTTCCTCCATTCCAAAGGCCTATACCATTTTCAGTCATTAAGAGTTCAAATTCCTAAATTTTGAATCCTCAACTCATCCAAAGTTCACTTCTCCCTATCCTATATCAAAATTGTCCCAGATCTTGGATCTTGAGAAGTTAAATTCCTCTTAAATCCCCCAAGCATGATGATCCACACTAATAACTTACATTACCAGTTCTTCCAGCCAGCATTAGAAAGGTATATTCTATCTTGAAGAAATTTTTAATTTGAAGGAATTTTAGTTATATATGTGATTATTATCCAAATTAGAACTTAGCAGTTTGTTTGAAAACCACTATAAAATAGTTTGAGTTCTCACTGGGTCTGGGATTAATTTAATCAACTGTCCCTCATGATCTTTGATAATTTTCATGAGCCATCAATTCCAAAATTACTCAAAAGCGCAAACACCAGTGAGAAAAAAAGTTAGAAATCATCAAATAGGGCATCTCACTTCTCCTAGGATGTCACCTGCAATTTATGGTATGATCCTATGAGTATTGCTGAAGTCTGCATTATAATTTCTAGGAAAAAGGCTCTATTTTGATGCTTCTGCTGTGTTGTCAGTCAAATATATGTGTCCTCTACTGCCTCCCCTCTATCATTACATGATAAATTCAGTCTCCTAAATTTAGCTAGCAAAATCCTTTTAAATCAGGCCCCATTTTTCTCAATCTCTCATGGATGATATCCCCCATAGCAAAGTTTCTTCTGTTCACACTGTAACTCTTACCATTTTCTAGACAAATCATGTACAATAAGTACTCTGGGTCTCTGGAAAGCCATGCAGCCAAAATCACCTTCTTTATAATAAAAACCCTCTCAAATATATGTAATATTTTCCTCCTCAGAGCTATTGTAGCAGTGAATAACTAAAATCCATTTTCTTGTATTTATTATTATGAGTTTATCTCCCTACACTGTGAGATCCTCCAGATCTCATTTATATCCAAATCCCTTGTCATCAAACTAGTCTGTATTATCAGACTTTTCAGAGAACCTCCAATGATTCCCAAGCCTAAATAAGAATATAACCTAGTGGTTAAAAAAAAGAAAAGAAAAGGAAAGGGAAAAGAAAAGAAAAGAAAAGAAAAGAAAGAAATATGTTTTTCTACTATATATAGTAGGAAACTACTTCTGGTAGAGACTTGATCAGAGAAATAGTTCAGGACTACAGAGAGAGATTTTGAATGTGATTAGTGAACAAATGTCAAACTATTATCAAAGAATAAAGCACACAATAAGGGGAAGGTTTCTCTCAACAAGTCCAGATTGTTATAAGAGAAACTGGGGAGGCAAACAGAACAGGCAGGTATGGACCCTAGCTCTTCTGCAGGAAGATTATGAAAGACCAATAGACGTTGCTAAGGCAAGTTGGGCTTGACATCTAAATTCACTAGAGAATATTTACCTGTCCCACCAGCTAGTTACAGCTGGAGACAAAAAAAAAGTTATAAAAACAATTCACTACCATGAGTTACATTTTACTTAGGTTGAAAGATTCTTTCGAGGAAGCAGGAATACATCCTGTTTATGTGAATGCTCACACATCATCAGCCAAGCAGAAGGCCTTTAGAGGACAAAAGTCAGAAACAATAGTTAAGGATGAAATTTCAAGATGGTTTTTCAGAGCTCCAAGGGAAAGTTAAAAATTACAAATGGAATAGAGCATTTTGCAAATTAGGCTAATTTTGATAATGTACTCCAAATGAATTTCATCAGTCTGTTCTTTGTGTCTTTAAGTTTCGTCAATATGATATATTTCTACCTATAGCATTGTTCTAATATTACTTGAAAAAAAAAAGCAGATAGATCAATAGCCATTGTATTACACACATCATATTAAACATCTCTCTTGGTGTCTAGTGACCCAAAATGCTTCAAAGCATTTTACCTGGAGTGCTCCAAAGTCAACAACACTGGCTTAGTTACCTAGAAATGAGTTTCTTAAAAAGCTCTTAGATTTTGTTATCTTTTCCATATTTAACACTACGAACTTAGGTTCATAAAAACTCACCTTGAGATTCCTGAGCTGTTTCTCTATTTCTCAGGGCATTGTATCTACCCCCAGGCATTTAAATACTAGTTACATTAGCATGCATTAACATTGACCCACTAGCCATTACTTTTCTTCTACACGTTCATCTCTGAAGAACCACACCACTATTCAGTATCAAGTGGCAAGTGTCAAAGACTTAAGATTGTTGAGCCACTTACTGAAGGCTCTTACTAAAGAAATCTAGAATTAATAACCATTTATAAGAAATTAAATCCTCACCTTAGGGAGAGCTGACAAAATTGACTTGTGCCCTATCAAAAGCAGTCTAATACATTTGCATGACCTTTCTTTTCCTTCTTGGCTCATAAAGAACACTCCAGAGCCCCCTTTTCATATACACAAGTGCACAACAAAGATAATCTTTCTTGCATACTAATCGGACAGAGGATGTAAAGAGTGCTCCTTTCCTATTTTTAATAAGGGTAATTAAATTCTATCCATCCCCCACCTTTGCACAGAATCTCTTTTGAATGTACTTTCTTCATTAATTTTTCATGAGAAACATCACAATGTAACAGATTCAAATAGCCAGAGCTCTTATATGTTGACAGTTGTGGCTTGTTTCCAATTTGACTGTCAGGTATTTGGCAATAAAACTCAGTATTCAACATAAAACGAACTGTAGAAATAATGAAATTTCTAATTGGAATGCTTATCTCAGTGGGTGTAGTTTAGAAGATGTTAATTGCTTTTTTTTTCACCTTCTACATTTATTAGTGATTTATATAAAATTGCTTTGGCCATTTGATAACATCAACTTTGACAACTCATCAAATGTGTAGTACCAGGAACTTGGGGGAAAATCAATATATTTTATATCTTAACCACATAAACTTTTACAGAAAAAAAAAGCAGCTATCAAAAATTAACAAATTGTCAATATGTTAGCAGCTTTAAACTTTTACATGAGGTGAAAAGAAAAACATTTTGTCCTATTCATTAATGTGTTCATTAAGCTTTAAAGTGCCTTACTTATCACTGTTCCATATTAATATTCAATCATGCAGAATTAGCTACTAATTCATCAACAATTTAAATCAGACTTGACCTTCACAAAGCCATTTGGTCTGTCATTTTGAGAGGCCATTAAAGGGCAGATTACTACATACTTGTGCTTAGTGAATCATAGAAGTTAGACATATTTTGTTTGGAATGGCAGCTATAATAGACCTGGAAATACAGCATATTCGTTGAATCCGTTTGGTATCATAATGAAATATGCGGATATGAAACTTACAGTTCCATTAAGGAAAGGGAAACATGAACATCAGCGCTGTTTAGAATTAACTTCCCATTTCTCCAGAACTTGTGTTAATAACCCCTGACATACCCAGGACTTGAAAGGAATGTATAGGGAAATAGTCTGACATGGTTTTGTAAGGAGTCATGCTTTAGGTATCTGTGAACGATCAGATACAAGCTTTTGCATAATTTGCTCAGTTAAACTACTTTCATTGTTCATCCATAAATAATTTTAATGATTTTTTTTTAGTTGCGCTCTAATTCCACAAACACTGAACCTCTTGTATTTGTTAGGAAACCACACAATTAAATTGCCTGCTAAAGCCATAGCGTCCATCCAAGGTGGCCAAAGCAGTTCTTCTTGCCTATTCTTGCTGGGACATGAATGAATGCAAACATACAGGTGTTCTGACTCTGGTCCCAATTGATTAAAGAAGTTTTCAGTGAAAGACTATTTGCCGCGGTGCTACATTTCCAATTTATCACATCAATTACATCAACAATATGCCTTTACAAAAGCACTATTAAGAGATTTGGCAAGTATACTCAATCATTTAAATATTATGGATGATGTAGAGGTTTTGATGAGAAAGGTAGTGTAATAAAGCAAAATCAGAAACTTTAGTAAGAGATAAGTAGATTATTATTTTTTTTTTTTCTTAGAGAACTCAACCTCCTGAATCACTTTTCTGAGTACCAAACAATTCATAGTGGCTCCTTTTAAAAAATCTCTCAACTGGTGTTATCAATCAATCCCTTAATAAGTCAATGAGTAAGCTTGAACTCATAAGCTCATGGAGGGCAGGGCTTTGTGATATTTCCTTTGTAACCAAGACAGTGTACAAGAAATATTTGCAAGTACATACGTTTAGGGAATCTCGACAAACATCTCAGCACTCACTCATGTGGCATCTCTGAATTCCTATCGGGTTTATTTCATATCATTCATTTAACCAGTAAATCATTCTTTGTTTTGTGGCTATATGCTTGGCCTCCGCAATTTGGTTCTACATCTAAGAGACATACAACTTTCTTATAACTTCTATTTTTTACAGTGTCTTAAGTAGTATGAGGCTTCCAGACTCACAAAAATAGTCTTTAAGGGCTATTTTTATAGTCATAAATTTTATTTCATTAGCAAACAATCTTCGTTGGTTAAGATGCACAAGTCATGCTTGGTTCTTTTTACAATTTGGTGCAGTTACTGCACTGGGAACACACATTTCAGTTCCTGCTATCTAATTCTATAGAAAGGCTCTCTTCATACACTACTTGTAAGTTCCTACAAGTCAAAATGCCAATCATGTAACAAAAAAAAATACATGTAAACATAATGAAACTCAAAAGAGCCCACAGAATATGGTACCAAAACTCTGTTATGTCATCTTTAGAAAAATGAAATTGATGTTCAAGCTAATGGTAAAACCCAAGTGAATCATTCAGTTGTATGTTGGGGCAAACACTCAGGTCATGGTTCACTCACAAGAGCAAAGATTTCTCAATGGCTATGTATCTTAAATTTTAAGTGTGTTCACAGTGTAATCTTCTACAAGCTCTAAAGTTTTGTTTTTGTTTTGAAGTATGAAGGGATTAAGAAAAGATTTCATTAACAAAAGAAAGGCCAAATGTTAGATGGATCATATTTGGAATATTTTCTTAGTGGTAGACCCTTTACATATATTGCAAGGCATCTCCACCTGTTAAAGAAACAGTACTAATCTGTGCCAAAGTATGTTTTTATACTTAGGAAAAAGTGAAAATTATTTTGAAAAGTTGAAATATGGTGGTGGTCAGGTGGTCACATAACAAAATGTTTTCCTATTTATGAAAACTGCATTAAATTAAAAGAAAAAAGAGCTTTTGAACTATCAGTTTGAAGAATCTACTACTGAGCAGGCAATAGATGGTATAATTCATTCTATAGATATTTATTAAATGTCTCTGTTGTGCCAATTGTGGGCCAGGCACTGGGTATGAAGAAATCTAGAGAACCTTTATATTGTTGTGATTTAATTAAATCTGCAGAATAATTAGTTCTTTGGGAGTGAGAATAGTACCCAGCTCATAGATGGGAGGACTGAATGAGATAATGCAATAAATGTGGCTAGCACTGCCTGGCACTGGTGTCTGGCATTTTGTAAAATATTAGCATATCTACACTTACTCAATCCCAAGATCCTATGATAGACTTACAGAACAGAGGCATGTGACTCCAAGTCTTGATATAACAAAAGCTGCAGCAATAAATTGTAAATGGGGAATATTCTATGCAAATCATAACAAAAAAACCCACAAGGATTATCTAAACATGCAAGTGACTTTATTTATTTTTTATGTTTATTTTATTTTTGAGAGAAAGAGACAGAGTGAGAGCGGGGCAGGGGCAGAGAGAGAGGAAGACACAGAATCCAAAGATTCAGGCTCCAGGCTCTGAGTTGTCAGCACTGACCCCAACGCAGGGCTCAAACCCACAAACCACAAGATCATGACCTACACCCAAGGCAGGGGCTTAACCGACTGAGCCACAGAGGCACCCTGACATGCAAGTGAATTTAGAAAGCAATATCTGCAATCAAGTAACTTTTTCAAAGCTCATAAAAACCCTCATTTCTCTCTTTGAACAAGGCTTTATGTTCTTTGATTAATCAACAGCAGAAATAAAACAAATCCATATTGTCATATGATGTTCCCAAAAATGAACTAAAAGAATAGCTCTAAATATTTGAGACAGAAAAGCTTTGCTATGAATGACAGAAAACACTGAAACCATCCGAGCCTTATTAAGGTTCCCTGAGATAGGCAAAGGTGGTATCATAATTACAATCTTCTGTAGACACAAAACAAAGACTCAGCAAAATTACTGTTCCAGATCACACATAGAGCAAAAATAAAAGAAAAGCTTTTAACTCTAGATTTGGCATATTTGTACTTCAGCATGCTTCCTCTATGCCAATAGGTGTTCATTGAATATTCATCAAAAACAGTGATAGAACTCTTTATCAAAGTCAACCTATAATGGAAGGCACAACAAAAATGATTTGAATAGTTGCTTATTTTTAATTTTTTTTTTCAAGCAGAAAGGACTAAAGTTCCATGGAATGTAATGATAATTTTAAAAAAAGTTCTACATTTAAAAAAATCTTTTGATATATATTAATTGGCTTCTCATTGGTTTAGCATTGCTTCCAGATAGAGACAAATATTTGCCATGTATGCTAGCCAATCAAATGTGCAGGAGAAATGGAAGAGTGTGAAAAGGATGATAAATATCAAATAATTTTCTCTAGAGAGCTCAAATTCAGCACTGTGCCCATGTCGTTAACCCTTCTGTAATTTCTATTTAATTATCTAAGAAGGGTTATAAATGTTAGAACTTTGGTTCCGAGCAGATGCCAAAAGACAGGACACTAGACATCAGTAGACCCAACATATCAACTCTATGACCTTAGGCCACACAGCGGTCTCCCTGTAAGACGGGAGCCAATAATGACCACCCCAAATATCTTTGTCTGGGAGAGGAGACAGATCAGGGTCTCTGGCTAGCACCTGGAGGGTTACTGGTTAGAGTATTTGCTACTTTGTTGAACAGCAAATGAGTTTTCAAGTCATTATCTTTCAGAATAAACCATGGTATCAGGCTACAAACAAGAACCATTTCTTTCCAGAATACAGTCCCTGAAAATGGAGAAAAAACATTTATTATTCTTTTCTTAAAGAAAACAATGTAAATAAAGCTTTTATTTTCACCATTCCAGATGCAGCAGAGTATAATTTGTACTGTTTTGACATCATGACTGTATTATTCAAAATCAATCTTCCTGCAAGTGTATTGAATAAGGGACTGAAAACAGAAAACTCCAAAGAAAAGAAGTAAAAGCTAAATCAACGTTTTCCAGCAAAGTTGGACTCCTGGGCCATTATCAAAATGATATTCATATGAATGAAATTGAAAAAAATTATATAAATAAAGTAGTTTCTAATTATAAGTTAAAGGCTACTCTAAGAAAGAAGTTATCTAAAGTAGGACAAAACTGCCAGTTAATAAATGATAACCAAATGGAATATTTAATAAATATAAGATCTGGCCTCCAAAAGTAATTATGAACAAGATATGATGAATATTTAGTCCAAGATCCTCTTTGCAAGTTATTATGTACAGATGGTATGCTTGTCTTAATAAAGCTATTAAATCAATCGGAGAAGCTTTTATTTCAGAGTGGATTTAGGTATCTCTTAAGGGCGCTTACGGGGCACTAGAATCTCCAAAGATTTCTCATAGAATGATGCCATGAAAGAATAGAAAATTGGACACTGATCAGCTGACAGGAGCTTTATTAGCAGCTACTAAATATTCAGCATACTAACCAACTACCCACAGAGCATCTCAGAGCAAAGCTCCATTTTCTGAAATATTCTTCACATGTTGAGGATGTTGTAAGGCATTCTTGGCAGAGATAAAGCAAACTTATTTAGAAGTAATGTATGCAATTATCCTACAAATCACAAAGCAATAGTCTACATAGCAGAACACAAACCCAGTTGGTTTATATTATTTGTATAAATGTGGTAGCTACAATTTCACGTGGCTTTAAGTCAGTTATTAGTTATTTGTGTTTGGGTTTAGCAAATGATCACACTTTTTGTGATCCAAAATTAGAGGCATTCATGGGGATATAGAAGTATCCTCTCCTACTTAAAAACATTATTAATTCTTGGATGTTTAAACAAATATTTAGGAATCAGGATGATGCTTTTATTCCCTTCCCTGGAGTGCAAGTCTCATCAAAATAACAAAATCTAATGCCCATCTACTTTCACAAATCTCACTGCTTTCCATTATTTTTAATAATAAGCTGGTGTCAAGATCAAAAGTTTTTGCCATAGTTTGAATGATAAAATAAGTAACATTTTTACATAAATTTCTATATAAGTCATAATATCAGTTTTTTTAAGAAAAGAAAGGCAAAAATGCACAATGAAGCTGAAGTATAATATTTTAATTACTGTGTTTTTAGAAAGAGAGACACAAAGACAGAAATAATAAACATGGAAAGGGATCTGGGTTTGGCTCCTGCCTCCATTAATTGCCAGCTTTGTAAAAGTCAAAAATTCTAATGAGCTCAAATCCAACAATGCCCAAAAAAAGATTAACCCTGGCTGTTCCACTGTATTGTGGTGAATGTAACTGTAAATAAAAATTTTAAGCTATCAATTGTATAAAAAGGAAAACGAGAATAAGCTATGTGTGGACTGGCAGTGAAGGCATTGGTGTGAACTCATGTTTTTAAAAACATACACACCGATATAAAAATGAATACAATTGTAAATGAGTGTGCATGCACACATACATTCACTCCTTATATACACTTACTAAACACATCTTCCCTATCTGTGTGAGTCCAGAGAGGCGAGAAGCAGCAATACCTAATAGCAATGGCCACACATAGCATCTAGAGCTTGCATCAGATTCTCTAAATATGACTGTCTAGTAAAAGGAAGCAGAGCTCCTTGAAGAAATCACTGATTACATTCAGTACTGGGAGAAGAAAAAAGTACAAGCCATACTTAAAATATCTGTTATGTACGCAAGTGCTCGAAGAATGACAAAGACATGTTGAAAAGGCAAAGATGCCAGCTTGATGGGGCTCTCACTAGCCCAATGTGGGACAATTTGAACATCAAAGTACATATACAAATTATAATATATTGAATAAAATAAAAAGGCATGAGTCCATACTGATATAAATGAATAAATAGAAAAGTTTCAGGAGGAATTACATATTTGCATAGTCCCAAGGTAACCCCTCACTGGCATTTATTGAATAGAAAGGAGAGTAACTTTAAAATTGAGAAGACTCACAAAAACAACCTTAAGAGAATGAAGTTGACACAGATAATGAAACAGATCAAAATCATGTGTTGAGAAAAACATATCACTTCCATGATATTTGTTAATAGATTAAATGTTTGTATCCCCTGCCCTGCCCCCCCCCCTCCATTCATTTTTAATCTTAACGTCCAATGTGATGGTATTTGCAGGTGTGACTTTTGGGAAGTGATTAGCGCATGAGGATGGAACCCTTATGAATGGGATTAGTGGCCTCGTGAAAGAGATGCCAGTGAGAGCCCTTGCCACTTCCACCTGAGGACACATATTCAAAAGATGACCCTCTGTGAACCAGAAAGTGGGCTCCAACAAGACACCAAACTGCCAGCAACTTGATCTTGGACTTCCCAGCCTCTAGAACTATGAGAAATAAATTTCTGATTATATGCCACCCAGTTTATGGCATTTGGTTATAGCAGCTTGAACTGAGTAAGACAGTATTATTGCCAAAGATTCATAATCTAAATATGATCAAAGCAAGCATCAGCAAACCCCAAATGAGAACATTTTATGAGATAACAAATTTGTTATCTTCAAAGCTATCAAGATCACGAATGTCACAGGAAAACTTGAGTAACTCTTTCAGATTGACGATTAAGGGCAAAGTGTAATTCTGAACTGGAGTCTTTGACGACAATCAGAGCAATTTGCAGAGGACACATGGTAACTCCCAGATGTGAGAACTGCCAAAATGTAATGTGAAGGCTGCATGGGCATGCTGCATCAATATTTACCTCCTGGTTCTGATGGTTGCATTGTACTCAAGTAGGAGAATGCCCTTGTTTGGAGACATACAGATATTTGAGGGTGATAAGGATGCTGTCATTAATTTAATCTCAAATATAGGAAAAGTTCTTTGTATTGTAATATCCAGTTTTTTTTTTTTTTTTTTACTAAGACTGGGATTGTTTCAAAATTCTAAAATTATATAAAAGTAAATTATTATATTATCATAAATAAATGAAATTTTACAAATCTTTAAATTATCTCATTAACATCTCAGTTGTACTAGAGTTACTCCCAGGGCTTCTGAATAGCTGCATGTACTCAAACACTTTTGTCCCAACTCTGAAGAATCTTCCTAAATACACATTCATTTGAGGTCCTCTTGAACACGAAAACTAGGTAACTGACATTCCAGCTGTTACCAATTTTATACCAATGACGATAATACCAGAAAATCATTAGGACTTGAAATACATAAATTCCTATAAAATTAAGACTTACAAAATTCAATTCTCAATGCTGAACAGTGAACAAATTTGAGTGATAATTCCAGAGCAAGGCAAGTTCATGACAAGAAAATGCAGAGATATCAATACTGTAAAAAATTTGTCAGATTTTCTTTACAGAAGTAAAAATGTGAAGTGGATAGGCCTTTATTAATTTTCTCTGAAATCATCTGAGAAAGGTTAAGATAGAAGGTGAACTCTGCTTCCTTTTAACCAAAAGAGCATCCACTTAACATCCCGGTGTCTCAGAATTCCAAGTGTCGTTTCTCAAGCCAGACTTTTGAAATGTTTTCAGAGAAATTTACCTCCCCTCAGCTCTTCACAGTTCTTCCCCTCGATCTACAACACAGTAAACAAAACAAAACAAAACAAACAAACAAACAAACAAAAAAACCTTGCCATTCTGGGGTCTTTAATCATTGAGAGAAGTGGGCAATAGCACCAAACACAGAAATAAAGTGATTCAGATATGTCTAAGTTTTTTGGAAGAGAACATTTCACTATTTTACTCCTCAGTAGCATTGCTCATAGTTTTAAAGGCAAACTGTGGTAGGTATTTGTTCTATTTGAAGGGAGAAGATAGATTGAGAAAACAGGTAAAGACAGTTTTCTTCAGGGAATACCTTGGAAAATAAAAAGATCAAATCTTAAATCAAATATCATATATAAAATGTTTCACTGCAAAGAATGAAAACTACATGACCACACAAAGAAACCTTTAAAGGTAACGTATGTTTTAAGAATGTATTATATATCTATGGAGGATACTTTCCCCTATATGCAAATAATTTTCTGTTTATATGCCAAAAGTGAGCTTCAATTTAACACCAAAGAATTACCAAATGGGACTAGTTTATATTTGTCGGTTTATGAGACTTTTTCTTAAGTCTTTGGAATCACAAGTTACCGATGTATAGAAACTACCCAAATCAATTTATAAGTATAATTTTTTAAAATTTTTGAATATTCCTCCCTCTTTACATAAACTTACTAAGTAAAACAATACCACATTTAAATGTAAACATAGGATAGAAATTTATTCAGTACCTTTTGATATATTAATAATATTAATGTGCTACTTAACAGGAAGTCAGACATTTAGAAAATAACAGAAGAAAAACTACCAACAATGACCAAAATCGTCACCAAAAATTACATGAATAAAACCCATATCCTCTGCTGCCAGAAGAGGTACCAGTCCTCCATATATAAAATTCCAAAGGCTCTTCTTCAGTACTAGGTTAAGCTCAGCAAATGACAAAAAGTGTTTTAGGCAACCCCGAGGGAATTACATGAAGAACTGTGGTCTTTTTTCTAAAAACATATAGAAGGTAAAGGAAAGTTTTAGTGATAGAGGTAAGTGTGTGGGCACTTAAGTGACTACGTACTTGTGTGTTAGGAGGGTAAGCTGCATATCCAATTTCCATATGAAAAATATCCTTTGAACTACAGTGTAAAAAATGCACTGGACAGGGAAAAAGAAGAAAGTATGTTAGGAGGGCCAATTAGGTGAGATAAGGGCAAACTTATACCAAGTAAGTAGTGGGGGAGATGGGAAGTGAAGAGATTTGAGATTTTTTTTTCAGCTTTATTGACAATGCCTAACTGATGCATTTATTTGTCATGTAATGGGCAAATAAAATTGTAGGATATTTAAAGTGTACATTGTGGTGACTTGATATGTGCAGATATTGTGATAGTTGAGAATAATTGGAAGGTCAGTTTTACATGGCTCAGTGGTATTTTGAAGATGGGGAATCAGGGAGAATTATCAGGAATGCTTGTCTACAAACGTGATGGATTCAATAATATATTGCTAGGATGTCCTCCCGTTAGGGAATAAAGTCACCTATCCGAGGCACCTATGTAATAGATGATGTGTACCCCTGCAGGCTGGAGTCTGTCTTTTCCTCACCAGCGTAGCTGCCCCAGAATGGAGCACAGCACCAAGCACAAATTATCTGGAAATGAATACTGATCCATATTTACTTTCAGGAACTGGCAGAGGGGGCTGGTAAATATACCCTTTGCTTCCTTTGTGCTTTGTCTCAGAGGGAAGGCAGAACAGACTGGCTCTACCTATACCAAATGAGCTCAGTATTCTCACTGTGGATGTGTCAGGTAATTCCTGGGCACCGGTCTAGAATGGTATGGATCCCACGGATTTGCATCAATTCTCCCCACCAACAGCTAATTCCTTCAATCTGAAGACAGCTGGGTATGTCAGGGTATTTTCTCTCTAGCCAGAGAAGAAATTCAGTAAATATCAAAGTATCACAGTGAGTGGCCTCCTGAATAAGAGAGAAAATAATCTGAGTTACACTCCTATGAAGACAAGCCATTTCGAATTTCCTTAAAGATAAGTCATGGCTGTTACATTTTAATATGCTACATGCCAATTAAATAGGTACAAGTTTCCAATGCCAAGATACTCAGTAGCAATACAATAAACCTTTTCCTTAACATCCTGAAAACAACTCAAAGTTGTTCATTTGCATTTAGTTACAATAGAGTGACATATTGTTACAAATTTAGAAAACATACAATCTCTAATTCTTAACAAAGTGACAGCAACTTGACAAGTGAAAAAGTCATCTCAGCCTTGAATTCACTGGCATAGAAAGCCCACATATACCTCTGTTCTTCCCACAGCACAAGTGGATGGTTTTTATGTTTACAGCAAGATTAATGCTGCTTCAATTGCTCAATGATGATGGCTATGAGACTGCTGAGTAAATAATCTGCATTCACTAAAGGAAGTAAGAACTTGTATTTCAGTCACTGATCCCTAAAATAACTAAAGCTATTTAAGTGTTTATTGTTATAAAGATAAAATAATATGCCATACAGCTTTGTAAAATATACATGACAGGTTTCATGGGCCAATTATAATCAAATGGGCACATTCTATAGTTTCTGAGGAATTAACTCAGAAAAACATAAAATATAATCAAGAATGTTTACCCAGTGGGAAAAAGACACTTCCAATTTAGTTTTTTCTAATGGCTATCATATCCCCCCAACCCCCAGCCCCCCAACCCCCAGCCCCCCACCACCATGACCATCTTCTCCTCCCCAGTGCTGATGAACTGGATATGAAGGCCCATAGACTTCCATTGACTGAAAAGCTATTGGGTACATCATATGAATTCAGTTGTTTGAATCATGACAGATCTGCTTCTTGGCTAATGCAGCTAAGTCACACAATAAAGCCAATCTCTCCAGTCTCATCCCCATTCCTCCCCTTGTTTCCCCCCTCCCTCCCTCCCTTCTTCCCTGGTAATTTTCAAGTGACTCTTAGGTATATGTCCTCCTCCTAAAGCCTAAGCTACTTTCCTAAAATATGGCAAGTAGGGTTCTAGGAAAACAAAACAAAACAAAATAAAACAAAACCTTCCTAGGATATCAGTTTTCCTGGTGTGTTTTAATATGATAGAGATTTTAATAATAATAATAATAATAATAATAATATAGAGATTTAGGAATATTCTAGCTATAATATAATAGTTTTGAAATACTTATCTCCTCAGTTGTAAGTAAAAAAGTTGTAGAAGGTGTAAGGCTAAATTGGTTCACCCTTTCTCCTCTTTCATTCCTAGACATAATTTCTTTCTTCATATTTTGGATGCATTTCCTGGCAGGGAGGACAATATTTATCTTAATACTTATATTCCACCCCATGTCAAGGAGACTACTGTTTGTTCAGACACACAGTGACACATTTCTGATCATTTAACTTTTAGTTATTCTGTTCAACCCACGGTGGATTTCATCAGGGGTACCAGCTACTCCAGGACCCCACTACGGTAATGAGAAGAACTATTTCCTTTTGGGTTACTCATCAAAAGGTAGGTATTAAATAGAAAATGTCTCACTAAAATTATTTATAAATTATAGAACATGAGATAATTCTGAGAGGAACTAGACCACTCCGATAAAATATATAATACTAGATCCTAGAACAGAGTCAACTATAATAGATTTTATCACTGATTTTCAGAAAATAGCTATGCAGATCAACTAAAGTCAAAGCCATGCTTTTTGGTAGATGGCCTGAAGTGTTTAACTGTTTTCAATGACAGAATCTATAAAGACGTTACCTCATTCTGTTACCAAAGTTCATGTATTACAACTGATCAATCACAGTTAAATGTTCTCACTGTGTTTTCCAGAAGCCTTTTGTTTTAAATGTAATGCATGAGATGGATTCTTACTTTTAACCTCTTAATAGTTTTTCAGGTTCTCATTATTATATTCATACTTGATGGCATACATTGGTAGTTCCTTAATTTCTTAACAATCCTGTTTGAGAGGAGATCTGACCTATTTCATGCAAACTCAAGCTGAAATTATGGATGCTCACCTGGCCCTCCTCCATGTAGAGGGTGCTGCTCTATCCAAGCACACAGATCTATGCTCCTTTTTTTAAAATTTTATTTCTTTAATGTTTATTTACTTTGTTTATTTTTTATTTTTTAATGTTTATTTAGTTTTGAGAGAGAGATGGTGTGAGCGGGGAAGGGAAAGAGAGAGAAGGAGACACAGAACGTGAAGCAGGGTCCAGGCTCTGTGAGCTGTCAACACAGAGCCCGATGTGGGGCTCGAACCCACGAACTGTGAGATCATGACTTGAGCCAGAGTTGGACACCCAACCGACTGAGCCACCCAGGTGACCCAATGTTTATTTATTTTTGAGAGAAAGAGCACAAGCAGGGGAGGGGCAGAGAGACAGGGAGACTCAGAATGTGAAGCAGGCTCCAGGCTCTGAGCTGTCAGCACAGAGCTTGATGCAGGGCTCAAATTCATGGACTGTGAGATCATGACTTGAGCCAAACTCAGAGGCTTAATGAACTGGGCCACTCAGGAGCCCCTATGGTCCTTAGTTTTCTTAAGGAAATGTGCAAACTTGCCCTTAACACAGATCATTGTCGAAATTTAAAACTCTCCTTAACCAAACACCCGGTTTTGCTTTAATCTATACTTACCAGGGATCTCAACTTCAAACTGATGGATAAAACCTATCACAACTTGGCTAGTGAAGCAGTAAGTATGGATAATTAGCTGAAATAATGCAAGCTCACCCATTCCTTCACATAACATAAAAATGATCCTTTGATTAGCTAGAGGATCAGAGACTGGAATACCAAGACTATTTTCTGTTGTTTGCTAGTAAACAAGTTTTACTGGCTTGTCTTTAGGTATAATTCCCCAGGTTACACTGAGGAACCTGAAGAAGCAGTAGGTCCTATGAAGGTGGAGAGAGTTAAACATGTATAGATGCAGAGGATGTTCTTTACAACATGACAGTGTCTTTTTTCTGAAGAACTGTGGGAGAAATATTTTCCCCCTGGATTCAGTCTCAGGACTAGTTGTGATTTTTCTGAAGAACTGAATTACTTCTATTAGAGATACTGTGCATAGGGCTGTTCTTTATCACAACAGAGCTCTTCAGGGACTTAGAGCTAAACTATTGTTTACTTCCAGCACAGACACAGAAGCCCCCTAGTGTGGGCTGTGTGTTCCAAACGTACTGCTCCAAAACCACCACATTTTATCTCATCACAGGGAACATTCTTCTGTAAATTAAACTTATATCCCTTTGAAGCAAGGTTATAATAGATGGAAACAAACACTATAAATCCAATCTTTCAAAAAATATGACCAAAAGAGATGATGTCCAACATGTCAAAAGACATCCAAACAAATGAGTCGATATTGTCTACAACAGTCTATGAGAAATATTCAAGTTACCTGCAGTTACCATAAACCAAATCCAAATTCATCAAAGTGAGCTTATGAGAGTATGGTGTAAAACCTTTGACTTGATGAACACTAACTCAAAGAAAGAAATTAAGAAAGAAGAGATGTTAGGAAGGGATAAAGTGACTTTAGTATTTTATTTTTATTGAAGGTAAATCACTTCAATGAAAATATTCATTCCACAAGAAAGTTGAATGAATATATCTACTGAAGACATGCAATACATTCACATGTTTTTTATATAAAGCACATTCTTAAATTATCTGCAGAAAATTATATTCACATTTAGCAAACATTAGGTGGCAGGCACCTTTTGTTCAATGTAGCAAATATGTGTGGAACACCTCTCTGATTTACCACATGAAACAGTGTTTGACACTTGAGGGCTCCTAGAGCAGTTTCTCAAAAATCTTAAAATATAATGGTGGAAACACGCATGTAAATGGAAGGGAATATGTGAAAGAATAAATTGTTAAGGGAGCACAAATGGGTGAGTAATGGATTTTGCTGGGGATCACAGAAGCCAGCCTAACAGCATGAATAGAATTTTGATAAACAGGAATGTACTCAGAGCCTTTGAGGGACAGGAAAATGATCAATGTACAGAGATTAAGTAGGTGGTAGATTCAGGGTGAGCGTGGCTACTGCTTGGGTGCATTTGTTTGGGGATAGATTTAGGAATACCATGTGGCAAAGCATGTTGAAGCATGATGCAGGGATGGTCAGCTGGTTCCAACAGTGAGAACCTGGGAGGGTTGTAGACTTCACTTGGCAGGTAGCACAGAGCTGAGTCATTTTTAACACAGAAATAAGAGGAAACAGTTCACATTCCAAAACACAATCTTTGTCAAGGGAGTTTAGTGGTGGGGGACAAAGAGCAAGAACAGTTAGAAAGTTGCTGTATTCCCTTTAATGCAAGTTGTTTGGATGCAACTCCTGGAAAGAGAAAGGAACAGATGAATTAGCTACACAATGAAAGAATGTTCCACAGGTTTAGGAGTATTCATTTTATTTAAGGGGAACTGTGGTAAAAGTATGTCTCAAGTCTAGTTTCTCAGTTCTTTGGTGAACAGCAGGTGGCTGAGCAGGGATGGATGCTACCAAATATAAGAGGCGCAGGAAGATATAGGAAAGCTCAAGATTTGAAATACACTTTTGAATGTCAGTCATATGCAAGTAAAAGTTGGAATCATATGAATGGGTGAGATGACCCAGGGAAGAAGTTACAGTGAGAGGAGTATGGGAATTACCATATTTAAGGGGCTCTGCATGATGAAATAACTTCCTTTAGAAACTCTGATGTGTTGTATATGTATTTTACTCATTATATCTTGTGGAATACTTTTCTATGCTGTGTCTGTATATCAAGTACTCTGTTGACAAATTCTTTAGGTTACTTTTCTCATAGAGTAGTATCTTTGTTTATCCTATTACATAACAACAAATGTGATGGGTATGTACACTTTTCAAGAGTCATAGACTTTAGATCTATGTAGACATAAGTAAAAACATATGTGAATATTTACCTCATAAGAAGGGGCATATGAGAAAACAATACAAACTTTGAGAGAAAAGATGAAGTAAAACAAAATAAATGAGAAATAGCCCCCTCCAAAGAAAATTATTTAAATAGTGTATAAAATTACTCAAATTGTATATTAATTTAAAAAAAAACAAAACAAAACAACAACAACAAAAAACAACACTCTAATGTTAACTTAGGATATCAAGACAACTTTTTTTAATCATTCCAAAAGAAGGAAGATGCTATTATTAACTCTTGAGTCAAGCCATGTAATCATCTAAAGTAGATGCCAATGTTTCTTTTTTTTTTTTTTATTTTTTTTAACGTTTATTTATTTTTGAGACAGAGAGAGACAGAGCATAAACGGGGGAGGGTCAGAGAGAGGGAGACAAAGAATCTGAAACAGGCTCCAGGCTCCTAGCTGACAGCACAGAGCCCGACGCGGGGCTCGAACTCACAGACCGCGAGATCATGACCTGAGCCGAAGTCGGCCGCCCAACCGACTGAGCCACCCAGGCGCCCTGAAGATGCCAATGTTTCAAGCGCTTCTATTTAGTTTATATATATTCTGATCTCCATTCATGTACTAATCCGAAACATCTGAAAGGAGAGTAAAAAGGGCCAGTCAAGTGAATGCAGGACTGCACTACTAATACAAACCTCATTGGTCAACTTGAAGGGACCAAGCTCAGAGCA
Organism: Panthera onca; assembly: GCF_046562875.1. NCBI lineage: Eukaryota > Metazoa > Chordata > Mammalia > Carnivora > Felidae > Panthera > Panthera onca. The sequence goes on from NC_138351.1 coordinate 34,791,009, forward strand.
AAAAACCATAACAGGGAGACATTTAGAGTTGAGGGAAACAAACAGAAGGCCTGTCCACTTTTTCTTGTATTTCTAGGAATTCGAAAATTAAAGGTTCAATGTATGTTATGTTATTTAAAAAATTCACAATAGTTTTCTTTTTTTTTTTTTTTTTTTTTTTTTTTGGAGTTCAACCAGATTCTCAAATCTTTTTATTTATTTATTTATTTTTCATGTCTGTTTTTTTTTTAATATATGAAATTTATTGTCAAATTGGTTTCCATACAACACCCAGTGCTCATCCCAAAAGGTGCCCTCCTCAATACCCATCACCCACCCTCCCCTCCCTCCCACCCCCCATCAACCCTCAGTTTGTTCTCAGTTTTTAAAAGTCTCTTATGCTTTAGCTCTCTCCCACTCTAACCTCTTTTCTTTCTTTTTTTCTTCCCCTCCCCCATGGGTTTCTGTTAAGTTTCTCAGGATCCACATAAGAGTGAAACCATATGGTATCTGTCTTTCTCTATATGGCTTATTTCACTTAGCATCACACTCTCCAGTTCCATCCATGTTGCTACAAAAGGCCATATTTCATTTTCTCCTTGCCACGTAGTATTCCATTGTGTATATAAACCACAATTTCTTTATCCATTCATCAGTTGATGGACATTTAGGCTCTTTCCATAATTTGGCTATTGTTGAGAGTGCTGCTATAAACATTGGGGTACAAGTGCCCCTATGCATCAGCGCTCCTGTATCCCTTGGGTAAATTCCTAGCAGTGCTATTGCTGGGTAATAGGGTGGGTCTATTTTTAATTTTCTGAGGAACACTGCTCACTGCTTTCCAGAGCGGCTGCACCAATTTGCATTCCCACCAACAGTGCAAGAGGGTTCTCGTTTCTCCACATCCTCTCCAGCATCTATAGTCTCCTGATTTCTTCATTTTGGCCACTCTGAATGGCGTGAGGTGATATCTGAGTGTGGTTTTGATTTGTATTTCCCTAATAAGGAACGACGTTGAACATCTTTTCATGTGCCTGTTGGCCATCTGGATGTCTTCTTTAGAGAAGTGTCTATTCATGTTTTCTGCCCATTTCTTCACTGGGTTATTTGTTTTTCGGGTGTGGAGTTTGGTGAGCTCTTTACAGATTTTGGATACTAGCCCTTTGTCCGATATGTCATTTGCAAATATCTTTTCCCATTCCGTTGGTTGCCTTTTAGTTTTGTTGGTTGTTTCCTTTGCTGTGCAGAAGCTTTTTATCTTCATAAGGTCCCAGTAATTCACTTTTGCTTTTAATTCCCTTGCCTTTGGGGATGTGTCGAGTAACAGATTGCTATGGCTGAGGTCAGAGAGGTCTTTTCCTGCTTTCTCCTCTAGGGTTTTGATGGTTTCCTGTCTCACATTCGGGTCCTTTATCCATTTTGAGTTTATTTTTGTGAATGGTGTGAGAAAGTGGTCTAGTTTCAACCTTCTGCATGTTGCTGTCCAGTTCTCCCAGCACCATTTGTTAAAGAGACTGTCTTTTTTCCATTGGATGTTCTTTCCTGCTTTGTCAAAGATGAGTTGGCCATACGTTTGTGGGTCTAGTTCTGGGGTTTCTATTCTATTCCATTGGTCTATGTGTCTGTTTTTGTGCCAATACCATGCTGTCTTGATGATTACAGCTTTGTAGTACAGGCTAAAGTCTGGGATTGTGATGCCTCCTGCTTTGGTCTTCTTCTTCAAAATTACTTTGGCTATTCGGGGCCTTTTGTGGTTCCATATGAATTTTAGGATTGCTTGTTCTAGTTTTGAGAAGAATGCTGGTGCAATTTTGATTGGGATTGCACTGAAGGTGTAGATAGCTTTGGGTAGTATTGACATTTTGACAATATTTATTCTTCCAATCCATGAGCAGGGAATGTCTTTCCATTTCTTTATATCTTCTTCAATTACCTGCATAAGCTTTCTATAGTTGTCAGCATACAGATCTTTTACATCTTTGGTTAGATTTATTCCTAGGTATTTTATGCTTCTTGGTGCAATTGTGAATGGGATCAGTTTCTTCATTTGTCTTTCTGTTGCTTCATTGTTAGTGTATAAGAATGCAACTGATTTCTGTACATTGATTTTGTATCCTGCAACTTTGCTGAATTCATGTATCAGTTCTAGCAGACTTTTGGTGGAGTCTATCGGATTTTCCATGTATAATATCATGTCATCTGCAAAAAGCGAAAGCTTGACTTCATCTTTGCCAATTTTGATGCCTTTGATTTATTTTTGTCGTCTGATTGCTGATGCTAGAACTTTCAGCACTATGTTAAACAACAGCGGTGAGAGTGGACATCCCTGTCATGTTCCTGATCTCAGGGAAAAAGCTCTCAGTTTTTCCCCATTGAGGATGATGTTAGCTGTGGGCTTTTCATAAATGGCTTTTATGATCTGTAAGTATGTTCCTTCTATCCCGACTTTCTCAAGGGTTTTTATTAAGAAAGGGTGCTGGATTTTGTCAAAGGCCTTTTCTGCATCGATTGACAGGATCATATGGTTCTTCTCTTTTTTTTTTTATTAATGTGATGTATCACATTGATTGATTTGCGAATGTTGAAGCAGCCCTGCATCCCAGGAATGAATCCCACTTGATCATGGTGAATAATTCTTTTTATATGCTGTTGAATTCGATTTGCTAGTATCTTATTGAGAATTTTTGCATCCATATTCATCAGGGATATTGGCCTGTAGTTCTCGTTTTTTACTGGGTCTCTGTCTGGTTTAGGAATCAAAGTAATACTGGCTTCATAGAATGAGTCTGGAAGTTTTCCTTCCCTTTCTATTTCTTGGAATAGCTTGAGAAGGATAGGTATTATCTCTGCTTTAAACGTCTGGTAGAACTCCCCTGGGAAGCCATCTGGTCCTGGACTCTTATTTCTTGGGAGATTTTTGATAACCAATTCAATTTCTTCGCTGGTTATGGGTCTGTTCAAGCTTTCTATTTTCTCCTGATTGAGTTTTGGAAGAGTGTGGGTGTTTAGGAATTTGTCCATTTCTTCCAGGTTGTCCAGTTTGTTGGCATATAATTGTTCATAGTGTTCCCTGATAATTGTTTGTATCTCTGAGGGATTGGTTGTAATAATCCCATTTTCATTCATGATTTTATCTATTTGGGTCATCTCCTTTTTCTTTTTGAGAAGCCTGGCTAGAGGTTTGTCAATTTTGTTTATTTTTTCAAAAAACCAACTCTTGGTTTTGTTGATCTGCTTTACAGGTTTTTTAGATTCTATATTGTTTATTTCTGCTCTGATCTTTATTATTTCTCTTCTTCTGCTGGGTTTAGGCTGCCTCTGCTGTTCTGCTTCTATTTCCTTTAGGTGTGCTGTTACATTTTGTATTTGGGATTTTTCTTGTTTCTTGAGATAGGCCTGGATTGCAATGTATTTTCCTCTCAGGACTGCCTTCACTGCGTCCCAAAGCATTTGGATTGTTGTATTTTCATTTTCGTTTGTTTCCATATATTTTTTAATTTCTTCTCTAATTGCCTGGTTGACCCACTCATTCGTTAGTAGGGTGTTCTTTAACCTCCATGCTTTTGGAGGTTTTCCAGACTTTTTCCTGGGGTTGATTTCAAGCTTCATAGCATTGTGGTCTGAAAGTATGCATGTTATAATTTCAATTCTTGTAAACTTATGAAGGGCTGTTTTGTGACCCAGTATATGATCTATCTTGGAGAATGTTCCATGTGCACTTGCGAAAAAAGTATATTCTGTTGCTTTGGGATGCAGAGTTCTAAATATATCTGTCAAGTCCATCTGATCCAATGTATCATTCAGGGCCCTTGTTTCTTTATTGAATGTGTGTCTAGATGATCTATTCATTTCTGTAAGTGGGGTGTTAAAGTCCCCTGCAATTACCACATTCTTATCAATAAGATTGCTTATGTTTATGAGTAATTGTTTTATATATTTGGGGGCTCCGGTATTTGGCGCATAGACATTTATAATCGTTAGCTCTTCCTGATGGATAGACCCTGTGATTATTATATAATGCCCTTCTTCATCTCTTGTTACAGCTTTAATTTAAAGTCTAGTTTGTCTGATATAAGTATGGCTACTCCAGCTTTCTTTTGGCTTCCAGGAGCATGATAAATAGTTCTCCGTCCCCTCACTCTGAATCTAAAGGTGTCCTCAGATCTAAAATGAGTCTCTTGTAGACAGCAAATAGATGGGTCTTGTTTTTTTATCCATTCTGATACCCTATGTCTTTTCGTTGGAGCATTTAGTCCATTTACATTCAGTGTTATTATAGAAAGATACGGGTTTAGAGTCATTGTGATGTCTGTATGTTTTATGCTTGCAGTGATGTCTCTGGTACTTTGTCTCACAGGATCCCCCTTAGGATCTCTTGTAGGGCTGGTTTCGTGGTGACAAATTCCTTCAGTTTTTGTTTGTTTGGGAAGACCTTTATCTCTCCTTCTATTCTAAATGACAGACTTGCTGGATAAAGGATTCTCGGCTGCATATTTTTTCTGTTCATCACATTGAAGATCTCCTGCCATTCCTTTCTGGCCTACCAAGTTTCAGTAGAGAGATCGGTCACGAGTCTTATAGGTCTCCCTTTATATGTGAGGGCACGTTTATCCCTAGCTGTTTTCAGAATTTTCTCTTTATCCTTGTATTTTGCCAGTTTCACTATGATATGTCGTGAAGAAGGTCGATTCAAGTTACGTCTGAAGGGAGTTCTCTGTGCCTCTTGGATTTCAATGCCTTTTTCCTTCCCTAGTTCAGGGAAGTTCTCAGCTATAATTTGTTCAAGTACCCCTTCAGCACCTTTCCCTCTCTCTTCCTCCTCTGGGATACCAATTATGCGTATATTATTTCTTTTTAGTGTATCACTTAGTTCTCTAATTTTCCCCTCATACTCCTGGATTTTTTTATCTCTCTTTCTCTCAGCTTCCTCTTTTTCCATAACTTTATCTTCTAGTTCACCTATTCCCTCCTCTGCCTCTTCAATCCGAGCCGTCGTCGTTTCCATTTTATTTTGCAGTTCATTGATAGCATTTTTTAGCTCCTCCTGGCTGTTCCTTAGTCCCTTGATCTCTGTAGCAAGAGATCTCTGCTGTCCTCTATACTGTTTTCAAGCCCAGCGATTAATTTTATGACTGTTATTCTAAATTCACTTTCTGTTATATTGTTTAAATCGGTTTTGATCAGTTCATTAGCTGTTGTTATTTCCTGGACGTTTTTCTGAGGGGAATTCTTCCATTTCGTCATTTTGGATAGTCCCTGGAGTGGTGCGGGACTGCCTGCACTTCCCCTGTGCTGTCTTGAATAACTTGTGTTGGTGGGCGGGGCCGCAGTCAGACCTGATGTCTGCCCCCAGCCCACCACTGGGGCCACAGTCAACTGGTGTGTGCCTTCTCTTCCCCTCTCCTAGGGGCAGGATTCACTGTGGGGTGGCGTGGCCCGTCTGGGCTACTTGCACACTGCCAGGCTTGTGGTGCTAGGGATCTGGTGTATTAGCTGGGGTGGACCGGTAAGGTGCACAGGGGCAGGAGGGGCAGGCTCAGCTCACTTTTCCTTCACAGATCCGCTTCGGAGGGGCCCATCTTCCATGGGCCTCTCGTCTGTGCTTGGCTCCGGAGACTCCGTTCTGCTAGTCTTCTGGCCATTTTCTGGGTTATTTAGGCAAGGGTAGGTGGAAAATAAGTGATCAGCAGGATGCGCGGTGAGCCCAGCGTCCTCCTACGCTGCCATCTTCCCAGGATCAAAAAAATCACAATAGTTTTCTATTTATAAAAATGTGTTCTTAATTTCTGTGGACTTGTGCATTACTCGAATACCTAAAATAAGAGCCCTACATTTCAATTTATACATATTCAAGTCTCTAATGTTAGTACATGTAACTTATGTGCATATGGTACCTTCCATATCTGGAGTGTTGTGTATATTATATGATTTCATATGTATATGATGCTTAAAGTAGATTTGTCATATAGAGGATACTAAATATCACCACTACTACAACATTGCATCAGGTAAAAAGCAAATAAAAAATATATTCTGCATTCTTTATTACAACTAGTGGTTCTCAAATATTTTAATTCCAACTAATATTTCAGTTTGGTAAATGACCTACTTGACAACACATCCACTATACATGCACAAACATATATGTGCTTACATGCATACTTATCCTCCAACATAATTTATGTAAGTATGGCACCCTGTTTAAGAAGAAGTTGTATTTTCAACATCTTAACTAAATCTTTATCAAAGAGAAAACCAGAAATAAGGCCTTATATAATTGGTAATGTAAAATCTCAATACTACAATTTCTTGAAGGATACATTGGTCACCATGGTCTATAGAGCTGACTGTGAGAGTTGTTTACAAAAACACCTAAGATGTCCAGATTCAGTGTTCAACTCTTCTGTTAATTCAGACATGGGTCAAGTCATTTAAACTAGAGAATTGAGAAAACAGGATCACCAGAGTACGAAAAGAATACTCCTTCCACAGGACTGTCTTTGATAGTGAGACTAACGCCTGCCATACTCTATGGCTGGCTGTCATAATACTTGTTCACCACTACCAATAGCACATCTCAATTCTGCCTTAAAAGAAGATTGAATAAACTTCATTCTTGGCATTCCCTTGACACATCAAGGGTGAAGTTTCTATAAAAGTATAATCAGTAAGACTTGTAACTTGGGGGTATTTTTTGCTCAACAGATATCTTATATCCTTTGAGCATTTCTTCTTTCTTTGTGAATTATTTCAAAAGGTACTTTATATAATAACTGGTAATCTCTTTCTTAAGTGATCTTAACTCATGTAGGCCTTGAGCCTTATGACTCCTAGAACATATTTTGTCATTAATTGTTTCAAATTCCATAAACCATGTAATAAATTTTCTGCTTTATATGCTTGTTCTGCATCAAGGGACATTCAATTTGAGAGTTGTTATCATCTAAACCCATTTGATTAAATCCCTATATGCTCCATACTGCATCATTTTGTTTTCATCAATAAAAACTCTCATTATTATAGGTAAGAACATGAATTGCAGATTTTTTCCCCATTCTTTTCCTTTGGAGGGAGGGAGGAAAGGGTAATCTTCTTAAAAGATTTATAAGGATATAAGATTGACATAACTATCCAGCAGTCTGAAGAACAAGTGATCATAAATGGCTTCAGATACCAACCTGTGTGGGTGATGATGTGATCATTTTCAAGCACTTCATTATGAAAAAAAAATATTAACTAGATTTCCCTAGAAATTGCTAACATTTCTGCAAAATTCATAAATATAATAATTCAATTTTCCAAACATAGACGAAGATGATCCACATAAGTTGACTTTGAACGTCACTCAAAGTAATCTCTCTCTGCTTGAAATAAACATGCACAGACTTCATTGATACACAATCAGTAGACTCAAGCTCTGGAATAGATCAAACCAAAATGGGATCCAGCCAGCCTGCTCCAAATAAAAGGAAAAGTATTTTTAAAGTAAGCAAAGAAGTATAGATTAAAAAATCCACATTGGGATTTGGGCAGAACTTTCATGATTATATTTCAGTTGTAGAGAAGAACTAAGTTGAAAACAACTGGTGGTGAAACCCTAACCCTACCATTAATTTTCAAGGAAGCAATCATTGACCTAAACCATCAGATGATGGCAACAGATATCTCTCTGCAAGCCTTCTAAGAGATAACAGCACTGATTTACCTATTCCCAAGAACCAAAACTCCAGTAGTACTTAAAATCCAATCCCTAACTAGATGAATGAATGGTAGAGAAAGGAAACTAATTTAGATATCTGAAAAGTACAGGGTTCCTTTTTCTCTTGGCAAATCACAATGTAGTTTGGGATGCCTGCCAAAGACAGAATGGTAGCAGGTTGCTCTTGTTGCTGTGCCTGAGTTGACCAGGGTGAGATAGCTTTTAAGAGAATATGATGTGTGTTCCTCAGATTTGGTATCTCTTTTTCTCCCAGAGGGTTGAGAAAAGAAATTTCACTGAAGTAATCAGATGGAGGCATTTCCATTAATCCACATCATTGCACTTTGCAGAGGATGGAGAAGGAATCCTGAGAAGTCCTTGCAACTTTATGAAAAGATTCATGATGATAAAGGGAGGGCCAAGCAACAGGAAAACAACTAAAAATGGTTTAAGCAGCATGCATAATGGCAGTGAATGAATACATAGAACTGTCCTTCTCCAAGAAGGACAATGAACAATATTGGAGGCAAGAGAAGCCAAACATGACCCCAAGAATACTGACTCCAGCCTCTGTCCTTTATCTTAGACTGTTAACTCTGAGTTGACTGTATCACTTGCTTTAGACAGCGGGACATTAGTAAACTGACACAAGCTATTTACTGGGCGTATCACTGAGCACTGGGGCTGCTCTTTTGAACCCTACAAACAAGGTGAAAAAGACTTGCCAGAGACATATGGTCCAATTGTCTCTGTTGCTAAAGCTGATAGCCTGCCAAACCCCAGATGTGTGGATGAGTATATTCTACATTATTTAGCTATAAGCTACCCTGCCACATGACCACAGATTGCATGGGAGAGTCAGAGTAAATCAGTTAAGCTGGCCTAGACTACAATAACTGCCCAACTGAAACACTAAATTTAGAGGATCGTTAGAATAGCTTCCATGCTAATCTTCTTGGAACCAAAAATTGGGCAAAACATAAATGGCCTTCTTTACAAGGTTTATTATATCACCCCACAGATGTCAACTGAACTCTGATCATGAATCAATTTAAAAATGTTAAAACACATTTTTAAAAAAAACTCATTTACAGATATATTTGAAAAAAAAAGAAAAATCTAAATACCAGAAAAATTTGGGAAGCAAAAATAGTCACTGAAGAGTCGCTGTGACCTTAAACAGTTTGAAAAAACCTAAACAGTGGGATTGACTCACATGGTGTGGCATAAAAACAAACAATTTGCTTTGCTTTTAACTTATCTTCTGTTGAGTTGCAAAAGTGGGATGAACTAATTCCATCTTAAATTAATTATCTCAATCCTTCATTTATCAATCATTTCTAGACACATACCATATGCAAACTGCTGTGCCACCTACAAAGAGAGTACCACGATGAAACATTTAAAAACAAATGGGAGAAGAGAACTGAGGTGTAATTATATGACAGGTACATGGCTGGGCATTATAAAATGTATGATCTCTTAACAGCCACAAAACCCTGTAAAAACACTTGTTCTTAAAGATGTATTAATGGGCTCAGAGCAGCTTCATGACTTTTTTGGTAAGATGTGACCTTGCTGTTAGCCTGAAAATTCTATCCTCACATAAGGAGGTGGGCATGCACGGTATAATATAAAAAAGCAGGAGACAGGGCTACTAAGGGATTCAGAAAGAAATAAGATAACACATTAGTCAAGAGGGGGAGGATGACAAAAGTAAAACTTTATCAACAGGAAGGATTTTAATTGTTTTGAGACACAAATCTAATGTTGGAAATGAGGGGAAAAATCACTTTTTTATGGTCTCATATTATAGAAATCTATTTTAACATGGATAGTTTTCAGATACAGAAAATAGAAAGTAGGGAAAATAAACTAACCTTTGATCAACATATTTTATTTGGGAGTGTACTATGTGTAGGGTACTCAGAGAGATATGTGAACAGTCTAGAAGAGCAGCAGGCAGTTTTGTTTGACAAAAAAGACATCCAAAGAGCAGTGGTGATACCTAGTCTTTAACAGGTTCAAATATGGACAGTAAGTGCCAGGCTACCAAATGGTACACAGATGGAGGTGGATTATAGATGGCTGGATATTCATTGACATATAATTTGATAAAGACTCTGAGAAATAAAGTTAACCCTGGGTTAGAAATTTTATTCATTGTCCAGCAAACATGCTTATTTTTCCCTATTGGAACAAGTGCTGTAAAGGTTTCAGAGAAATATATGAAGGACACTTAAGGGTCCTTAAGTTTAAGTTAAACATAACACACCAGCATTGGTATTACATTTATCCTATTTTATCAAAAGAATACCATTTTATCCTATTACAATATATTAAACTCCCAAAATAAAGACAGATGTTCTTCTAAATTTAAGGCTCAAAGAGGAAATAGCAAACAAAAATCTTATTTGGTAATCACCCATAATTTAGTTTTAGTAAGCTGAGGGTTAATGCAGAAGATGTTACTATGCTTATCTTCAGGATGATTTTTTATTTCATTCCACATAGAGTTCCCCCTAGAGAATTTGATATGAAATCCTAAATCTAAATTTCTTAGAGAAAACACTGGTTTTGAATGGCAGCAGTATCATAAGCCTTACTGCCATCTGGTTTCACATCCTCTCCCTTTGGGCACATCCCAAAAATGGGACTTTATTTATATTCCAGATGCAAACTAGAATGTGACTTTTGAGGCTCAGGCAGGGTAGTGAGGTAGCCAATGATATCTGAAGTTCAGGGAAATAATAACCCATTGACTTCCAAGAGGGAGAGTCTATACTTGCAGGGGATGCACATGAACAAAGAACACAGATGGATAAAAAGTGGGCAATAAATACAAACACTGAAGGAAGAAAAAAAAAGTTCTACTTGACACAGGTCAAGGTCCATCCCTAGACTTTTTATTGCCACCTTCAGGATAGAATTGAGATACAGAAATGGGACAGGACAGATTCAGATCTGTGAAGACATCTTCATCTCTCATGTGGAACAGGGACAGATGGATGTAAAGAATGTGTCTTGGCTGATCTGGAAAGAGCACAGTACCCTTTGGGAAAACATCTGGGCTGTTGCATTGTTTTGGAGAATAGAAGGCAAGAATTCCAGGCTCTCTCACCCTGCTTAAGACTTCTGTCATTCTTACACTACTCTGTCACTGAGAAAGCTATAAATGTATTTGAGAGTCTCAACAAAATAAAGGAATTTGAGTATATACATGTCTAATTTCTTACGCTGCATTCAACTTTACTATGTGTGGAACATATGTCACAACTAAGTTGGGCCTTGTTTGGTTACTCACTATGGGTCAAAATTGAAATTCTGTTGCAAAACAACCAAAATAAATATGAGCATAAACGTTTTCCTAACAGTCTGTGGCAGAATGAGTGACTAACAACAAGAACAACAAAAAGACAAAAAACAAAACAAAACAAAAAAACACACAAAATTATGGGTGGCCAACCAACAGTTTTTAATCCTTAGAAATTAGACAATATAAAAAGGCATTTCAAGGCCACCATAATAAACTGTATTGAAGTCAGAGATTAGCCAGAAAATGTTAATTATGTCTGTATATAATCATGTATATGTCATGTTTCTATTAGGATAAAGATGCATCTAATTATTAACATCATCATGCATTTCCTTCCTGTATAAGAAATCCCACTTTCATATATACAAGGGTCTGCTATATTGGACACTACTTTCGTTATGCACTTAGTTACATGTTCTGCTTCTGGTTTAGAATATAGGAATTCAGCTTTGATAGGTTCAAATATGGAAGGGTTCATGCTTGAAAATTTTGAAATTAAAGCATTTAGATGGTAAGCAGGCTGAAGGAGACAGTGTAGGTCACAGAACTGAACCTGCATCTGTCACTGACCATACAAAGGTAATCAGCCAAATGGATTAGGAAGACAGGCCAACCTGACCTTTACCATCTCTCTGTGCTTATATACTTTTAAATTCTCACATTAAAGAAAATAACATGTTGGCAGTTTTGTACCAGCAAAGCCTATAGCAGAAGTTGGTGATTATCAGGAAGTAGTTTGTGGTGCAGAAAATGATGGGCAGCAAAAGGAAGGGGCATCACAAGGGAGAGAGAAAGTGGTGGACAGGAAGTGAACAAAGCCATGCAGTTTGGTTGTGTCAACTGAGGTGCAAGGCTATTTAATGATTTAATAATAATAATAGTCATAAAAGGTACAGCTGCTTTCAAAAGCAGAAAGACAGGCTTGGGGTTATGAACAACCTAATAATTAACTAAAGCATTTCCATTTTCTCTTAGCTTTAGCCAAATTGATTTTATTATTATTGATGTGATAGAATTAATCCCTAATACATTTTCTTAAAACAAGAAAAAATGAGGAAAACATACAATAAATTCAAATGTTCATACTGTATCATTTAGAAATCCAATTTTATTAACACTCGGTTTGTCTCTTTAAGACTTGTTTAGTGGCTAAATTTAAGCTTATTTTAATTTGAATAGGGAAAAGAAGTTATCATCCTTAAGTACCATATTTTGTGGATATCCTTGTGATGAGGTCAGTGTAAGCCTTGCCAGTTATCAAGGACAAGAAGCCTGACAGATTCACTCTTCTCTTTCCACACACAAAACCAGGCTGAGGTGGTCCCTATACCTGTTTCAGGCACAACTTTCAGAAATGTGTTATAGGGTGCCTGGGTGACTCAGTGGGTTAAGTGTCTGACTGTTGATTTTGGGTCAGGTCATGATCTCACAGTTTGTGAGATGAAGCCTCAAGTTGGGCTATGCGCTGACAGCGTGGAGCCTGCTTGAGATTCTCTCTCTCCCTCTCTCTCTCTGCCCCTCCCCTGATCCTGCTCTCTTTCTCAAAATAAACAAACATTTAAAAAAAAAGAAATGTGCTATGATATCAGACTGCAAAGAAATGTGTCCATCGCATTTCAAACTAGCACCTCTACTAGACTGCTTTTGCCCATCAGGCCAGCTCCCACAGCTGTAATTTACAAGCTCCATGAGAAGTCAGCTTTAAAAAAATACCATTTTGACTTTCAAAGTACATTTCCAATGTAAATGAAAATCTTCATAAAGTGTTTACCTACCTAGAGCAATTAACATGAATTTGTAGAATAGTATTTATTGACAACCTTCCTGTATCTCCAACAAAATAATAGTGCATTGATTGCATCTCTTTAACATCATTAACTGGAAACTCTTAGGAAAAGTCCATGTGCAGTAAGCAAGCAAGACAGCTGAATGTCAAGGGAGACGTAAACTCCAACCTTATGCTGCCTCTCTTTTCGATGGTGGAAGGATTAGGTTTTAAGCATGCGTCACTTTGCATAACCTTAAAAAGAGTCATCCTGCTTTCTGAGGATTTATTATAGATTGTACTGATTTTATAATCTCTCAACTCAACAAGCTATCATCTGTACATGTAGATAAACCAAGTTAAAAAGATGAGATGGATTTTTAAAATCCAAGTTAATCATATATTTGTTTACAACAAAGTTTAAAACTTTGTTGATGGGGCACCTGCATACCTCAGTTCATTAAGCATCTGACTCTTGATATTGTCTTAGGTCATGATTTCACGGTCGTCAGATTGAGCCCATGTCAGGCTCCACACTGGAGGTGGAGCCTGCTTAAGATTCTTTGTCTCCCCCTCCCTCTGCCTATCTCCTGCTTGTATGCTCACATGTGTTCTATACATAAATGCATACCTACCTACCTACCTACATACATACATACATACATACATAAGACTTTGTTGATAAAACCAAATGCAAAATGGGTAAAACAGAAAACAAACTGGGTAATTTATGTAGGAGCAGTTTAGATGGATAGTGGTCAACTTCAATATAAATATACACATACACTCACGTATACATACATACACAAACACACACTCATTACCACAGAAGCTCCTTCATATTGAGAGCAATTAACGTAATTAAACTGAACAAAATATATGTATGGGTAGATGAGTATCCAACACTGGGAAATGGCTGAATAAAACTATTGAATCAATTGTAGTTAGATGAGGAGGCAATGCTAAGAATGAATAAACTTTTGAGTTACTCCTCCCCTTAAACCATCAAACGAGCAATACCCTTCAAAGACTTTAAGATAAGCATTGGTTTCTCAAAGTGATGTACTTTTTATGCTATGTCCATAAAAAGAGCATAAACTTTATTCAAAACAAGGTTATCCAGTGCTTAAGAAGGAGATCTCTAATGGTAAATGGATCTGTCCTCTCTGTTTACCATTGACAGACTGAATTCAGATGAAAAAAAAATTTTAAGGCTCCTTTGCCCAAGTGCAAATAAAGATGCAAAAGTTCTTATACTCTACAGTCATGGTGATACATCAATTCAAATGTCAAGAGTTTATTACTTTTATGAAGTCTTTAGGAAGGAATCCTTAGTCTTTTTCCGCCCAGGAATAGAAACCAGTGTCGGCACTGCTGTAAATGATAAGGGTAGTAGTTGAAATGTCTAAGTGTATATATATATATAGATATATATATATATATATATATATATATATATATATATATAAATGATCAAATGCTTCCCATGACCAACTTTGATGGTTGGCCAAAATAAAACTACTTTAAAAGCTGTGCATTCTGAAAAACTGCACAAGTCAGGGCACTAGAAGGCTGATACACTCAGCAGAGTTTTAAAAGTTAGCACATTTTCCCAAAGGATCCACCACTGAATTACAAAATCATGAATAACCTATACCAAAGAGAACTGAGGCCAGGTGGAGACAAAGGTAATTTATACATTTGAAGCAAGAGGAAATTCAAGGTGGAGTTATATACCTGAACTGGTGACCGTGACAGAGAGCTCTGGATTTCCCCATTTTAGGTAAGTACTAATAGAGTTTCCCATAGGTGTTCATCAATTACAGGATGATAAAATTGTTTCACCGTGAAAAGTACTGGGGCCTATTATCCGGACTATCAATTCTCATTCCCCAATTTACTAAGTTTATCCAAACATTAAAATAAATCTATACTCTAAACTTTTTCCATAATGGTATTACCTATATTATTCCTTATACTTTTTTTTGTAAGTTTTAAATTTTAAGAGTCTCTTATGTTTTGGGGTGGGAGGGAGGGGTGGGTGATGGGTATTGAGGAGGGCACTTGTTGGGATGAGCACTGGGTGTTGTATGGAAACCAATTTGGCAATAAATTTCATATTAAAAAAATATAAATAAATAAATAAATAAATAAATAAATAAATTTTAAATGTTTTTGAAACTTTATCCCAAGGCTGTGTCTTGATTTTTCTTTTTTCTTTCATTCAATTCATAATGTTTTTTGAAGAGAAGTTTTTAATTTGTTCAAATTACCAATGTTTTCTTTGACAGATTGTAGTTTTACGGTTGTACTTAAGCAGCATTTCCTAATCCAAATCAGAGACTTCCTCCTGTTATTTCCTACAGAAGTTGTATGGTTTTATACCTTTTAATATTTGGGTCTACAAGCTAATTTTTCTCTCTGACATAATAAGGTATGAGTCAAAGTTCATGTTGTTGTTGTTGTTGTTGTTACTTATTTATTCTCAAGTTAGTTAACATACAGTGTATTCTTGGCTTCAGGACTAGGGTCCAGTGATTCATCATTTACATATAACACCCAGTACTCATCCCAAAAAGTGCCTCCTTAATGCTCATCACCCATTTACCCCACCCCTATCAACCTTCAGCTTATTCTCTGTATTTAAGAGTCTCTTATGGTTTACCTCCCTCTCTGATTTTTTCTTAATTTTCATTTCCTTCCCCTATGACCATCTGTTAAGTTTCTCAAATTCCACATATGAGTGAAATCATATGATATCTGTCTTTCTCTGACCAACCTATATCGCTTAGCATAATACCCTCCAGTTCTATCCATGTCTTCTTGTTTTTAATACTAATACTCACCTTTTCTAGCACCATTTGTTGAAAAGAGAGATGCGTGGATAAACCATGATGTATCCGTGCCATGGAGTACTATTTGACTATAAAAGGAATGAACTATTGATACACATAACAACATGGATAAATATTAGACTAATTATGCTTAATGGACACCAGGCAAAAAGTGTACATATTGTATGATCCCATGCCTATAAAATTCTAGAAAGTAATAACTGATCTATGGTGCACAGAAAGATCAGTGTTTGCCTGAGGAATGTTGGGGGCCAAGCTGGGGGAGTGAGGGCGAAGATGGAGGGATTATAAATGTGGCAAAGGTTTCACAGGTATATACATGTCAAAACTTAGTAAACTGAAGGTTTTAAATATGTGCAGCTTATACACAATTCTACGTTAACTCTATCTCAAAGATACATGTGCACTTATGTAGGTGTATACACAAACATATATGAAACATGAGTGCTTCAACAGAGTCTTCTTTAACAGTTAATATTCATAATCAAGTCCTTTCACATTGTTCTTGACAAGTTAAGACTCTCCAGAAAATTGTGTTTATGCAAATGAGTGGTGAGATACGGCCAGCTGGATTGCATGTTTGTGTATTTGGGAAAGAACCTGAAGGGAGTATTAAAAAATATATATATCTGAACAATCTAAGCAATATAAGTATTTTTTAGCAATATAAGTATTTATTATCCAATTATATACATGCTTATTTTCCCCATACTCTAGTTAGACTGTAAGTGTTTAAGGTTCAGAGAAATCATGAGATTAGCAAAATACAGCAACTAGCTAAATGAAAACCTTTGGCAAAACTGGTCTCTGAAAGTATAATAGATTCTTCACTGAAAAATGGCCTCCAACAAAGATAATTATGAAGTGAGCTGCAAAGACAGAAATAAAAAGTTGATATAAGGGGGGAAAGATCACAATATGGCTGTAAGGTCTGCTCCCCACTAGTGGAGCTTTGAGCTAATCATAGTGACTTGCAGAACAAGAAACCACAGTGATAGGAGCATGGAGGAATCTAGGGGAGAATAGGGGCCAGGGGAATGAGAGAGCTTGCATTGGGAGATAGGGTAGCTCTTCACACAATGGATATTCATCCTGAGGTTATAGGGCTTTCTATGATCACTCAACTACTCTTTTAACATGACTATTTCCTAGAATAGAAATTTCATATACCACAATTGCTGTGTGAGAAGCACATTCAGTTGCCTAAGTAATAAGCTATTAATTCACTACCCATAAAAAGAATGAGATTCATTTTCTCATCAAATATTAAGTGCAGCACACTGCATTAGACTTGAATTTGAAATGTAATTTCTAAGCATGGGTACTGTTCCAGGAAGCACTTTTCGCTCATATTTTTCTCCCCTTGACATGCTATATTTTAAATCTACATTGCCACCACATAGGAAATACAAATAATTTTTTAAACACACTGGGGATACTATGATTGACTTCAGAAAACTTCTATAAATAAGAGTACATGAAACTATTTAGTCACCAAGAGTAAGGAGAAAAGAAAACATATAGAATATCTAGTTTCTACATTCTATGTTTTGTTTTCTTTCTCTCCTTCCTTTTAAACTGCTGAAATCATCCTAAAACATTTTCTGGCTAAATGCTCTACTTGGTTTCTAAAATGTTTAGCATAAAAGATTGTGGAAAGTTAAAAATTGAAGTTTTATCACTAATAAAAATGAAAGTATAACTCTCGAAACCATAGTATATTACAGAAATAGAAAGTCTGTTCGTGTTGTTTGTATACAGAGAAAAAACAAGAAGACAAACTTTATGAGACTTCAGGTACCTTAGGACTAGTTTTGAAAGATTATAGATCATATATGTGAAGGTTATAAACCAGGGCTCCCAGAAAAGCTGGATATAGAATAAAATCACCAGTGTAACAGAAACTGAAAATACCTCCTCTGAAAAGAAATACACTGAATGTAAAACATATATAGCAAGTTCCATTTATAGACCGATGCATTCTCTTTGGCAGAGGCATTTTTTAAAACTACTGTTACAAACGTATGAAATAGGGTATAGGTGGGAGAATTGCTTGCTCTAGGGTTTAGGTATATTTCTACTTCAAGAAGTGAGCCAGCCAAAGAATCATTGTTTAGGAATCTGTAGCAATAGAAGAGCCTCCCTGTTTTCTTCAGTCATGTTCCTAAAGAACAGAGACTCACCTGTTTGAGAGTTACATTCCTTATCTTGCTGTTTGACACTAAGAATAACAGCACATCAAACCTGATCCTCAAACCCTATGATTTTGATAATACCCTCAGTGCAAAAAAAACAAACAAAAAAACCAACAACAAGAACAAAAAAATAAAAAACAAACAAACAAACAGAAACTCATATGGGACAGAAGTTGACCCTAGGGTAAGCTCATTATAACCACACTTTCATGTGTAAGACATGATTTGAAGGTATAGATGTGAGCACATCACAGCACCTCTCTGCCTCAGCACTGATTGAAGCTCCTTGAAGGCAGGGGCTGTCCAATTAATCTTTGGATCCTCAGTGCCTAACACAGAGCCTAAAATATGGTAGGCACTCAGAATGTATTGAGCAAGTTAAAGGGGGATTTAGAAAAAAAAAAAAAACAGTGTGAACTGTCTACAAACTATAATTTTAAGAGGGAAAGTTATGAAATATAGTTCCAACCCCCAATCCTTGAAAATTCCAAAGAAAGGACATGATGGCTAAATGTTAAGGTTGTAGTTCTCAAAAACTCTCCAGCCTCAATAATTCCTTGTGTAGATGGTTCTAGTTATCTTAGTTCCAAGTTGCTGCTTGTGGTAAAAACTTCATCCTGCCTCGGGGACTTCTCATCACCTGGAATGCTCTTTCTTAAAATGTGTGTCCCAAGCTTCTCCTCATATAAACCATGTATAACCATCTCTTTCAAATATTTTCTTCTTCATTAAATCCTTCTTGTATATCCTAAATGGAAGTAATTTCCCCCTCTTCCAAAGGAAATCAGTAGTTTTCCAATAGTTTGTAAGAGTGTTTTATATTGATGCAATGAAAAACTACTAGGAAAAAAAAATCACAGAACAATGCATATGTTTTTCATGATAGATTCATGATGAATTATTTGGCTTCTATGCTGCTCTTATTTTTCATTCATTAACATTCCTTCTGCGCCAATTATCACCACTAGCTTACAACTCTGTCCCGTCTTCATGGAAATATTCTTTAGGACCCACCTAGGGAGACCCTTCCTCAAAAAATATATGTATTTTTTTTTCAAACACATACACATACAACACACAAAAACTGATTTCCTCCTTATCTCCAGTATCAACTGAGTTAGGAACTCATGTTTCCACAGTACCATGTTTACATCTCCTTCTTCACTAAGGATGGTACAAATTATCTGGGAAAATTATGTCTCCTACTGCACTATGATAGTGCCTTAGTCATCACAATATTTCTAGCACCTTGCTAGGTATTTGTTTTATAGTGGTTGTTCAACATTTTATGAATAAATGAACTTACTGTATTTATGTGCTATCTCCTGTAACGGTCTCTGACTTCCTAAAACCAAGAAATGCCTTGCTCCTCCCCTGCTCACACTCTGTCTCTCTCTCTCTCAAAAATAAATAAACATTAAAACAAAATTTAAAAAAGGTGGGGGGGGGGCACCTGGGTGGCTCACTTGGTTAAGCGTCCAACTTCAGCTCAGGTCATGATCTCATAATCCTGGGTTCAAGCCCTGCGTCGGGCTCTGTGCTGATGGCTCGGAGCCTGGAGCCTGCTTCGGATACTGTGTCTCCCTCCCTCTGTTCCTCCCCTGCTCACTCTCTCTATCTCTGTCTCAAAAATAAATAAAAATTTAAAAACTTTAAATCAAGAAATGCCTAATTCGAGTTGTCTGGTACATGGTAGGTATTCAAATGCTTGGCCAATGCATGAATGACTCATACAACTTTAGCCTGGAAGTAATTACCAATATTTTGAATTCAATTGTCCTCTTTTACAAATGGGATATAATGACCATGGTAAGTTACAGAGCTTGGTGTCCTCTCTCAGACCAAAACACCGATCTTCAACTTAGAGGATTCATTTTAACCCACCTAAATGACACTGTGAGTGTCTTCCAACAAGGACTTGACATTTCCTCCTACCTCAAGGATTCAAAATTTAAAACTATTCAAAACTTAAAACTCCAGAAGAAAGAGCCATGATGGGTGAATTTACTATTCATGCCATCAGGATTTTGGCAAGATCATGTCTTCAGATTCCAAACACAGCATTCTGTGTTGTTTACTATGACATTTTTGAATGAATGACTGACTTAATGAACAATTATATTATGCACATGTTAAGATTAAAATACTCTGAAGTTATCAATGTGACTAGATATTTAGAAATGAAATCTTTGTTTCATGGAAATTTGACAAAACTTGCTGCTGACCATTTTAATAAATCCTCCTAGGACATATGAGGGGCTGAGAGTCACACACTATCCATTAAAATAGAAATAGGAAGATGTTATTTTCATAATACTGCCAACTGAACCATTAATAATAATTTTAAAATCCTATAGGTTTTGTTTGATCAGCAACTTTGATCAGCAAAATTTTTTATGTATGAGTGTTCTGGTATATTTTAGTGGGGCTAAGTTACAGTACAGAACATTTATCAACATAACAGGCAGTTAGTATTTGGGTCTGGAAATCTCAAAGGTATTAAACTAGGGCTAGGAATTTCAGGAATAAAATGAAGATTCCTCCCTTCTTCCCTGATAGCAGTGACTTCAAGGCAATGTGACAGCAGCTTGCACATTACCTGTCAATAGCAAACACACTGCCTCCGTCTCTCTGGAGCCTTTCATTCCTATCACTCCTAAAACACCTAGGAAGAAACTGGTAATTAGGCTGCTAGAGGCATCTGGGCTAAATGGATTCCTAACCAAGTCATTTTGAAAGGATGATTATTAACCTTTGGTAAAATACAAATAAGAGAACACAGCAGACTGATTCTCAGCTTGAGTATAGAGAGAGAAAGGTCAGAGCTATATGTCTCAGGTACATTTGATTTTTCTATACTGTATTAGACAGCACCTAATATTTTCAACCGGATCATAATCACTAATTCTATTGAGTTTTGAATCAAATGCCAAATGAATACCTCCAGTATAAACCTGAGTTTTCCACAAGTATTTTTCTTTTAGAGGTATATAAGGGGTTCTATTTTCCAATTAATTCAGAAGAAATATTGGCATGTTAGGAAACTTCCATAAATGTTAATACTTTAAATTCTAAGTGCCACATGAAGTAAATATGGTAATAGTTGCATCCTGTTGAGCTTTAATGGATCTTTAGCACAAATCTAATACTTTGAATGCAGCCGTACAAATGCTGACAGCAATTCCATTATATGGAAATATGGTTCCCAAGCTTAAATCCAAAATCCTATGTGACCTTAAGCAAAATATGATGGCAAAAATTTAACTTCTCCATAAGAAACCCTTCTTCCTACTTCCAAAACACCTCTTTTCAATCTAGAGGGCTCATTTTAACCCACCTAAATGATACTGTGGGTGTCCTCAAACAGGGACTTGACATTTCCTCCCATCCCAAGGATTGCTATCCCTTCAAGCCTTAAAACTTCCAGAAGAAAAAGCTATGAGAGCAGAATTACAGGGAGCATGATAAATAGTTGGCAGAAGACAGCCCACCCCCACCCAACGTTCCCAAATTCTATCAGGCAGTCGGTTACTCTCCAACCTATTTGAAATTATAAACCTATGGGAATTAATGGCAAAATGAAAATCCCTCTAGTCCTCTGTTATAGACAGGCAAAGGGAAGATTTTAACCTCTCCTTCAGAAAAGCTCTTTCTCTTTAAGGAACAGGATCTCTAACTTCCTATAAAAACTGAAGAAAAAAAGGGAGTGTTCCAATTATCACACATTCCCCTTCCCAACCACCACTGGTATGTCTGTAGTTCCCTTCATCTGGTGGAGATCTATTTTCAAAGGATAAAAATTAAAGAAGCACACTTCACATTTTGGCGTGTTCATTCTTTTTGATTCATCAAAAACTGAGCAGTCACATAATATCCTTAAGAAGAGATTTTAAAGTTCTCAATCCTTAAAAAAAACTCCCTAAAGAGATCGTATGAATCTTCTCCATCCTTGTGTATTATTTTTACTTAAGGATGATACTGGTTTTAAGACATAAAGGAAAACACCAAATGCTACTAATTAGACTATTATAAAATTCTTACTTGAATTATAAATTCAAGATAAAAACTGACAAGACAGCATATTAGGGCATTTTATTATATATAATTCAGGTTCCATGTTTGGGAAGCTTTTATATATAGAGCATATACTGCTAATTTGATTGTGATTTATAATTTTTTAAAAGATTTTATCAAATATGCTTTTCAAGAAAAAAACAAAAACAAAAATGAAACTAAACAACTGACACTTTTGTTCTTCCTCTATCCTCCTTTCCCTGCCCAAACTGCTAATTTTCTTCCTGCTTATGTCTTGATATGGATCAGTTTCAAAAATGAAAGGAGGGCTATCACAACCAAACAGTTTTACGATAAATGTTACTTGCTGTTGTTAAACCAGCAAATAAAAACACAAAGAAATTGCTCTCAAAGTCTACAACCCACCACCTTGTTTTCTCACGTCCACATCATGTCTCTCATTAATTTGTATAGGTCAGTAAGTTTGCTAACATGATCACATAAAAATAATCTCATCTTTAGAAGTTGTTAGTTTCTAATTCTCCACTGATAACTAATGATGTTTCATCCTAAACATACTTCTTTAAACAGAAGTCTTTTTAAAAATCAACCCAGAAAAAAGTAAAAGAAAATAAAATATGTTCAATGACAGAGGCTCCAGAAGCAAGCATTTATTTATTCTTCATGACTAGTTATGATAGTTTGTACATGTGCTTGAGGATATTTTGAAGCTTTATCCAGTATAGATCTTACATGGCTTTAGAACAAGAGAAACAGCCCAGGCAAATCAGGGGTTTTCAGGAAGTGGTTCTAGGGAGCTCTGGAGCAAGCAGCCACACCTAAGAGCTGCTACTGTGGGGTATGCAAGGTAAACTCAGGGGAAAAACTCCCAGCTCTCCTGCCCCCCTTCAATCAGAGCAACCTTATTTTCACGTGTTTCACATATTGAGCTTTTACGGATGACTTGGCCACCAATCAGTGGTTTGTACCATAGTCAGCATTTCCCCTACATAATATCAACCATTATACACACACCTTTCTTTGTACCACAAAGGGTTTCCTTATGTGTAACTATAACCACTAATTATAACACTGCCTGCAGGCCAGTTCTTCGTACAATATGTGTGTGAAATCATCTGAGCCTTCTTATTATACATTTTGTCATTATTTTATAAAGATAAGCAAAAACAGTGAAATCGAAATACAGATACCAATGATCAAAAACATATGTCAATATATAAAATTAACATGAAGATGGAAAAAATCAGGCCTGCTATTAAGAGTGAATCATTATCTCTGAATGATTAATAAATAGAATTAAAAGAATATATAAAATATGGTATAAATGCATTGTAGAGATTATTTGTTTTGACAGAGAGTGAACAAGCAGAGGAGGGGCAGGCAGAGAGAGAGAGGGGGAGAGAGAATCCAAAGCAGGCTCTGCACTGTCAGTGGGGCTCGAACTCACAAACCATTGAGATCATGACCTGAGCCAAAACCAAGAGTAAGACGCTTGATTGAGCCACCCAGGTGCCCCACGATTTTATAATATTTTTAATGCACTCAACAGGGTTCAACATTCACACACACAACCTGAGATAATAGACAGTAACAGTTTTCCCATCTTGCTTTTTTCCTTTTTGTTTTTATTGTACTTCTGACAAACTATAAAGCCATGGCTTAAGAAAAAGATGGCCTGCCAGGTAACCTTTTAATAAAATACCATCCCTGTGTCTGCATATAGTTATTTCTGAAAGAGATCCCATACAATCAGAGAACCACTATGAGGTCGAAGCCTTGCACGGTGTTAAATGTTCACTCTAGGGAAGGAAAAGGAACAGAACAGAATATCCACATGTCTCTGCTCAAGGATCTGGAACTGCTTCCTGTGTAGCATGGTTCAGGAATTTTATTTTATTTATTTTTTTTTTTATTTTTATTTTTTATTTTTTAATATATGAAATTTACTGTCAAATTGGTTTCCATACAACACCCAGTGCTCATCCCAAAAGGTGCCCTCCTCAATACCCATCACCCACCCTGCCCTCCCTCCCACCCCCCATCAACCCTCAGTTTGTTCTCAGTTTTTAACAGTCTCTAATGCTTTGGCTCTCTCCCACTCTAACCTCTTTTTTTTTTTTTTCTTTTTCTTTTTCTTTTTCTTTTTCTTTTTTTTTTTTTCCTTCCCCTCCCCCATGGGTTTCTGTTATGTTTCTCAGGATCCACATAAGAGTGAAACCATATGGTATCTGTCTTTCTCTGTATGGCTTATTTCACTTAGCATCACACTCTCCAGTTCCATCCATGTTGCTACAAAAGGCCATATTTCATTTTTTCTCATTGCCACGTAGTATTCCATTGTGTATATAAACCACAATTTCTTTATCCATTCATCAGTTGATGGACATTTAGGCTCTTTCCATAATTTGGCTATTGTTGAGAGTGCCGCTATAAACATTGGGGTACAGGTGCCCCTATGCATCAGTACTCCTGTATCCCTTGGATAAATTCCTAGCAGTGCTATTGCTGGGTCATAGGGTAGGTCTATTTTTAATTTTCTGAGGAACCTCCACACTGCTTTCCAGAGCGGCTGCACCAATTTGCATTCCCACCAACAGTGCAAGAGGGTTCCTGTTTCTCCACATCCTCTCCAGCATCTATAGTCTCCTGATTTCTTCATTTTGGCCACTCTGACTGGCGTGAGGTGGTATCTGAGTGTGGTTTTGATTTGTAGCATGGTTCAGGAATTTTAAACTTGCCTCAGAACAAATAACTTATTTCCTAGACTCTCCATACCTTAAGTACTTCCTTGATTGTGGAGCTCTGATGGCTGGTGCTGGCTGGTAGACTATTATTCATATCTCAACAACAGTTACATGTAGTTCACTTTTGTGAGGTCCCATGAATGGGGCTTAGACACTTGCCATCTCACATTAAAATCAAACAAGCGTACAAAACTTAAAATTTTGTTACTAGTGTATATTTTTTTTCAAAAATCTTGTTAAATCTTCATTATTTTTATTCTAAAAAATACCAAAAAACTAGTTAAGAGAGGAACTTGATTTAAAATGTATTTGGGTTGATGGAGGGAGGTGGGTAGGAGATGGGCTAGATGGGTGATTGGTATTAAGGAGGGCACTTGTGGGGTGCTGGGTGGTTCAGTCCGTTAAGCGTCCAACTTCAGCTCAGGTCACGATCTCGAGGTCCATGAGTTCAAGCCCCGCGCCGGGCTCTGTACTGACAGCTCAGAGCCTGGGGCCTACTTCGGATTCTGTGTCTCCCTCTCCCTCTCCCTCTCTCTCTGCCCCTTCCCCGCTTGTGCTCTGTCTCTCTCTGTCTCTCAAAAATGAATAAATGTAAAAACAAAAATTTTAAAAAGGGAGGGCACTTGTGATGAGCACTGGATGTTATATGCAATAAGTGATAAATCACGGAGTCCTACTCCTGAAAAAAATATTGCACTGTATGTTAACTAAATAAATTTTAAATTAAAAAAAGAAAATGTATTTGGATTTTTTTCTTTCCTTAGTAGATGTTTGAAAAATAAATGTTAACACTACCATCAGAGAAGAAACTTTCTGCTTATTAATAAGAACTACTTGAAGATTTGTTTAATCCATCATTACAACTGACCTAATTCTGAAATGAGTGAGATTTCAGCAAACAACCAACTAAAATGAGTTCATTTTGTCAACACTGAGTCCTATGAACAAAATTTAAGTGTGTATACAAAATTTACCAGTATTACATAAAATGATTTATGATTAACTTTTGGACCTACAGTAATATAGTCTAATTACAAGAAAATTAACCTTAAACAGTTAACTTGTATACAGTAAGTTGTTTTTTCCCTTTCTAGAATATGAATACTTTGAGGACAAGTCCTAAAAATGACGCCTTATACACCTGACCTTGTGCTTTGCACATTCAGCCCCACAAGCATGGGAGTGTTGGTTGGCACACTTGTAGCCAGGTGTGGAGGAGAGAAAGAAGAAAGGGGATAGTGACTATAATTTATTGAGTAGCTGTTACATTCCCAATACTGCACGAGGCCCTTTTCACACATTACTGCTTGCATCTCAGAAAATTCAGAGTGGCAGTTATCATTTCATACACAAGGTAAGGAGGGAGAAAAGAAGACAGAGAAGAGGAAGAAAGGAATGAAGGAAGAATTGATTTGGATCAACTCTATGTATTAGGAGTGAGGAAACTAAAATCTGAAAGAATGACCTGTCTGTGATTAATGACAGATGAGTCCCAGAATTAAATCCTCTGACTTATGACCCAGCATTCTTCATTACTGATTCAGTTTTCATTATGGATCTTGATGGTGGTAAACGTATTACAAGAAACCTGGAGAAGTATGAAAGGCAACTTACTGCTTAGAACCTTTATAACAATCTGATACTGAAGATAAGAGTGACAGTGTGGGTTTCTAAAAGGCAACCAGAGTCCAGAGAATCGTTATTATGAGACTCAGATTCAATATTGCATCGGAAAGTGCCCTACCAGATAAAATATAATCGCACACTGGAAGTTACATTATACATACAAATGGAACAAAGTCTGGTATGCAAGTGTTTGCCACCATAATTCTGACAGGAGTGAGTAATATTAGGTTAAAATTATTAAAATATATTGTTAATGGTTAAGCAACAATCCATTTAAGTAAGTGATAAAATATTCTATAAGGCCATATTTCGGTGTTAGGATGACAAACTTTACATTTTGGACTTTTCCACCTTTCAGGAAAATAGATTTCCTTGTCCTTCCAGCATTTTGAAAAATCTACTTGATGCCTGATAGTTTTTTTTTTTTTTTTCCTTTCAGCATGTATTCTCAATCTATCTACTGTCATTTCAGATATAAGAACAACATTTGGGTATAAGAAACAGTAAATTGTTAGGGAGAAAACATTGTTCATGTCATGGAGTTGCAGCATTATCGTGATAACGTGCATGGACATTATCCTCAGGTGTGCACTTTCTGGAAAGAACCAGGATAATTGTCCCTCTAGCAAAGACCTAGTCCATGAGAATCTCAGCAACGGGGAAGTAGAAGACCTCCTAACTTGATAATATATATGACTATTACATGAAATGGCAGGGCTCTTTTTTCTGTGTGTGGACTAAGATTATTAACAATAATGGTGAAAATAAATATACTAATCATAATTTATTTTGCTTCAGTAACATGCTATTTGCCATGATACAAACTTGCAAAATCTCAAAAAGATATGCTCAAAACCAAATTGCAAAACCAATAAGCCACCACCTACTGTTAAGGGTAGTTTAAATATTTCATCTTTTTTTTTTTTTTTTAAATGTTTATTTATTTTTGAGACAGAAAGAGACAGAGCATGAACGGGGGAGGGGCAGAGAGAGAGGGAGACACAGAATCGGAAGCAGGCTCCAGGCTCTGAGCCATCAGCCCAGAGCCCGACGTGGGGCTCGAACTCACGGACCGCGAGATCGTGACCTGAGCTGAAGTCGGACGCTTAACCGCCTGAGCCACCCAGGCGCCCCTAAATATTTCAAAAGCAACAAGTTAATAAAGATTAAGGAATCTAATAAGTGTTCGTGTTTCTTTTAACAAAAAAGCTTTCAAGAGTTGAACATAGAAAAAGAGAAGAGTGTTGTGCTCAAATGTGCCATGTAAAGTATGGTAATAAATACATTTAAGGGAGGTGTATTTTAATAATAATAACAAATTTTGTTTTCTTACCAATGACTGCCTGTGAGGCACACTCTGAAGTCGTCTCGCATGGCTGTGGCTATTTGTCAAAACTTGCTTCATCATTTATAGTCTCAGAGTTCTTTTCCTTTTAGCTCAATGTTGTGATGGAATCAATACAAATCTACTCTCAAAATATCTGTCTCCGACCTGTGTTTGTTTTAAGCTGTATCATTCATAATGGTGATGGATAGGTAATGCTATTCCTCTTTGTCTGCACAAAGCGCCACAGCATAAAAAGCGCATATATTTTATGCCCAAGGTCAGGAGAAAATTAATGGATAAAGAGCTAGATAAAATGGAGTTCAAGCTGAATGGGCTGAGTGCGCTCTACAGGGTACAGACCAGGCAGGCAGTACAAAGCCCATTATACTTAAACACTCTTGAAGCTCATTTCAGAAGTGGGATCGTTTCCACAGGCTAACACATAAAAGCACCAAGCTGTCACAGAGCACTCCTGCTCACAGCTTCCCATAGCATATTCCACCTATAAATGTTTACCTTGAGCAATAAACCCACTTGGTGTTTATCAGTAGAGTAGGACAAGTTATGCTTCCTTGTCATTAGGAAACTTCTCTTTTAAGACTTTCCTACTACTGTTCTCTACCACTGACTTTCTAACTCTGCCTGGTAAATACCCAAGAGTTTCAAGGCTCAGTGCAGAGGCAAGGTTAGTGGATTCCAACAACAACAACAACAACAACAACAACAACAAGCTTTAGAGTGAACAGTTACACTCTACTTTCTGTAACGTTCAACTTCAGATATCTAAATAGCAGCAAACTGGGGTGACTGTGTGGCTCAGTCGGTTAAGTGTCCGTCTCTTGGTTTCGGCTCAGGTCATGATCTCAGTCTGTGAGTTTGAGCCCTGCATCAGGCTGTACGCTGACAGTGAGGGGCCTGCTTGGGATTCTCTCTTTCCCTCTCTTCTGCTCCTCCCCTGCTCCTGCTTGCTCACTCTCTCTCTCAAAATAAATAAATATACTTTAAAAATGGCAATAAACTAAGCAGAAATTAAGAAAAACGATAACAGAATTCTAAACTCTGGAATGCACCACACTATAAAATCATGCATGAGGTTTTCCCTTATAGAATCTACACACAAACATATATGCAAGATAAACATTTTGCAGAGTTAAGCAACTCAAAACCAGTGGTCTCCTTCCTACACCTGGCTGAGGAGAAGGGAATGAAAATTAAGCTATTGGAAATTATTCTGAAAGTATCTCTTTTTTAGATTTAGAAAACCATTATTAGATGAATAGTACAGTTTTTCTTTGCTTTGTTCTGTTTTAAGGGAAACTCATAGTAACAGCTGTGACTTGTTGCTATAGTAAAGCATTCAATCCCGTGAATCTGTATAAATAAGCAGCTTTTGGAAGCTGAAGAAATTCTCATTTCTTCAGGAGCATGCTCTGATAAAAGGCTATAAACATGAAGTTAAAACTCATCCAGAATACCAAGAGAGGAAAGTTTCTGGTGACAGTTCTTAGTCATGGTCTCCTTCAGGCTGATTCCAAGGCACAGGAAAATTATGCGAAAGAAGTAAAGTTGGTGGAAACAAAAATAAAGTCTACAGCGGTGATCAGAAATTAAACCTCAAGGTGGAAAACTCAAAGCTTGACTACAGAGCAAAATGCTCTCTTCAAATAATTTATCAACAGGTGGCTGTAGTATTTAATGAACTCTTTTCTTAAATATAATAGGCAAGTTCTGGATATTGGCAAAATTGGACTGATATCTTCAGTTAGTCACAAACTGGGTATAGCTTTGACCAAGAACCTAATTTTACAGATAAAGAAACTGAAACAGAATGGTTATGAGCCAGGAGAGAATCCCAAAGGGCTCTTCAAGATAACAGAAAGCAATACCAAACCGTTCTCAAAAGCTTCTATAATATTCTTCTAACATAAGAAGTCCTAGCCTTATGATGTGGGACTAGATGTCCTTACTTTTTAATAGCATCAGAGAAATAAAACTTTTTGCTTTGCATCCACAGGCCATTACATATAAGAAATGACTTCAGGAAAGAACCCAGTGAGGGGGGAAAAAAAAGCAATTATGAGGAATTTGTAAGAACTATACAAGTATATTATTAAATGGTAATAAAAGACTGACGTGAAAAATGATAGTCTAATGCTAAAAAGGGGAGAAATTAAGACTAACGATAACAAAACATTCTACAAGGGGAATTAGGTAATCGAATAACCACTCAGAGAGGTACTTGAGTCCTCTTCATTAGAGACATTCAAAACAGATTAGATAAAAACCTAGTAGGAAGTCTTGAGTAGACCCTTCTGAATTACATGTATACTGCTTGGCTTGAAAAACAATTAAAGAACAATTAGCAACATTCCCACCATCTAACATAAGTTTTTATCTTTTGCATATTTCCACATTATATATATATTTTATATTACTAATTATTCAACATAGTACTATGCCCATACTGGTTTGTATGATGCTATTTTTACATGTCATAAATATTTCCAAAACTTCAACATATTGGAAGGTTAACATTTTAAAAGATGGCTAATGTTCAAAGTCGTTGATATATTATAATTTATTATTCTGTCTGAATACATTTAGATCGATTGTAATTTCTTACCATTACAGCAATTCCTATACTAGATATTTTTTGTCCATGGATCTTTTGAATTACCTCTGTTTTCATCGAATTACCTCTGTAATTTAAACTCCTAGGGCTAGAAAACAAAGTTAAAGTATAGGAGTGTTTTATGCCTCCTACTATGTGTTGCTACTTCTAGGCCTATCATTAGGCATGAACAGATAGCAAGTGGGAATTGTCCTTTTAACATGTTGATATTAAGTGTTAAAATTAAATACTAAAATGTAATTCAGTGCTAACTTAATGGTATGATTCCTTTGTAAATATATAGCAATGTTTCCATAATTTGCATTTCTATTTTTCTAATGTTTTATTTATTTATTTTTAGAGACAGAGAGAGTGAACAAAAGAGGGAGTGACAGAGAGGGAGACAGAATACAAAGCAGCCTCCAGGCTCTGAGCCATCAGCACAGAGCCTGATGCAGGACTTGAACCCACAGAATGTTAGGATCTGACCTTGGCTGAGGTCGGATGGTCAAAGGACTGAGCCACCCAGGTGCTCCAATAATTTGCATTTCTTTGGCCACTGAGTAAGGATAACATTTTTCCATGAGTTGGTTTATTCAGGGTTGCTGCATGGGTGCACATCCTGTGCAGTCACAGAGGGCCCATACCTGGTTTAATGCCCTCCTGTTTCCATCCTTAAATTTTTAAGAAATCATGAACAAGGGGCTCCATATTTTCATTTTGGACTGTGCGTCAAAAAGATATAGCTTGTCCTGGCTTTATTATTTGTTTTGTTCTGTTGTGCTGCTGTTGCTTCTGGCGTTAATACCTTGGGATTTTCTTGTTAGGTTAAACTACGTTTCAAAATTCTAGAGCATCATGTGTAAATATTTTTCATTCTCATGCAACTTAAGAAAACTATTGCTGCTACTAAAGATATTCTTTTTTATTCTATGTTTAATCTACTTATGCCAGAAATGAAGTAGGCAAACAGCCTCAAAATAATCTAGAAATACTAGATTATTTCAACAGAATGAAGACAAAGTTCAGTTTCTGGAGTATTACAAGATTATTCCTCTATATCATTTAATACAGAGCTGCAAACAGTCTTCAAAAGTCAGTTCAGTTCACTGTGGGTCCACGGCAATCAGCCAGGTAAGTCTCGGCAATTTTAAAACTGATTTAACACATTTTCCCCCTATTCAAAATAGATGGAGCTATCTTTCTAGATTATTAACCATATTTCTAATCTTCATGAAAATTGCCTTTGTTTCACTTCCCCTGTCTGTAACATGGAAATATCTCCCCTAACAATACTGCATAATTTGTACAACCTAAGTAAAAAGCATTGGGAGTATTTATAGAACATTATTATTAGTTCTGTATTTTTCATCTATGCAGAACATTTTGTATGTACTGTTTAATATTATGATTAAAATATGAATGAGGGTAATATTTACATTTTGTTTATATTTTAATTCTAATAGAATAATTTTAGAATTCATGTGTACATGAACTTGGCAGACAATAACTGCTCTAATGAATATTTTAACTTTCATTTAGGAGCGAGGATGGTAATACTAATCACTCATTCTTATCTTTGCCAATACTTTGCAGAAATGGCAGCTCCAGAGTCATTCCCCAACCTTCCTCAGTACAAGACCATTTATTACATACTCTAATAATGCTTCAGATTCCATCTCAAGTCCTGTGAAAACTTACCAACACCTACAGATACTGCCAAGGACATGCTCTACTGTGCAGTTTTAGTCTTTCTGACTGAAACCTGCCTCAAATGATATTAAGAGAAGATCTAATGAAAATGGCAGCTGCTTCTTAAAATTTCTGAAATAATCAATAAAACATTAATAACTTACAATAAGCTATAATAAATATTCTATTGGTAGCATCAAAGAGACAAACTTCCCAAAAAATGTCACTATAAAGTATTCAACTTGGACCTTATCTACTACTATAGCTGTTATAACATTGTTTCTCCTCCCTTAATATATTTATTTGACCATCTTAAATTCATGATGACAATATTTAAGAGACCCTAAAAATTGTTGAGCATTATTCAATAATGAATAATGAATTAAATAATTCCAAATGGCATTAAATAATAAAATGTCCATTAAAGCTTCATAATCTCAGCAGTCTGAAAGCACCTAGGGAATATTCAATGTATTAGGGGTTTTTACACAGCAAAAGGAAAACTTATGAGACAAGTATTATCCTTAAACTTGCAAATATTTTGTTATTACTTTTATAGCTCAAGGCACAGATTCCTGTGGGTTCTTTACATTTTCCTCCATTCAGTGAAATAAACATCCATTTTCACTATACTTTCATTCTTCCCCTGGAGCTATTAAGACTCAATTAATTGCTCAATTAATTGTCAATCTCATTTACATCACTCACTGCTGAACTCCAAACAATCTTATAAAATAGAGTCATATGCTGACTTTCATAAATAGTCAAAAATTTAAAAATACATTTAAAATAGAAGAATATGCATGTCCAATGGAGGAAGTGCTTTCATTAATTAGAAATTAATATTATACAAAGACAAGTGAAAGCACATTAATCCAACTTTAGCAATAAAGTCACAGGGATAATCTGGTCATTTACTTTATTACAGCGATACAATTAGACCACTCCTCATCAGAAGGCTTATAGAACTATTGTTATACTCTGAGAATACTTGTTCCATAACTTAGATTCTAAACGGGTAGATCTCAAACTCTGAATTTGTAGAATGACATTTTTAAAGTTAGTATGTATACTACAGGTCTCATTTAGCATGAGTGTGCTAGATTTTTCCAGTTGGTAACTCAGACTGCATGTGAAGATGAGAGAGAGAGAGAGAGAGAGAGAGAGAGAGAGAGAGAGAGAGAGAGAGAAGGATCATATATTGGTATATGCCAAGCAACACCTGACTGAATTTAGTTCACAGAACCAACACCCTCAAGTTTTGAGATGCTCCTTCACTTTCTCTTTCTCCTCATTCCTTAACCCCTCCCCTGGAGTTCTGATAGAAAAAGCAGTGATTCAGTTCTAAGAGTAGACCAAATTCATTACACAGCTCTCTGTAGACTGGCCGACACACACATGCACATGTACTGTTCAGCTACTTTTGTCTGGTTTCAGTGAATTCTTCAAAATAAGTTACAGATTAGTAAGCATACTTTGCTACTCTGTCCTTCCCCTCATCCTATCTGCCTCTATCAGATGATAATGTCAATCTGGACTGCTCTTTCTAAAGTTGTGGCTACAGAGGAGACATATGTATTTAGGTTGTGAGCAGTAATAAAGTGATTAGGTCCACAAAACTTCCATTAAAATGCAAGGAAAAAAAGTAAGCATACTTTTTGCTCAAGAGTAATTCAGAAAGGGAAAAAAAAGTGCCTTTTCAGTGTTTCTAAATGAGTTCAAGTTTCAAAAACAAACAGAAAATGGTTGCAACAAATGTGATTCTGAGCAGTAAGCACATTAACCAGAATTTATTTAACTAAAGTATCTATTAAGCTAAAACACTACCATGTGCTAAACATTTTGCTAGGTTAAGGACGCAAAGCTTAGCTAGGGATGGTTGCTCACAGGGCTGAGGTCTGGGCGCAGTTCTGCTAGACAGGAAAGGAGCTGCAGAGAATTCAGCAAAGAAATCACCTGGGTCAGTTTACATTCAGAAATGAGACATCTCTAACAGCCTTAGAATCCCCAAATGTTGTAACGGGTAGTATTTAGCATGCATGCAGCCTGGAAAAGGATAATGTTTGCACAAATTATTTATCCTTCTAACACCAAATCCCGAAATGTTGGAAGATTACTGAAGGCTGTTTTTTTCCTTCCTCTTAAATATTAATGTGCACACTTTTCAACCAATTGTTGGCACGTAATACCTGCAGCAATTCTTGATTCTATCATGTTTGTGAAAAGTAATGTCAATATCTATAATAACTATAAACACATGATATTAAGTTTTGTTATAGTGCCATTTCCAACTTACTGGAATTATTCTGCATTTCAGGCAGGCTTCCAAGATAGACCGATATACGCAGGGGGAAATGATGGTCGCTTTAGGCTCATGATCTGAATTTTTAATGATTACCTATTATGCTTTACATCCTTTCTGATGTTTTCTAAAATTTCAGATTTTAGTTATTTTCTAAGTAATATTGTAAAGCTAAAATAAACAGAATTTCTGAATATTGAGGCCATATAATTAAATTAGGGTTATGTGTAGTTATTTTTGTGTCTAGGCAGATAGATACAAGTATATTCATATTTTTGTGTTACATTAATATATGTAGCAAGGCTAATACAGCAACAAAATAATCCCTATTTTTATACTCATGTCCCTTTCCCGAACATTTCTAAATGCAAGTTTCACAGAGTGAAACTCAAATTATTCACCACCACCAAACCCCCACAAATATATGTTCTTCTCTGCAGGCCTAATCTCAGAACATGCCAATGGCTATCAAACCAGCAGGCTAACCCAAAAGTATCTTCAGTGACTTTATCTCTTAGTGGCCATATTCAATTAACATAGATGCTATTTTTTGAGTCACCACATGTCTTTCCCCTGTTCATCCCTACCATCATTAGAGCAGTCTGGATCCTCATCACTATGTATTTTAACTTCAGTACTGAACTCACTAATCCATTCTCCCTCCACACTGCAGCCAGAGCCTTCTTTCAGAATTGGAAATATTTCACTAGGATTTTCCTGATTCAAATATTTTTCCTTCAGAAGCTACCCCAACCTCTCCCGTTTCCTTTTTTCCATGTGCCTCAGCATGACTTGCATTCCAAATATGAGCTACTTTAGAGGTCTGAGAATATACCACATTGTTTTAGCATATACCATTCTCTGCCTGGAATACCTTGAACTCTTACCTGCTTAGAAAAGTCCAAGAGGTACTAAAGTCTTAACTCAAGTGTTAGTTCCTTTCAAAAGTCTCCTTAACTTCTCAAATAGATTGAGGATATCATGTTTCTACTCTGGAAGCACCTTCAATACATCTTTATCATTCTACTTACACTCATCTGAAGTGGTTGTAAAAGAGGGTCTCAGAGCAGCAGCCTCAGCAGCATGGAGAGCTTATTAGAGATATAAATTATTGGGTCCCATCCCAGACCTACTGATTCAGAAACTATAGGGATAGAACCCAGCAATCTTTGTTTTAGAAAGACTTCCAAGTGACTCTCATGTATACTGATGTTTGAGAATGCCAGTTCTATGGAAATCCTATTTTTCCATATCAATCTCTGCACCTAATTGAGATTACTCTCATGGTTTCATCTTCCTTTTCTCTGAATACACAATGCACATTTGATGAATACAGGAGCAGATATAATGATAATTAAGATTGGGATTTTATAATTAATTTAGTTGTACTTTAGAGTCCTAACTCATCAAGGTTTGTACATACGGTATTCACTTGAAATCTGCCGATGATCATGTTAAAACAATGGCATATATAAAGCACTGCCAGAAGTTATTCCATGACACACATTTACCCTGAAACATGCATAAGATCATATGAAATTCCATGCAAAACCACAGGGTCATTTATGATATTTTACTAGGAGTTAGAGGACATTTACAAATTATTTCCTTAAATAATCAATTGAAGATGCTGTTGCTCAGAGGCCTGTCAATTCCTACATATACTGTGTCTATTAAACATAGCTAATATTTGTACTTCATATAACTTTATTGTGTATATATCTTATATGAAAAGCTATAATTATAACTTGATTAATAATTCAAGCTAATGGTTGCAAGCCCTCCAAACAAAACTCCCTCAGAAAAATCTCTCTAGGCTGACAACACAACAAATATTCTAATTATTTATTAAGAGATTGTAGGGGCACCTGGGTGGTTCAGGCGATTGAATGTCCGACTTTGGCTCAGGTCATGATCCCATGGCTGGTGAGTTCGAGCCCCGTGTGGGGCTCTGTGCTGACAGCTCAGAGCCTGGAGCCTGCTTGAGATTCTGTGTCTCCCTTTCTCTCTGCCCTTCTCCCACTCACACTCTGTCTCTCTCTCTCAAAATATAAATAAACATAAAAAATAAAAATAAAGAGAGATTGTAGAGACTCGGCTATCTGAAGCTATAGTGTACATATGGGCTAATAAGTAGAAAAGTAGCAGTATTGTACTTATGCAGTGTTAATTGGAATATTATCACAACGGCTAAAACATTTCAACATTTATTTCTAAATGTTGAATTCTTTGAAACCAGGACTGATCGTGCTCTACTTTCCATCCCCAAATGCCATTTACAGTATCTTTGCACATGGCAATTGTTCAACAAAATACTGACTTCAACAGCATTACCACGTAATTCTAATCTACTAAATATCTTGAGTAAAAGCAAAAGCAAAAGAGTAACTTTCAAATTACACAGAATTAGTCTTTTAGAGATTAGTATATTTCAGGCATGATCTTCTGCTCCTACTGTTTTATAGTACTCTTGTTGTGGATCTTGACCGATAAATGTAATAAGCTGGGTTTATACATATTTTAGAATGCTTTAGGATACAGATGAGTTGTCATCTCTACATTTTCAGCACTGACACAGTTTTTATAAGATTCACAGTAAATTTTTGTGAAAAGAAGGGAAGAAATAAGGCTCTTAATTAGAACAATCAATGAATTGGCACTTAATTGCAGAGAGTATTTTATACAGTGCATGCATGATTTCAAAGGACAATGCCATGCTATGTGAACCAATGATCCATTTCACTGACTAGCTGAGGTTGATTACATGACCCTTTTTACTTTTAAATTCCAGGGTAGTTAACATATAGTGTTATATTAGTTTCAAGCATATAATAGAGTGGTTCAACAATTCTGTACATAACTCAGTGCTCATCATGATAAATGTACTATTAAATCCCTTCACCCATTTGGCCTATCCCGCCACCAACATGGTAAACATCAGCTTGTTCTCTACAGTTAAGCGTCTACTTTTTGGGATGACTTCCATAATTTGGCTATTGTAAATAATGCGGCAGTAAACATAGAGGTGCAAATATCTTTCAAAATTAGTGTTTTTGTATTCTCTGGGTAAATACCCAGTAATGGAATTACTGGCTCATATGGTAATTCTATTTTAAATTTTATTGAGGAAGCTCCATAGTGCTTTCTACAGTGGCTACACCAGTTTGTATTCCCACCAACAGTACTCAAGTATTCCTTTTTTTCCATGTCGTTGCCAACATTTGCTTCTTGTGTTTTTGATTTTAGCCATTCTGACAGTTGTGAGGTTACATTTCTTTGTAGTTTTGATTTGTGTTTCCCTGATGATGAGTGATGTTGAACATCTTTCACATGTAGGCCCTCTGTATATCTTCTTTGACGAAATGGCTGTTCATGTCTTCAGCCCATTTTTTAATTGGATTGTTTCAGGGGTGTTGAGTTGTATCAGTTCTTTATATATTTTAGATACTTAACCCATTATCGGATATGTCATCTGCAAATATTCTTCTCCCACTTAGTAGGTTGTCTCTTAGTTTTGTTAATTATTTCTCTCAGTATGCAGTAGCTTTTTATTCCTATGTAATCCCAGCAGTTTACTTGTATTTCCATTGTTTCAGGATGCATATCTAGAAAAATGTTGCTCTGGGCGATATCAGAAAAATTACTGCCTGTGGTCTAAGATTTTTATGGTTTCACGTCTCACATTTAAGTCCTCAATTCATTTTGAGGTTATTTTAGTGTATGGTGTAACAAAGTGGTCCAGTTTTCCCAACACCATTTGTAGAAGAGAATTTTCCTATTGCATAGTCTTGAGTTTATGTCTAAGATTAATTGACCATATAATTGTGGGTTCATTTCTAGACCCCCTATTCCGTTCTATGGATCTATGTGTCTATTTTTGTGCCAGTCCCATATTGTTTTGATTACTACATCTTTATAACATATCTCAAATCTGGGATTGTTATACCTCCAATTTTGTTCTTCTCTTTCAAGACTGCATTGGCTATTAGGGGTCTCTTGTGTATCCATACAAATTTTAGGATTATTCTATTTCTGTGAAAACTGATGTTGGTATATGAATAAGGATTGCACTAAATCTGTAGGTTGCTTTGAGTAATATGGGCATTTTAATATTTGTTGTTCCAATTCATGAGCATGGAATATTTTTCCATTTGTTTGTGTCATCTTTAATTTCTTTCATCAATGTTTTATAGTTTTCAGGGTACAGACCTTTCACCATCTTGGTTAAGTTTATTCCCAGAAATTTTATTATTTCTGTGCAATTGTAAATGGGACTGTATTCTTCATTCTCTTTCTGCTACATGTTAGTGTATAGAAATGCAATGAATTTATGTGTATTGATTTTATATCCTGCAACTTTACTGATTTATTTTTTTTATTTCTAGTAGTTTTTTGGTGACGTCTTTAGGGTTTTCTAGATATAGTATGTTATATGCAAACAGTGAAAGTTTTACTTCTTCCTAACCAATTTGGATGCCATTTATTTCTTTTTCTTGTCTGATTACTCTTGCTAAGACTTCCAATATGTTGTATATGTCCCAGTATATGTTGAATAAAAGTGGTGAGAGTTGATACCCTTGTCTTGTTCTGATCTTAGGGGGAAAGCTCTTTTTTTTTTCATCATGGAATATGATGCTAGCTGTGGGTTTCTCATATATGGCCTTTATTATGTTGAGGTAGATTTCCTCTAGACATACTTTATTGAGGGCTTAAACATAATTTGTACCTTGTCAATTTTTTTTCTCTGCATCTATTGACATGATATGTTGTTTTATACCCTTTCTCTTGGTGATGTGATGGATCACAGTGATTTATATGCAAATACTGAACCACCTTTGCATCTCAGGAATAAATCCCACTTGATCATGGTGAATGATTTTTTAAATGTATTATTCAATTTTGTTTGCTGATATTTTGTTAAGGATTTTTGTATTTATGATCATCAGAGATACTGGCTTTTTTATTTTAGTCTTTATGTGTTTTTGTTTTTGTTTTTGTTTTTTGTTTTTTGTATCAGGAAAATGCTTGCCTCACAGATTGCATTTAGAAGCTTTCCCTTTTTTTTTTTTTTTTTTTGCATAGTTTGATAAGAATGGGTATTAATTCTTCTTTAAATGTTTGGGAAAATTCACCTGTTTAGCAGAGTCTGGTCCTGGAATTCTGTTTGTTAGGAGTTTTTTGGTTTTGTTTTCATTTTTTTTATTACTGATTAAATTTCATTGCTGGTAACCAGTCTATTCAAATTTTCTATTTCTTCCTGATTCTGTTTTGGGAGAAACATATATATGTTTTTAGAAATTTTTCCATTTATTCTAAGTTGTTCAATTTTTTGGTATAAATTTTTATAATATCCTCTATAATTCTTTGTATTTCTGTGGTGTTGGTTGTTAATTCTCCTCTTTCTGCTTTTGCTTATTGATACCTCTTTTTTATGAGTCTGGACGATGGTTTATCAATTTTGTTGATCTTTTCAGAGTACTTCAGAGCAGTGATCCATTCGTCTGCTTCTTCTGGTCTACTAATTAATCCACCTAGTGTATTTTTATTTTTTAGTTACTGAGTTCTTCATCTCTGACTCTTTCCTTTTTATGTTTAAGTCTCAGTAAGATCCTCTATTCTCTTCACAAACCAGTAGGTATCTTTATGACCATTACTTTAAATACTCTATCAGACATATTACTTATCTCCATTTTCTTTTTCTGTGACCTTATCCTCATCTTTTATTTGGGCCATATTCCTTTGTCTCCTCATTTTGTCTAACTCTCTGTGTCTACTCCTATGTATCAGCTGTACCTCCTGCAATTGAAAGTAGTGTCGTTGTAAAGAAGAGGTCCTTCATTGCAATGTACCTTGTTCATCAGATCCTGGCACTTCAGAGGTATCTTCTGTATGTGTTATATGTGTCCTATTATTGTAGCTGAGCTTCTTTTGACTTCAGTACAGTTATCTGCAATGTCTCTGTTTGACTACGGTGGGCACTGTTTGGTCTTTGTGTTGCTAGTGGGCCAGTCCGGTGCCTCACTGGGCTTGAGTTGACTCAGACCAGGTGTTTGCCACAGATGCAGTAGCACCAAACTTCAGGGTGCTTTCCCTGTGTTGTCCCTGAGAAGCTTTCGTTGTCGTGTACAAACTGCAGTCAGACCCCCTGCCTGCCCCCAGCCCACTGGCAGGGCCACTGTAAGACTGGTGTGTGTGGTTATCTACTCCTTTCCCCACATCAGGAGTTACCTTGGAGTGGTACGAACCCTTTTGGGAGCTGTTTGCTGTCAGTTTATGGCATCACTTTGGATGGGATCCAGCCAAGAGTGCACTGGAGGAGACAAATCTGCAGGAGAATGTGGGGGTGCATTGAGTGGTGCCAGCAAGGTCCATGCTGATTCATGGGAGGGGGGCAAAGTTGGTGGGGACAGATCCACAGAAGTATGCAGGAGCTGGCTCATGGTGTTAGCAAGGTTTGTGTAGATTGGCTGTGGAAGAAGACCTGGAACCAAGGTCAGGCTGGAGTTAACATGTCCACAGGAGAACACAGAGGCCGGGTGCACCATTAGCAAGTTAGGTTGAGTGTAAGCACTGGACTGGTTCCTGCAGGTGTCTGTGTGTCTGGGTTAGAGGATGAGTAGAGGAATGGTGCCACCAGAACCTTTGTTCCTAAAGAAGTCTCCCAATAATCCTTGCCTCTCCAGCGTATGCTCTGAGATTAATAAACAAATCTCCCTCCCATATATCCCAGTCATTTTAAAACTACTGCTTCTGTGGTTTATCTCCAAGTGGCTGTTTGTTGTACTGTCTCTTTAAGGGAGGGAACTCAGTTTCCTCTCACCTTCCTGCTTCTAGAGCTAAGCCCGTTGATTTTTAAAGTTCCAGATGTTAAGCCCTGTTGATAGTAAGAACTCACAAAATTATTCTCCTCTGGTTTTCATGCAGGTTCCTCATGCCTCAGGGGCTTGGAATGAGGGTCTGGTCTTCTTCCCTTTCTGAGACCCTGGCCTCCCTCCTGTCTGTGGACAGTCTTGTGGGTCTAATTAGCTCCCACCAGGTCTCCATCTTTTCTACCCTCTGGTATGTGACCTCTTTTCTAAATTTAGCTGTGGATAGTCTGTTCTGATAATCTTCATGTTGTTTTCTGGGTTATTGCACCAACGTGAGTGTTATCCAATAATATAGTCTGTGTGATGAGATGAACTTTGGGTCCTCCTACTCAGTCATCTCCGGAAGGCTGGATGGCACTTTTAAAAGGGAGTAATGAATAGATAAAGAACATACACAATGGAATATTACTCAGCCATTAAAAAGAATGACATCTTGCCATTTGCAAAGACATGAATGGAACTAGACAGTACTATCCTAAGCAAAATAAGTCAGAGAAAGACAAATAACATATGATTTCATTCATATGTGGAATTTAAGAAATAAAACAGGAACACAGGTGAAAAAAATAGAGGCAAACAAAAACAGACTCTTAACTACAGAGAACTGAGAATGGCTGGGGGGAAGGTGGGTGGGGGATGGATTAAATAGGTGATGGTATTACGGAGGTCACCTGTAGTGAATCACTAAATTCACACTTGAAACTAATATTACACTGTATGTTAACTAACTGAAATTCAAATAAAAACTGGAAAAAAAATTTTTAAAAAAGAAAAGAAAAGGGATTAAACTAAAGGAAAATATTACAGGGAAGTATCATTTTTTTTCCTTTGTGAACTATAATATTAAAAATGAAGTTGGGGCACCTGGGTGGCTCAGTCAGTTCAGCATCTGACTTCGGCTCAGGTCATGATCTCACAGTTTGTGGGTCTGAGCCCCACATAGGACTCTGTGCTGACAGCTCAGAGCCTGGAGCCTGCTTCAGATTCTGTGTTTCCCTTTCTCTCTGCCCCTCCCTGTTCACACTCTGTCTTTCTCTCTCAAAAATAAATAAACATTATTTTTTTTAAATGGAGTCAATTTGCCAGAAAAAACATCTATTCATTGTAGATAATAAATAATTGTTTTGTGAATTTATTTATGTAAACAATGAGTAACATTTTTAACAACACACACACCATCTCTGTTGATTTGATATTGACACATACATTCTCTCATAACAAGGAAATAAAGTATATCACACTTTTAAATGAAATGTAATAATTCATTCTTAAAATATTACTGTATTATTTAAAATTAAAGGTTTACCTTGAGAAATCTAATTGCTGAAATCATGTTTTACTTAGAGCTACTGAAGTAGATTTCTCATCTCTTTGTTAATTGACATAATTCAGTTCATAAATGAATTTATTTACTTATTTTTAAATGTTTGTTTATTTTAAGAGAGAGATCATGCACACACACAAGCAGGGGAGAGGCAGAAAGAGAAGGAGATAGTGAGAATCCTGAGCCAGCCCAGTGCAGAGCCCAACATGGGGCTCTTTCATGGCCTCAGCCAAAATCAAGAGTCAGACACTTACCTGACTGAGCCACCCAGGTGCCCTTCATAGATGGTTTTAGTAAACACAATAGGACAAGAATCATTCAAGAGTTAATTTACTTTAAAAATGGTCAGTTTAGCTCTTTTTCAAGAGCTTCTGAAAGTGGCCACACTAAAAACTTTCAACATAATTGTGGAATTACAGTTTATCACTTTTATGCAATTAAGAATTTTAAGAGAACATACACTTACATAATTTGCACTATGAAGAACAAAGTCAAACCTTTACAAAATGTGATAGTTTGCCACCTACTTTTGTCTTTGGAAATATACAGCAGTCTTATGTTGCAAGAGAGTTTTAAAGTATTAAAGAAATGAGCTAGTACTGATGACAGGACAGTACGTTGTGTACCTCATAACATGGGATATTAGAAACAAAAACTGTTCTACAGAAACTGTGTTTTCATCCCCAAGAGGTCACTTTGTATGGGTATATCAGTGTTTATGTGTCCTATCTCTTAAAATCTGTGAGAGAATGGATCTCAAAATTTAATAATAAATTGATTAATAAACCATGGCAAAGAAATAAGAGTAAAAGGAATATTGCTACAATATAATATCTTATAAAATCATTTGATACAGACAGAAAAGCATTTCTTTTAAAATGTGGAAGTGTTGCTTAACAAAACCTTCTGAACAATTGTCTATTATATCTTTCCCATGAACTATTTTTTATAACACAAATTTTTCATCTTAGGTATGTGCTAACACTATGCTTAGGACACAATAGAGATTTAAAAAAGGTTTTCTAAGACAAATAATAAAAGTAAT
The DNA here is from genome assembly GCF_046562875.1 of Panthera onca. Lineage (NCBI taxonomy): Eukaryota > Metazoa > Chordata > Mammalia > Carnivora > Felidae > Panthera > Panthera onca. Next base: position 34,834,393 of record NC_138351.1, read on the forward strand.
ATAATACATGAAATTTCAAATCTGGAAATTTGCTAAATTGTGTCCCATATCAGTCACAGATTCTTTGTGTCAAGATATGCCTAACAAAAAGGGACACTAAGGATTATTCATTTTTTTGATCACCTGTTCATGCCAACCATTTTAGTAAGTCCTGGTCAACAAAATGACAAGAAACCCACAGTCCCTACTGTAAAAGAACTCATTGTACAGAGCAAAGGAAAACATATATAGTTGCAAACCAAAGTACTAATGGGATGTTGATATTTTTATAAAGGTATTATCAACTCAAAATAAGGTATTAACCATATCTGCTAAAGGAATTGGGAACAGTTTCACAAAGGGACCTCAGAGAGTTGGATGGTGATAGAGAAGAATGATTTACCAGTGAAAAGAAGGCCAGAAAATTAAGCAGAAGGAATATCATGCAGATATGCAGGTTGGGAGGAATATATGATATATAGTGGGAATGGACAGTGTTCATGATGGGAAAATCTGTTGGTGAGGTGGGTGGGAACCCACAGGTTATGCTAAAAATTTTGTTCTGTCTTCCACTGGCCCATCATCAAACGGTATGAAAACAAGGCAGCGGTATGTTCAGATTTCACTCCTGTGTGGTAGTCGTGGACATTTATCAGTGTTCAGAGGAACTACAACAGAGCTCATGAGCCATTCTACAAATATGCAGCAAGAAAGAGTAAAGGGGGAAATGCATTTCTATTAACAATAAATGTGTCCTGATAATGTCAGGTATTAAGACAGATGTAATAAAATTTGCTAAATGTTTAAGGTAAAACTGTTATCAGTAGCAGTAGACATGAGAAAAGATAACACAGGCTTGCCTTTGGAAAAATAAAGGAACAAGATAATATGCTAAGAAAGCCATAAGCTTTGGAGTTGAGAGAACTGGCAAATGAAGATAGATTCCAAAGGAAACATGACTCTAAAACATTGAAGCAATAAAAAAAATAGCTTAGGACATAGCACAATCACCTGACAAAACAGCCCCAAAAAGGGGAATGGTTATAGCAATTAAGTTTGTCTTGTGCAATACTGACCCAAGATATTTTAGTTCTTTGGTTTTAAGTAGAAACTACAGTGTGCAGTCCCTGCTGCACTTCTTATACTAGCAAATGAAAATAAGCACCCAATGTAAATATATCATGGTACATGATGACTTGAACCACACAATCAGGGATGTCTTTGACAAGTTAATTAAAAAATCTTAAATTTAAGTTGTCCATTATAACATCATCTTCAGCCCTATTCTAAGTAGTGAGTTATGATTCAGAAAATGTTCTAATTACAGAAAATAGCTAAATGGTCATGGAGGCACTTGTGACTATAACAAAATGCATTTCATACAATCAACTGTACAAAAACAGCTATAGTTTTATATACATATACATGTGTTTATATGTATCTGTGCATATATACACATATGAGATGCTTTTATGAGTCATAAATAGGGGTAAATTTTTGTGTAGCAGTAAAAGTAGAGACAACTGTTTTTTGGGGGTTTTTTTGGTGATTATATGGAAGTAGGAGGCTAAATGTGGCCAATCATATACTCACTGACATCCTGTTTCCCTATAGGTTTGGTGAACAACAATGAAAGAAAATCTGTGGTTGGTATCTGCTAATATTCTAATTTTAATAGATTTAACAATAAAGAAATTGTATTGCACATACTCATTTATCATGGCACACAGTCTGCTGGAAAGGTGTGTGTGTGTGTGTGTGTGTGTGTGTGTGTGTGTGTCTATTTAGTTCAATCAACCGGGTGGTACTACAAATGTTTCTAAGAATCAGCTCTAATACAATGTGGAACTTGATACAGACAGTCAACTTAAAATGACTGGAAGTTAAGGTGCTGTAGCTGTCATAGAAATATATTAAAGAAAAAAAAAGAAATGAATTTACCTTTCAAATCAATAAACTAGAAAAAGAGACTCAGTAAATCTGAAGAAAGCAGAAAGTAGTAAAGGGTTCAACATTAGTGAAACACAAAAACAAATACAGTAGAAAGAACCAACAGAACGCAATTCATGTTTACACATAGTAAATGGAAAACTAAACTTCCCATGAGTGTGATTAAGATAAAAAGAATTGGCACACGTAAACCTCCTGAAGGATAAAAGGGAGGGAGGGGCAGAGCTATAGACTTTTAAATGTTAAAATAAAAAAAAAAATACATATATGTGTGTCCATTAACTTCAGGAATTAAATGAAACTGAATTTCTAGAGAGGTAAATTATTGAAAGTGACAAGGATTTTAAAAATAGTCAACAGAAACCAGAAAAAGTTTCACAGACAAAAGTGGATACTGGCTGTTAGAGGGAGCATTCCAAATCGGAGGAGAGAGAATGGACAAGCCAGTAATGGTATTGGGACAACTAAGTATCATGTAGAAAAACATAATCAGATCCCCACTTCATACCAAACAGAAAAATCAACTTTGGGTGAATTAAAGATGTAAATGTGAAAAAGTACACCTTGTTGAATATATTTATAACCTTGTGACTGAGAAGAACTTCCCAAACATGACTCAAAAAGCAATAATCTTAAAGAAAGCTTGTTATATTTGACTATACTGAAATCGAAAATTCTTGTTCAGTTAAAACAAAAAACAAAAAACAAACAATGGTGTGCCTGGGTGGCTCAGTCTGTTAAGTGTCTGACGTCAACTCAGGTTATGATCTCACAGTCCATGAGTTCGAGCCCTGTGTCAGGCTCTGTGCTGACAGCTCAGAGCCTGGAGCCTACTTCAGGTTCTGTGTCTCCCTTTCTCTCTGCCCCTCCCCTGCTAGCTCTCTCTCTCTCTCTCTCTCAAAAATCAAATAAAAACATTAAAAGAATTTAAAAAAAAGCACAATAAGGTGATAGGTTAGACTCAGACTGAGAGACTATTTGCAATGCATTTAGATGACAAACAATTAGTAAAGGAACTCTCTAATTAATGAAAACAATGATACAAAAGGAGAGAAAAGGATGTTAACTAGCAATTTATAGAAGATGGAATACAAATTAAGAATGAGCATATGGGGGAACCTGGGGATATGCTGGTTATGCGTCTGACTCTTGATTTTGGCTCAGGTCACCATATTGCGGTCACGAGATCGAGCCCTGAGTGCTGGGCATGGAGCCTGCTTAAGGTCCTCTCTCTCTCCTTCCTCTGCACCCTCTCCAGCTTGCTCTCTCATTTTCTCTCAAAAAAAAAAATGTTTAAAAAAAAGACTTAGCATATGAAGAATATTCAGTGTTACTAGGAACCAGGAAAAAAAATGAGGTATCATTTCACACCCATCTGATTAGAAAATTTTAAATTCTGAAAAACCAAATTTTGTCAAGGATGTGTATAAAAGGTAAATCTTATTTATTGTTGGTGGACATAAATCAAGATAGCCATTAGATACAAATTTGGCAATATCTAGTAAAATTGAGGGGTTCTTGTTTTGATTTATTTTTGTCTTTTGCTATTCAATTCTGCAAACGGAACAGGCAATTCTATGGAGGATATCTCCCTTATGTGAATAAAGAGACACATACAAGCATATCACCTGCAGCACTGTTTGGAATTGAAAACAATTAAAAACTACCCACATGTTTATTAACTTAAAAGTGATTTATAAACTAGGGTTTATTAGTTCAATGGAATATTTAAGGCAATGAAAAAAATCAATCATCTGACTATCGGTTTCAACATGTATTTCTTTAAAAAAAAAACATATTTGATATTTACCTTTCTATATAACAGTTCTTTAAATCCTGTGTATATTTTATGGATTTTTTTTAAAGAAAACATAGTATTGAACAAACAAATGATATCATTTTCCAACTTGATATATGTATATTATGATACCAATTTATGTGAAGTTTGCAAACATGCAAAATTATGCTGTATACTATGCTATATAAGACACATGCATATGTTTAAGGTATACAAACGTTCACCGATACTATATACCAATGTTAGGATACTTTTGTTCTCTGTTGAGAAAAGTGGAAGAAGGAAAAAAAAACAAATAGACTAAATATAATGTTTTATTTTCTTTAAATCTGAAGTCTGACACAATAGTAGAATTTAACAGACATTTGTCCACTAAGTTATTTACTTTCTGTACTTTCTTAATTTCATATTTAGAAAGCAAAGTTCATGTCTACCATTGCCTCCATGGCAAATATATTTTCTAGACATGATTGGAGGAATCATTTAACTATTTATGTAGTCATATTAGTGAGATCAGTTACATTCTGCAACCATGTCAGGGACCACTGTGTTAAATATTAGAAAGCGCCCCAGATCCTGGCCTCTTTTGATTGCTGCTGTGTTTCTAGCACGTGTTGGTTTTGGTACTCCTTGATTATTTTGTTATTGAAAAAACAAAACACCTAGATTAACAATTTTGTTGTAACTAATTATGTCATTCTTTCAAAACGTGGGCATTCTGGAATGTGGTAAAAACAGCATCTTTTATTACTGCTAAGATGGAAAATACTCCTATCATTCATGCACTTGGGCTTTTTAACTGACTATATTTTTTTCTAATATTTTAAAGTAGAGACTGTGTTTCAAGGATCTACTTTCAGGATTTACTAGTAAGTTTTGTGCAAATACAGCATCATACTCTTAAAAATAACAGAAAATAATTCATTGCTTTGGCACTCAAATGAATGTTCACCGTGTGAAATTTTCACTGATCTTAAATGTGAAATTGAGTTCATCAACTCTAGAGTACTCAATTTTATTTTGTAAGTTTAACTGCAGAGTTGCAAAAGGGTAGAAATAAAGGAAAAGTGTAAAGATGCTTAAACACTTTATACATATAAAGTGATTGTTGCTTTGGCACTCTGGCAAGGTTTAATCACTGTACTATGCTAAACAATAGTTGCTTTACTACTGGTCTTTTAAGCCACTTAGAGAAGTTTTCTCCAGAAACTAGAAAGTCTTAGGCATGATCACAGAGGTTGGACACCAGTAGGATGTTTAGGGTTTTGGAGGGATTAATTTCATTTTGAGTTATGTCAATGGCCATGTGCATGGTTACTCTTCACCATACCAAACATTCCACACTGAGCCACATAGGTCAATTTTCCTGGTAGTTTCTACTTGCTTGAATAAAATACATATATTCTGATAAAGCTACATTACTTTTTGACATTTTATCTTCTGAATTTTTTAATGTTTATTTATATTTGAGGGGGGGAGGGGCAGAGAGAGACAGAGACAGAATTGAAACCAGTCTCCAGGCTGTGAGCTGTCAGCACAGAGCCTAACACAGGGCTTGAACCCACCAGCTGCTAGATCATGACCTGAGCTGAAGTCAGATGTTGAATCAACTGAGCCACCCAGGCACCCCTATTTTTTCACATTTAAAAAGTTATTTTAATAAGTAACAATTGTAATTCCATTAATTAAATTATTGAAATATCCAGGCACTCCTGCATTCATTGTCTGCATCATTTCATTACCCATTTCAACAGCTTTATGGTTTAAGTCATATCTTCATTTTATAGATGAAAAACTGTTTGGGTTCCAGTTATCTCACAAATTCACTGGTCCTCTGTGTGTCATGGTTTCTCCATCAAACAAGGACTAAATTTTATTGTAACCAATTATACTCATAAATAATCTGTGGATATCCTATTAAAAGGCACTGATTTAAAAAAAATTATCATGTTGTATGCGATATAAAGAAATAGATTTTATAAACAAAACTGATTGTTCCTTCACTCCCCTCAAGCCCACATTTACTCCCTTCCCCACTCATGTTCCACAGCTCATTAGTGCACTACCTATTTCACCCTGAGTCTTATGTTGTTCTCTGTGGGGTCCTTGCTTTATCCATCTCTTCTGAAAAGAAATCAAAGACACTTGATCCAATAAAGCAAGGACATTGGAGGGTTGTCTTGGTTAATCATTCTCTTTCAAGTATTCAGAAAGTGAGATCCCAAGACATCATACGATTTTATATAGCTAGTTAAGTGGGTAAATCAGAAGAAGAATCCACCTCTCCAGCTCCTACTCACTACAACAAATACAGTCTATCCTTTTGGTTTCTATTGTTCTCCATAGATTTCCCCATGGTAGTGCTAGATCCAATGTGTACTTCAATATATGAATACAGGATTTTAAAATATAAAGTTATAGACACAGAGATAAAAGAGATCCTCTTGTCCAAATGCTTCACTACACCCATAAAGAAACTGAGACTAAGAGATATTAAGAGAAGAGGGTTACACTTAACCGCTTACAAATAATACCAGTCAGCACAGGCACCAGCTTCCAATTAGGACACTTCTTTTGATTGTTTAGATTTTAGATTTGATTCCTTAGGTTTCTAGTAATTCTGTTCTCCTCTAACTTTTTTTATTTAATCAGACTATATATATTAATGCCAGGTTGTTGTTTTTTTTGCTGTTATTTTTTTTTGTTTGTTTGTTTTTCTAATTTCACTGACTTCTTCCCAATATTCCAGGAAAATAATTAATTTATATTGGCTTTTGCTACTATTGTAGTTAAATAAACTTGTAAATTTTGAAAATATGTAACTAAAAAATAATTTGAGTCAAACTAGTAAAATATAGCCATTCTATTTTCATATTCCTCAAAGTTCCCTAATTATATAAAGTTTAATGGAAAAACTGAACAAGGAGGAGAAATAAAATTAACTTCAACAGACTAAAAGTTCTCTTATATCCCAAAAGGAAAATAAAGACATAGTTGGTTTTGAAATATCTTGACTTCAATGGTCCTGAAAAGGTGAATGTGATGTTTATAGCCAGGTAGCCAAGATATCTGAAACATATTACAAGAAAGTAACAAACTATTTAGTAGAAAGGGATAAACTTAGACAAAAAATCCATTAATTCTAGATCTCCCCTGTGGCAAATATTTTTTTTTTCAATATAGGTTTCCATTGATTAGATGAAAACCATAAATCCTTGAAAATGTCGACAGACACTTGAAATAATCAAGTCATTAAAATTAAGCAGCAAATAGCTTTTTGCATCCCAGGCAGGGTCAAGTGCCAGCAATCTACCAGTGACTGGGCTATTTTCCCTAGAATGCATGCAGCTCCCCAGTGACAATTTTAGGTAAACCTGATCTTTGACTATGTGGTGTAATTGGATTTAATTTAAGGGTTTTCTTTTACTATGTCTTCTACCCATGAGAATGAAAGCCAGCAAAGCTGGGCTAATTTGCATTCTGAAATTTCATTCTGTGTTTTTATTTTCCTTTAGAGGGTTCTTGTTACAGAAGAGCTTCATTAACTCAATTAGGCATGATCCAGTGGGCCCGTACAAATTAGGCTATCCACAGTATCTTTAGAATGGACAAAAATACGAAGCCAGCTGTAGTTTTTGTATTTTGAAGGAAATTGTACCAGCTGACATTTCTATCACAGTCATATTAAGCTCATGGCAACTGCAATAACCAAAATGTGTTTTGGAAGACCTATTCTCCAACACTACAAGATATATAAAAGATGTATCAGTGGAAAGGGGAATAAACATTCTTTTTTATCACCATGAATTTTTCATACCACCTAGGTTTTTTGCTTTATGATAGGGATAATGATTCTTTGGCAAAAGTATATTCATATATAAATCTATAACAACTAGTACTATGACTTTGATTCCATACATATTATAATTGAAAGAACCAGTTGTAACTAGGATGAAAGATATTCTCATCTTCCTATATCTCACACATTCTCACATACAAACACACACACACACACACACACACACACACACAGCAAGTTATATCAACCAATGAAGAGAACATATGTAAACAGATTCTACCTGCCCTGTAACCATAAATGTTATTGAATTTGCCTCAGTTTCTTCATCAACCAGTAGAAATAATAACTAGTATTTTGAAGAAGAGTTTTTAGGAAAATTACTTTCATAAGAATCACCTGGTCAATTATTAAAGTGAGTCTTGGGCCACATTTCAGACCCACTGAATCAGAATTTGCACTGAGGAGCCTAGGGACTGTTATTTTTAAACAAGCAATTCTTTTTTTTTTTTTAATTTATTTTTAAAGTTTATTTATTTTGAGAGAGAGAAAAGAAAGAGCACAAGACAGCATAACAGGAGGGGCAGAGAAAGAGGAAGAGAAAGAATTCCTAGTGGGTTCCACTCTGTCAGCACAGAGCCTGATGCAGGACTCAATCCCATGAAATGTGAGATCATGACCTGAGGTGAAATCATGAGTGAACGCTTAACCAAGGTGTCCCTATACAAGCAACTCTTACTGAGTTGCTATGCACTAAAATATAAACAATGTGAAGCTCTATAGAAAATTCTGAATGATACAGAAGTGCATAAAATCAACATTCAGAGTAAGAATTTCTACTGCAAAGTAATATTTTGAGAAAAATCGTACTGACAATTTTATTGTGAGGAACAGCTGTGCTAAGTGAACTAACCAACCCAACAACCAAAAGGTGCTTTCAAGAAACTAAATCGATGCACTTCTGCCTTTGTGTAAGTACAACTTTTAACTAATAAACTTTGGAAGTCCACATCTTGTACAGTAACATTTAACATAAAATCCTACTCTCTAGAGTAGAGAGAATTCTTCTAAATCTTGGGATAGAACAATAAAGCATAATTGTAGCTGCATTCTGACTTGTCTCCTGATTCTTTACGAATGTATTCTCAAGAAACACAAGAAGAAACATGGACGAAAGAAAATATGAAAACTCTTCAACCTAATTCTAAATATCTGAATTAACAATGTTGAAAATAAGATGGTACTTCAAAGTAGGAATTTACTGTCACCATAAGCTACTTGTGACTTGAAAACTAGAACATGGAGTTCAGAACACAATCCAATTTTTTTAGATCACAGTGAGTTCCCAGCAGGGGTTGTTCCTCTCCAGAAACTGCCTTGGATAGCATCCTGGTACTTGGATGCCTTGGCATGTCTGCCACCTCAGAAATCAGTGAAGTCATGCTTCCGTCTGAATGAGAAAGTTGCCACATTCCTTTGATTCCTGAACTGTGCCCACACAACCTGTTACAACATTTTGTAGATTGCAATGAATGTCGTTGAAGTCTTGTGGTGGCTAGTTGCAATTTTAAATGTGCATTTGCCAACTTGGGAAATGTAAATTGAGAAATTTCTTGGAAGGGAATCATGTTGGAAACAACAGAAATTGCTTGCTTTTACACAGTCAACTAATAATGACTGGTCATTGGTAACAGAGGATTACTGAAGTTATGAGCATTGATTTTTGCAAATGGAATATGGCCATACTTAAGAGTATAAAGATAGTGTACAGTCATAGGGAGCTGGAATTGATTTTATTAAGGCTGATAATAGAAACCAGATGGTCAAAGTGTCTGAAACAGATATAGCTTTCCCTTAAGCTATGCTAGAAAATAGTGCAAGAAAAAAGGAATAGAGTTCTTAATATGACATAAAAGACCTGCAGGGCTGATACAAGAATAATTTAAGAATAATAATGCCTTGTTCTGGAGTAGCTGGATTATGCTTTCCAGGACATTTTATCTGAAAAACCCTCTCATGGTTGTATGTTATACCCTAAAATATAGATGTGCAGCATTTCAGAGGGCAGATAGTAGTTTTACATATTTTAGTCTTTTCCATTTATGAATATGTTTACCAATTATTCCTATTCTCTTTCTAGGGATTTTATTTCTACATGTAAAGCCTATATTCTGTTTTGTCCTACCACAATTCCCCGCCCCCCCACCTGGCCCTGCAAACCCAACAAAGATTCTCTGTTCAGTATGACTGGCAGTAGATACAAATTCAATGGAAATTTTCAAATAAATGAAGGACTCAGGGGGACTCTGCCAATGTTTCTTCAAGGTGAGAATGGGGGTCACAAAGGCACACAAATGGTAAATAAAGAAATACTACTAAAGATGTGCACTAGAATTTAGTAAACTGTAGACCAAACAGAATCATTTGAATACAATTAATGTAGATAATTTCCTACAGTTTCCTTTTGATGCTGTAATTACCACAGAGTCTGTGGCTTAAAACAACACAAATTTATTACCTTACTGTCCTGGGCATGACAAGTCCAATATGAGTCTCACGAGGTTAAATCATGATGTTAACAGGATTGCATCCTTTTCTGGAGGCTTTAGGGGAGAAACCATTTTCTTGCCTTTTCTATCTTCTAGAAAAACGCTCACATTTCTCAGTTTGTGTCCCAGCTGCTAACTTCAAAGCCAGCAGAGGCCTGTTGAGTGTTCCTCAGATTGCACCAATCTGACACCAATGCTTTGGTCTCCCATTTAGGAAAGCTTACATTGGGGAGCCTTGGTGGCTCAGTTGGTTAAGTGTGTGACTTTGGCTCAGGTCATGATCTCACAGTTCATGGGTTCAAGCCCTGCATTGGGTTCTGTGCTGACAGCTCACAGCATGGAGTGTGCTTTGGATTCTGTGTCTTCCTCTCTCTCTGCCCCTCCCCTACACTCTCTCTCTCTCTCTCTCTCTCTGTCTCTCAAAAACAAATAAACAATTTTTAAAAATTTAGCAAAATTTATATTGGATTTACTTGGATTATATACAATAGTCTCACTATGTTAGGATCAGTTGATTGGCAACATTAATTCCATCTGCAACCATAATTTCCCTTTATCTTGCAAGGCAAATCTCACAGGCTCCAAGAACTAAGATCTTGGCACCTTGGTTATTCTGCCTACCACAATCATTACAATGAAAGCTGTATTTTACTACTGCTCTGTGGAAGAGCAAAACTTTTTCTAAGGAAGACACACCTTCCACTCTAGCTGGGAGAGTTCACTCAGCCTCATTTTGACTTTAGTATCTTCTCACATTGATCCAAGGTGGTTCTTTACTGGCAGACCTGCTTTAATTTTCAAAAGATAACCACTTGATTGCAATCAAAATGAAACAGGATAATTTATGGAAAATGGAAGAGAAGAAAGAATGTGGGAGGGGGTAGAATATTTCCAAGTGATTTAATTGGAGATTATTTTAATAATTTCTAAAGCTCAAATTCATAAGGATAAGTTTAGTTGGCTAAAGCACCAAGTCTGAGAATAATGAAAAAGCTGTCATTTCATGAGCCTTGAGAACAAATCAAATTGTACTAACAACCTAATTTTATATCACATATCACAAAATTTCAGTGTAGGCACAGGACACAATTCTAAATCAAGCTTTGGATTTGAAGTCTGTATTTACTATAGAAATATTCTAACTCTGTGGACTGCACTCTAAAAAGCTACTTGGCCATTAATAAGGATAAGTTCAATTTTCTTCAGATTAAGATCTGTCTTAAATAGCACAGATTTGTAGGCAGAGGAGAAATAAACTTTGGGCAGCTGGTTGTTGGCTTTACAGAATTAATGGAAATCTAGCCTCGTAACATCATATATTTATCAAAACAACTTTGAGATGAAACACACAGGGACAAAATATAGTGACTTTAACATGAAAATTCAAATTTTAAAGAACTCATTGTGATAAATAAAAATAAGAGTATTGAACACAGAGACCTTTAGCCATACACACGTGTATTGATGTTAAATTCTTCTGTCTAAATTCAATTCCCTATTTCTAGGTTCTTCTTGAAGTTCAATTCCTTGAACAACCAAAGCTGACTTGGTCACATATAATAGCCTTCTTCTTTTAGCTGAATGAACTTTAAAACTAATCTAAGCACACTGTGTGTCAGTGATAATAAATGATGGTGCATATTGCTTCTAATAAAGTAGAATTGACTCTTAGGTGAGTGACTGTTTGCAATTCACATGGAAGCACTTGAAGAATGAAACACTCTGGGGATGTACATAGGTCTTCAATTGTAGAGTAGGTCTTTCAAGGATTGCACATCATTCACCTTGATTAGAGTCAACACCAATGGCATGCACACTAGAGACATTGACTTTCCTGAATTCACAGTTCTTTAATGTATCCCAGTTACATAATGAGCAGGTTTCCTGAAGTCTTTCCTTTACTTAACAAAGACTGCATTGCCTGGTTACTGAGAAGTGGATCCTGAGATAAATGATAAAGACACAAAGATTGTTGTGCTTGAAGATCTTGGCTTAGTGAGTGCCTAAATGGTAACACACAATTATGACATAACATGTTAAGTGTTAATGGAGCTCTTATACAGTAGTATACATTCAAGGAGAAAGAGGCAATAAATCCAACCAAAGAGAGACAAAGACGGGGATGATACTTGAGTTGAATTTTGAAGGATGATTAGGAATTTGAAGGATAATTAGGAAGGATGATTAGGAGTTGATTTCTGAAGGATGATTAGAGAGAATAAAAGAGGATAATAAAGAAAAAAAAAAAAGGAATTTCCCAGAGGCGTAAATCAGTGTAGTGTATTTGGGAAACTGGGGATGATTTCACATGTCTGGTGTGAAAGGAAGAAATGAAGGAAGAACAGTAGACAAGGCTGAAAAGGAAGGGTAAGGCCAAAGAAAGGCATATTTACTCTTACTTATGAGGACTTCTTTGGAAAATTATACCCCCAGAAGTGTTGAAAATAACAGAAGAAACTTAATTCTCAATTTAAAGCATCTGACTCAGAAAGAGCCTTTCATAAGTGATGATTTTCTTCTGTGATGTCAGATTTTGCTAAAAATAATGAGATGATAAACTTAAGCACTTGGTATGGAAGATAATTAACTATTCATTTAAAATGTATTGTGGTCTCTCAGAACCACTAGGATTTAATGTCTAGAGAACCAGCGTGGACCACCAGGTATTCACAGCTGGTTGACATTCACATTTTCTATATTGTAAGCTCAACTTTGTTGATGCTATGTTTACTTTTAAGAAGCAAGTTTCAAGACTTCAAATGAGTAGATATCATTAATGTATTTTCTATAAAATGATATCAGGTCCTCCTTATCAACTCTTAATTCCTCAGAGAATTGAAGGGAAAACATCTTAACAATGTTGCATAGGAGGTAGTGTTATTTCAATGGTAAAAATGCCTAGTTACACTCTGATTCTTATTGAGGTGAAACATTCTCTTTAAAGGTTTGGGGATAATATCCTTAAAATAAATGGCAAATTTTCAGTGAAAGAGCCATTTAGAAATAATTAGGAAATAAAACTTTCAGATATAGAAATAATGCACTGTAAATGCTCAAGATGGCCACAACAGCTTTGACAAAATGCCTCTACAGAAATATTGTTGCTGGTGAAATGGTATAATGTGACTGAGAGAGAACTTTTATTTTTTCCTTTATGATCATATTACTGAACCACTGATTCTTAAGGAGCTGGCACTGAGAACTAGACAGGTGTTACTCAGTTGGGTATACGTATCTCGTATATATACAGACATAGTGAGATGCGCATCTCAGGGATAGGGACATCTCTAGATTCCCTGTTACTTTTTTCAGTACTAGGAAAGCCACAATATTGTTATAATCTCTGATATCCCGTAATTTTTTCACTAGTTCTAGTGTTTTTTCTGGGTTGGTTTGACATGTGAATCATGTAGAATAAATCTAATCTCTATTCTACACTCCTCACTGCCCTACCTGCATCAGTCACTGTGTTTTATCCTCTACTCCAAAGACAAGATCAAACCAAATAAAACAAAAGTCCCAATTACCTCATATCCTTTTTATTTTTTAATTTTTATTTATTTTTAATTTTTTTTAACGTTTATTTATTTTTGAGACAGAGAGAGACAGAGCATGAACAGGGGAGGGGCAGAGAGAGAGGGAGACACAGAATCAGAAGCAGGCTCCAGGCTCTGAGCCATCAGCCCAGAGGCCGACGCGGGGCTCGAACTCACGGACGGCAAGATCGTGACCTGAGCTGAAGTCGGACGCTTAACCAACTGAGCCACCCAGGCGCCCCTCATATCCTTTTTAAATTACAAAACTTATAAAGACATTTCAGTCTTCCTTGAAATGGCAACGTTTACTTCATCAAATATATCATGGCTGACCATTCATTAATTATTCCTTTAACTACTAAAATGTTTGATGCAAATATCTATCAGAACTCAAATATACAATATAAAGCCTTGTAAACAATTTCATGGTATATTAAAAAACTATACTTAAAAGTTTAAAGGCATTTCTTTTATATTGCAAATTATATAGAATAAATTTTAAGTCAGAATGTGTGATAAGATTATAGCTACTAGGCATTGCTAAAGCAAAAGAGATTACATGATCTACATTCCCTTAAGAAATTAAATGCAACGGAACAGAAACCTCAAAAAGATGTTGAAATGTGGAACTATACAGTCAATAATTAACTGATTTAAAGACTATAAATCTATGGTTCAGAGAGATAATTTAGTCTTTACCCTTCGCAGAGGAATATTATACACTTAGAGAAAGTAAAATATATACATATACGTGTGTGTGTGTGTATGCAATGTATGTATCCATTAATGTGGCATTTAAATAATTTGCTACAATTTCTACTTGGTATTAGCCATGCATGCACATGCACACCAATATAGCCTAATTTATAATAACATATAAAAGTACTAATTCACATACATTGATTTAAAAAAATTCCATCTGTATGTACCTCTAAAGACACATGTTAGTCTGTATTCAGTAAGATAATCACTTATCTTAGTTATTCCACAATAGATAAATTCCATGTTGTGCCTATGTCATTTTATATCATTAATAATCACTGGGTGAAGTTCCAGTAAGGAAATAAGAAGCTACTCAAGAATTTTCTTAAAACCCCCAAAATAACCTAAAAGGTACAAGCATCAGAGACTCAACACATATTTAATATTTTCTTAAAATGATCCATCCTATCTGATAAAACTGTAGAATTTGTTGTAGTAATTTATGATAATGTGAGAGTCACTAATCATTATAAAATAGAAGAAATCCATAATACATTATCTTATATGCCATGAATTCTTAGTCAATAGAATATAATATCTAATTACAAAATATATATGGACTGATTATATATTAATAATACTGTATCAAAATAAATTAACAAGTAGACAAATAAATATTACGTTTAAGTCACTGTGGGAGAGATCTGGAAAAAAAGGATCCATAATGTATTACTCAACCAAATATATGCTCTAGTAGAGTTCATGGTTCTAGTTATTAACTTAGAAAAAGTAGAAGAGATAATATATCACAGGGGATTCCAGAGGAGAAGAAGCCATGTGGAAAGTAAGAAATATAAAAAATAAGTTATTGCAAAGAATAAAGTTGTTTATGATATGCCAGTTTTCCATACTAAGAGCTGGGGCCTACTGAAGACATTATAATCAGTTAAAATAAAGTACTTAAAATATATACGTATGTATTATTAAACCCTTAGGATAAGTAAAACATATATATACACATACATATATATAACACGTGTACATACAAGAGTACCATAAAATTTATACACATACACTACATTTAATAAGTTCTAGATCTAGTATAAAACATCTAAGTAATGTGATAATACTTTGATTCCCCATTAAGCAGAGAAATGCAAATAAAATAATAATAATTATTATGGAAAAGTTTAGCTTCATTACATAAATTATTGGGAAACCAAATAAACTTTTGATAGATTCAGTTTTTAATGTGCTGTGGGTGGACTCTATTTGGCACATTTATTAAATGGTGCAAGCAATTTTGGCTAAATATCTAACAGGATGTCATATTAAACCTCATGTTCCTATATTACTGTGCTGTTAAGAGAAACAGCTTGCAAAGATTTATGGCTTCTATTAATTACACTAAAAATATGGTAGATTTTCTCTAAGAAATCAATTGTAACAGGGACAAGTAAGTGATTTTTTAATTACAATCATAAATTACAAATGACTGTCATTATCAATTCGTTCTTTTCATTTATTTTTAAAGTAAAGAATTAAGTGGGAATTTTTGTTTATATATTTTCCTAGATTTAACCCTAGGAGAACAGACTTTGAGTTAATACTCAATGACATGGCTTACGGGGATCCAAGTTTAGTCTTAAAACTTGTAAAGAAAGGGGATGAAATATCAAGACAAGAATAAGATGGAAATATTTAAACTTCTATTTATCGGGGTACTGGGGTGGGTCACTCGGTTAGGTGACTGACTTCCACTCAGGTCACGATCTCATAGTTCGTGAGTTTGAGCCCTGTATCGGGCTCTGTGCTAACAGCTCAGAGCCTGGAGCCTATGTCAGATTCTGTGTCTCCCTCTGTATCTCTACCCCTCCCCTGCTAGTACTCTGTGTGTGTCTCTCTCTCCCCAAAAAATAAATAAATAAATAAATAAATAAATAAATAAATAAATAAACAGTAAAAAAAAAATTAAACTTCTATTTCTCTTTTTGTAAAGTAAGTTTTCTCACTAATTACCTTTTAAAGAAAATTTACTATATCCTCACTCTGTGCTACTATAGGTTTTATTTATTTATTTAAATATTTGTTAATTCACTTCCTTGTTCCAGAAAGAATTCAGCACACCTTGCAATTTATACAAACAATAAAGGAAAAGTATATATATTTCATATATATTATATATATATTTTATAATACATATTATATATAATATATATTTTAATTGTGGGAAGAAACCATAACAAAGAGAAATAGGGAAAAATGAAAAACAAAAGAACACATTCAAGTATACATTTAGAGCTATACTTCAGATTTCTGAATGCTTTTTGTTAGGCATTAAATCAATATCAATTTCATGCTCACTGATGTTCCCAAGCAGCTCTGTTGCTTTATCCAATATGGCCCTGGCCACTGTGAACCCTAGCTATAGCTTTGCCTATATTCCCAAAGATTACGTGACTCCCCATAGCTATAGAATCTGTCTGAGTTGGTAACAACACTCAAGTAATTCTTTTCACTCTCCATTAAACTCTTGTGACAAGTATAATCCATTATCCCAGATGATTTTTATTATTTAAAATAAAAATGTAACCATTTTTCTTGGGCCAAGTTCCTTAAAGACATAAAGGACACAAAATGAATCAAAATGCAAATAATTATGAACTTTTTATGTCGTCTTTTAGTATCTCTTCTCTTGGGACTAACAAAGAGAGAGTACTTTTTATCACCTTAATAGTTACAGAAGGATTAAAACATACAGGAACATATAGAAAAAGCCTGAAGGAATATCCACTAACATGTTTACAGTGTTTACCCCAGTCATAGGATCATGATTATTTTCATTTTCTTTTTTAGACTTTCCTAAGAAAGGAATTTGAGACATTCTCAAAATTTCTTACAGTGATATTATCGTGAAAAAATAACCAATATTTGAAAAATGTCAATGTACTAAAAAAAAAGTTACCGCAAGATGGAATATATGATCAGCCAACATGGAAGAGCAGTCGGTTTTACTTGACCACTAGGAAAATGGCTACAAAGAAGGTCCTTTTCTTAGATCATATGGTTTCACTGCAGAGATTCTTCCCCCAAATCAATCATGTATACAGCCCAGCTCAGTTTTCAGAGTACCACAGGATACTCTCTGTAGTGAAAGGGAGAAGACCTTTCACTGGAAGAGCAATTATAAAAGAAACAAAATTCTCTGACCTTCGCAGAGAAATGCCACCTCTGAGGAGTTAATACACCTGGGTTGCCAATCTATGAGCAGAGTTGGAATTATTACTCCCAGGTGTAGACATTTCAAGACCTGAAGGTAAAGAAGCAAAATATGGTTCAGTGTAGGATTTGCTTCTTTGTGGAAAAAAGAGAAAAAAGGTTAGATTTTAATCAAAAGTAAAAGCCAAGGGTCCTAAGAGTATTGAGATGTGAAGACCAAAAACAACTTAAGTACAAGATAGCTATGAAACACTCTGTAACTATAAAACTGATGCAAGTTTAAGACTTAAAAACTGAATAATTTCCCTTGGATTATCATTTTTTTTCCTCAATTCTTACCTCATAAATTCACAAAACATGAAATTCAGAGAACATAAAAGATGTTGAACTGTTTATATTCCCTCAGTTTTGGAGCTCTATTTATAACAAAAGGTATAACATTTAAATTTAATTTAAACAGTGAATTTGTAATTAGTGTTTGAATACACTACAATGCTCTTAAACTTAACATACCAAATGTGGTCATTTGAGAATAAACCACAACATGTATATCTTTTAATACTGCTAAATTAAAAGGATACCTAAGATGTGTAACAAAAGAAATAGTACTACCTTATTCACATTTTCCTGAATGTTCATATTCAATTACTTCTCCACGTAAATTTCATGTGACTATTCACCCAAAGGAGAAATTATTAGCCCATCACTGGTTTTACCTTATTGATGGTGATGTTCTTCTCCCTATTGGTTGGTAGTGTTGTAACAGACTCTTTTTTTTTTTCTTTTAATGTTTATTTACTTATGAGAGAAAGAGAAAGAGCATGAGTGGGAGAGGGACAGAGAGAGAGGGAGACACATAATCTGAAGCAGGCTCTAGGCTCTGAGATGTCAGCACAGAGCCCTATGTGGGGCTTGAACTCACCAGCTGTGAGATCAAGACCTAAGCCAAAGTCAGACGTTCAACTGAATGAGCCACCCAGGCGTCTCAGCACATTCTTAAATTAATAGTACAGATATCAAATGATCAAAAACACATACCACCAGCGTTGAAAAATAAAACACAAAAATCATTTATTTATTTATTAGGTCAGTCAGTCAAGACACATGTTTTAAGCTCCCATTATGTGCCATGCATTGTGCTAGGCTTAGGAATCTATAGATAAAAGGCACAAGACCCACCATTAAGGGGTTTCAGTCTAGAGAGGAAAGTAATTAGAGGTATTCCCCATGTTGATATAGTGCAGTACATGGAACGATAGAGAAGGGTAGTAGGTGTCAGATCTCCAGCTCTACATCCAGTCACCAACACTCAGCGATGTACTTTAAACAAGATGCAGAGCAAGGAGAAATTGAACATGGAGGGAACTCTCCACACATAACCAGTGGCACAACATCCGATAAACCATAGAAAAGAAATTAAAGAAGTCAAATGCCATTTGTAAATGATCCTGACATCCTACCCTTTGAACTAACCCAAGAGTTCTAAATATAAAAGTATTACCATGTTTTCACAGTTTAGAGGTTTTTAGTTATATCTATCTGTAGAGGCACAAAGACCCCTAGACTACACTGCCATGCACCTTCCTCTTTGTCCAAGATTCCTGGGACTTTACCCCATTCTGTCTGCAAAAGCCTGTGGCAGTGCATCTTCCCTCCAAATATATATAGAATTAGAACATCAGAGGAATTAGGAGGTGCAGGAAGCAGAGCAGGGATTCTTAAATTCAAAACACTGGATGATGAATTAACAAATTAAAAACTGTTAACTGAACTACCTATGATGTAGGTGACTTTCAGCTGTTCTTGTTTATTGTCTTTGCTTATGACTCTTGCCATATAAGCTTACTATGAAACCTACCAGAAATGAGTACACCAGAAGCCATTCTTTCATGAGTAGTAAATTCCTTGAGCTTCTGTGAGCATATACATTTTTTTAATGTTTTTAAGAAATTCAGAAGTACAATCAGAATCAGCATGTTTTATCTGACATAAAAACAAAAAAGTTCTCCCTTCAACCTCCCATTGTGCTGGTCCCATGTGTTCAAACACTACAGACAACCTTAAATAGAAAAGACTACCAATCTAAATGAACTCATTTGCATTAATATTTTTCCCGAGTTAGCCCCATGTTCAAACTAAGAAAAATATGCAATGCATGTGCATAGATAGATAGATAGATGTGAAACATCTGTCTATATCAGTATCATAACTTTAATTCCATTTCTATCTTTACTCATCTGTGTATATACTTGTTCAAAACATCTCTTTTTAGTCAGATCCACTGTTAAATTATTTACTCTTCCTAAGACTCCTACCATTGGAAGAGAAGAGATTCCAACAACACTCCAACAAAACACAGACACTGAACCTGCCATAATAAATTCTTAGCTTTCAAAGAGCATTTTAAATCATAAATAGCATTCTAGTACCTGCAAGCTGATTTGTATTCCATGGAAAGTGTATTATAATCCTTACCAGAAACTAATAATGATTTTAATGAAATTGCATTGACTTTGGAGGTTTCACCATTTATAAGTTGCTTAATTCAGTCTTAGTAAAATCATTCATTACTCCTTGCAAACATCAGCGGGGGAACTACATAGACAATTATTAGATTAAACCAGATTTAAAGGTTGTTTTATTGTAACTGCAATAGAAAAAATTCAAAGACAAAAATCTACCTTTTCTTAAACATTGCACTGTATTTAGATTGCAGTTTAAACTCTTGGTGTAGGTGGAAAGGCTGGTGTATGCCACTATAGACAGTTTTCTCCAGTCATAGTTTCAAGACTATTCACTTTTTTAACACAGAAGCTGCCTCCTTTTAATATGTTTGGTTCTTCAATAATTTGAGAACATTTTTCCATGACCTGAATAAAAAGGGAGAAGAACCTTAGCACCCCAAACCCCATTTCCTAAATTAAATACTTCATTTATTTGAGGAGGAGTTGCTCTCAATTATAGCCAGCAAAGTTCAGCAAGCAATGAGATGATTAATCCCACTTATAATATAAATCCGACAATAGCTCTTACTTATAAAGAAAATCGGCATAAAGTATATGTTCAAACTCTCCTATCCACTGACATAATCAATCAGTTGATAAATATATATGGATTAGAATTACTTTGGAGGAAGGAAAAGATTGTATGTGGTTCCCAATGTGAATATTTCACAGTTTAGTCACACTGAAATCCTACTGAAATCCATTAGTGGAAAATCCTAGAAAGTCAGAAGAGTGACCACTGGTATGCGTGAAGGATGCTTTCATGGTTTTCTGGTGGTTTATAATAATAACATATGCTTTGGATTAAAAAGTATCAACACTACAAGATACTTTCCATCAGTTATGCACCAAAGTCTCTACTAATTGTCCTGGAAATAATACAGCTATCCTTATCACTAAAGTACATTCCATGAAATGATGGAAGCCAGAGATGAGGCCAACAAGGGACTCTGGCCATACTAAGGAGTTTAGATTTTATACTATAGGCACTGGGGAATGAAACCAAAGTTGGCAATAGATGAACAGTTTCCAAAAACAGGTAACATGGGTGAAGGGGAGAGGAAGATACAGGCCTCCATTTATGGAATGAGTAAATCACAGGAATCAAAAGCAGAGCAAAAGGAATACAATCAATGATTTTATAATAGTGATGTAATAGGACAGATGGTAGCTGTACTTGCAGTGAACATAGCAAAATACATAAACTTGTCTAATCACTAATTTATACACCTGAAAATAATGTCACATTATATGTCAACTATACTCAAATTAAAAGAAAAGAAACAGAGAATATCTCTTGCAAAGATTCCAAAAGCAATAATGAATACCTGAGCTATGTCAGCCAAAGGCAAGATGAAAAGAAGAGATCAAATTTAAGACACATTTCTGAAGTAAAATTGATAGAAGCTATTGCCTACTTAGCACTGTAGAATAAAGGACAAAGAAGAATCAAGTAATACTATGAGTTTTTAGGATTATATAACCAGGAATATGGTGGTGCCATTAACTGAAATGAAAAATTCAGGAAATGGAAGAAACAATGAGTTTAATTCTTAACATGTTTAGTTTGAGATTACTGCAATATATTTAGAGGCCAGTATCCAGTGAGCTATTGGAAGTATTAGCCACAGCTTTGGGAAAAAAGGATAAGGATTAATATTTTGGTCCCTGAAGCCACATGGGAGAGAGTGATTACATACATGAAATAAAGACAAAACCATAACATGACCCTCAAGGGCTATACCTTTAAGGACCAGTCAGAGGAGATGGAGGCATGGCTAGGTAAGCAACTGATTTAGGAGCAATGGCAATCAGTTTCTAGATTCCTACATTATTAAAAACAAAAAACAAAGAGAGAACTTACATTTTAAAACCTAGTATTTAAATCATAGAAGGTAACCTCTGGCCTGCCAAAATGCGCAATTGCCCATATTCATCAACTCAAGTACCACAAATGAACTCTTCTTCTATCAGCCTCTTCAGCAACAAAGCTTTTTACCAATATAATGTACCTCAGCAGACCTTAAAACAATGAAGCTGGGAAAATGCGAGGTGAGCAAGTTTTGAAGTTTATTAAACTTGACAATTTAATATTTATGGAAACTGCAAGTGCTGAGCATAATTGGACTTAACTATTGGCTTAGGTTTAATGAGTTATGAATTTAACTTCATTACAGTTTTGTCTGCTTTTTGAGCACACTTGACCAAACTAAGAAAAATTTTTGAGAGCTATCTTCTCTCTCACCAAACAACTACTGACATGACCTGAAACCACTGGGTTGAAGAATGTAGGTTCTTTCATTTCACACAAGGGAATAGCTTCAGTGAAAACCACTGAAACAGAGAGATTGGAATCAGAAAACCTGGGTTTCCATTTCAGATCTCCTAGTTACTGTGAGCCTTTGGCAAGTTGCTAAACCCCTAGAAGCCTGTATCCTTGAAGAGAAGGATGATGTCAACCACTAGATTGTTGTGTGGATGAATAGAGAATGTACCTAAGACTTCTAACACAGTGCCTTTGTGCGTGCAATGTAATGGATGCATGTTGGCTGCCTTTAGCCTTGGTGCCCTTACTTTCTGCTTCAACAGACACAAACCAGTTGAAGACATTTCTGCTCATCACCATGAACTTCAGCAACATTAGCATATTCTATTTACTAGCTGTTGGTCATCCTAACTGTAGTTACCTAGTAGTTACTTCTCTGATACAACTGGTAGCACACAATTAAGAAGCATAGGAGAGCCAGAGCATGGATGAGTCCTTTCTTGGAGGAAGGGGAATGTGCAGTTTGTACTATATCACCCTGAAGAATCTAAAAGGATCTTTCTCTCCATTTCCATTGTATGCTTCTGTAAATCTAAGAACAATGAATGGGTCCATATACATGGACCAAATCTGTATGAAGGAATGTCTCCAGGATTTCCTTTTTGGGATGTAATGCTGAGAAGGCTGAAAGGTATTCTGAAAGTAGGAAAAAAAAAAAGAGGGCAGAGGAGTGGTTTGGGTAAGAGTGTCTAACACAGACAGACACACACACACACACACACACACACACAGATATACACATTAAAACAAAACAAAACAAAATAAAATAAAGCCTCATACAGGCCAATCTGTATGAGTCTATAATTAGAGAATGCTAATGTCAACAGGGACCTGAGAGAGACCAGCTCAGTCTAGCCCTCTCATTTTATAGAGAAGGGAACATGAGAGGAAAATGAGGCCATGAGAAGGAAAATCATTTACTTGAGGATAGTATCTTACATGGGTCTCTAAACCCAACAAAAGAAGAGATGTGAAGCATGTGTAAACACATATACATGTTCCTTATGTGAATACATCAGGAATCCAGGTCATGTCATATAGAAGAGAGATGAAACGAGTTTTCAGCTTACTTCCAAGAAGTAAAAATGTAATTCTAGGAGGAAAGAAACCAACCTCAGATGTCATTTAGTGTACCAAGCATTAATATGCTACATAGTGCTTGATATCCTGAAATCCATCCTGCCCTTCTCCTCTTCCTCTCAACAATCCCCCTTCCCCTGCTCCACAAGATCGCACTAAATATTATTTTTTATTTTGTTTCCTTCTAGAAAGACACTTTTTATGTCTATACAATAACCTTCTCTCCCTTATCTCTTTGGTTATCACAATTTAAATTTCAGGAACTTTATTCAAAATATTCACAAAGCCCATCACTTAGACTATGATTGAATTCAGGTCAATAAAATAAACACAATAATAAAACCTACACAATTACAAAGCAGAGTGAAAATCTTACTCTTTTCCTGTTCGGTGGATAAAATGAAGAGTTGAACTAAATTACTCAGGCCCCAAAATGAAATTTGGAAATTTGAAATATCCAGTTTCCTGTCTTAAACAGAAATAAAAAAAAATTGTATAGTATGAAATTTTAGCAAAGTATTTTGTTTGTGATAGAATAGAAATAATGTATCCACAATAAGGAATTTGGGTAAGAAGAACATGATATATTTCCAAACCCGATAATGCCACTTGGCAAAGTAGCACAGCAGTGCATTTCAGGGCCAAGTGGTCACCTAGAAAAGCACACTCCTTAAACATATTCTCAGAGAGTCATTTAGAATCACTCACAGACCCTCAGAGTCCCTCCCACATCTTCATCTGGCTTCCCCTGCTGCACAGCATCTGGGATCTGAATTAGCTCTCCACATTTATCAAATTAGCCAGAATACAGGAAAATCTCCACTGGGTTTAGTGAACGACCAGCAATCACCATTAGATTAGTGATGGCAAATGGATGACGTACATAAAAATTTTTAAATGTGCCTAAGGATAAAAAAACAAAAAAAAAAAAAAAGGGAGGAGAAAAATACTCTCTTGATTATCTTAATTCTGGAAACTGTATTGGACATTTTTCTTTAGAGGTCTACATGAGTTGGGCCATATGTTCTTTATCTTTACAACTGGAAAAGGATACGTGGCCCAAACAGAAAAAATCAGCAGGAATCTATATGGCTCAGGATCTTTACATACTGGTGAGACTCTTAATATGAATTCTCAATGAAGGAATGAGACGAAGAACAGGCTTCTCAGTGTTTTCCACATGGCACCCCTAGTGTCAGAGATCAAGGTCATCTGTGGGCAAAGCCCAAAGTAACCATAAAAACATCACAACTTCTATGTCAGTGCGTCTCATCTTAAAGGTGAATGATACTTTTATATTTAACCTCCTTAATAAATCCAATGTGATTTTAAAGTTAAAATAATACTTGTTTCCCCCAAATCACTGAGTAAAGCTGATGTTCCAGGAAGAGGAGCTGTGTTAATTTAATAGCTGCACATATGCTTAGCTGAGTCCAGGACCTAAGCATGTTAATGTGGCGGCCCTGGACTGAATGCTGGTAAGTCACTTCAGAAAAGACAGCGGTATAGTGTAGAAAAGGATATGGACTTTGAAGTCTAGGTTTGTTCAGGGTCAGGCTCTTCTCTACACTCTGTGGTTTTCGGACATTCCTTCTTATCTTAATCTCTGCACCTATAAATCATGGAAAATATAACCCATCTGGTGGGATTATCATGGGAATAAAATGAACTAATATGTGACAAGCAGGTAACATGACACTTGAAATAGAGTAAATGTTCAGTGCGTGCATGCAAGCTCTTATTACTATGTACAGGTCTCTCTCCTCATCCAGACACATAATCTACAGAACATGAGCAATGATCATCAGCATTCTTCATAAAATGGGGTACTTAAAAAAGGAAAATGATATAAAAACTAAATCAACCAAAGTCCAATTTTGATTATCATTATTTAACTCTATTTTATTTTACTACTATTAAGGTTGTGAGCACTAAATTAACCTACAATAAACAGTTTGCCAGTAATTCATATAAATAGAAGGGACTTTGAATGTCATATATTTTTCTCTTAACCACTTGACATTTCCCCTCTTTTTAACCATAACATTCCTTCCTTATACAAATGATGTACAGAGGAAAATATTTTAAGATATTTCCCTCACACATTCCCACACAAATGTTGAATAAGAGGAACTCAGCTTTATATCAAGCTCTGATTGTGAGCTGAGTCACTAAGGTTCAGTGTACCTCAGGTTCATCATTAGTTAAATGGGAGAAAAATTCCCTACCTACCCTCAGGACTTGTCTGAGATTAAATGGGCTAATATGCAGAATAAAGTGGCTTGTAAGTATAAAAATAATATGTGTTTTAAGTAGAGATAATACTTCACAGGATTTCTGGGAAGAACAAAAAAAGATATTTTTGTAACGCACTTATATATAGTGTTTGGTGCATAGTAAGTGCTCAATAAAATGGTGGCTATTATTACCAACTTCAGTCTTCAGAAGGAAAAAAAAACCCTGAGTCATTAAAAAGTTTAGAGGTTTTGCTTGACATCATTTTGCCCTTTGCTGTTGATTCCAGGCTGAGATTATAGGTTTTCTAATGTCCTTTCCAGTGTCCTGTCCATACCACATGGTCTGCAAATGTCTGAATTCAAGTTAATACAAGTGCTAAAGGTTCTTTCAGCTTTTCACTTTTGTCAGGCAGAATGAAAATTTAGCCATTCTATAGGCACAGTAAAACAGCACTGTGTTATACAAGAAGTGGATAGGATGAGCACCACAGAATGACATTTAAAGTATTTGCTCTTAAATATTTGGTTTAATAGCCCTGTGGCAAGTTACTGCTTTGACACACTACTCTGGCCTCATTCACTATTTTAAGGCACAGGGGAATTATTCATTAGTCTAGTTTTACTGTATGATTCTATCTAGTTTTTAGAAGTACTTTAATTTCTTGACATTTAAAAAAATTCCATACAACCATTTCATTAAATTGTATAACAGGAAGTGGTCTTGTCTAGATGAGAGGGGGGAAAAAAACACACCTCAGAAAAAAATAACTCTATTAGCCAACTACTACCATACTGGAAGTAACTTTTTATAAGACTAGGTAATTACATTAAGATTTTCCACGTCAACATCCATGATGGTTTTATATTGTAAAGTTTAAATATGATTCTTTCAATCAAAATTCATGGTTTACTCTTTTTTTAGATAATGAGACATTCAAATGTCTGAGAAAGCAAGTAGAATACTTGAAAGATTAAACTTTTTCTAATTTTTAAGTTTATTATTTATTTTTGAAAGAGAGACAGAGAGAGGGAGTGAGAGAGAGGCAGAGAGAGAGGAAGAGAGAGAATCCCAGGCAGGTTCCACACTCTCAGCGTGAAGCCTGATGTGGGGCTCCAACTCATGAACTGTGAGATCACGAGATCATGACCCAAGACAAGACCAAGAGCTTAAACGAATGAACAACCCAGGCGCCCCAAGATTAAACTTCTTATGATAAGTAAAATCAATCTTTTTCCTTAGCTTTTTTTTTTTTCTAAAAACTCCTTTTCTTTATAACACAGCCCATAGAGTGAGGGTGAGGAAAAACTGTTTATTCAGTTACAAGACAAAAAAGCCAAAGCTAGCCTTAATTTAAGTAATTGAGAATGTTTTAGGTTTTTGTTTGTTTTTGTTTTTTATCACAAATATTGTCAGGATTTGCTACTTGCATATGCTAGTTTTCAAAGATATCACTAGAAAGTGAATGTGATAATGATGACTAGCATATGAAAGAGAATAAAAGATGAAAGAAAGAAAGAAAGAAAGAAAGAAGAAACAGCATGATGCTATAACTTTCAAAAAAGGCTAGTTTTTAACATTGTTACTTAGTCCTTTTTTGTATCTAAATATCCTATAAAATATATCTCCTTTATATAATTCACCCAGGAAATACATTTTTATTCCATGTTCTGTTGTTTCATTTGCCTGTTTTGCCACATGAATTCAAAGAGCACTAAAGAATGTGTTGTTGGTTTTTTTAATCTGAAGGTTGGTTATGGATTCAAGTCTGGGAGCAGAGGGTAAACCTACCAGCCGTACCTGGGAAAAGTAAGGGCCATGAGAGAGCCTTCAGAGAGACCATTTGAGAGCTACTGCATTAGGAGAAAGGAAATTTTTCAGTTAAGGCAAAATGAAAGACATGGAAAAATACAAGGATCACTGTGTAAGTTATGATGTAGGATTGCACAGATCAGAAAAGGCAAGACCATGAAACAAGTCAAGGGAAGTGCAGAAGCTTCTGACCTGGAGAGCAGAGCAGAAGTATGGGAGGGCTGCTGACCATGGTGTGACCGCAGTGTGAATGTGGTACCTGGAAGGGGATCTTGTTGAGACGGGGCGAGGAAGAACCCCTCGTCTGGGACACACTGACACTGGTGGAACCACCTAAGCACAAGACGTACTATTCTCGACCCTTGTCTAGCAGGAAACCAGGTGCATTTTCCTTCTACTTTTCTGCACACTGCAGAGAAGGGAGGCGTTTCCCCCTGTAAACTCTCTCACCATGACAATCAAGTGCCTCCACATCCCAGGGTCAGCAGGCCAGGAGTTTCACCTTTGAAGGGAAACAAAGTAAGTTCTGTGTCCACAATAAGATCCTGAAATCACTGTTAGGCAGGTTACCGCACACAACGGCCAACCCAGGCCAGCCTGCCTTTGGAAGGAAGCAAGAAAGTCTACAAAAGTCAGTGTGCTACAGTCACTCCTATCTGGCAAAAACACTAGTCAGGTCCTTCCGCTATAGGTCTTCCAACTGATACCAACCTGGAGTAAAGCAGAAATTACTGAGAGGTACAGAGCCAACCTGTGCCAACTATACGCCTTTCCCAAAAACTATGGCCAGAGCCCAAATTAATCGATAGTAAGAAATGTGTTTCTGTAAGGAAACCAAAGCCTGGTCCATTCATGCTGAGTCAGTTGGTATTATTTTCTGAAAGCCTCATCTTCACTGGGTTAGTATTTCAAGTGCTACTGGATGGGACAAGTGGCCCCATTCATTCAAGTCAACTTGACAAGTAGACAGTAGGCTTTAATCCCAAATCAAGTGTTACTTAGCTGTCTTGGTTTTTACATTGTTCAGCATGAATGTTGCAGCTCTGATGCTCTATATCTTTATGTGTGCAAACCATGACATTTAAACTCAACCAAATTATTTATTAGTTTTTAAAGTTGAGCATTTGCTGTGTCACTCTCATCTACTTAAGTATCTGTGTGAGTTTCTATGCCCATTATACGGCCTTTTTAGGAGTGATTGATATTAGCTAAAACAGCTACGTGGGCACAGGTGCTTAAAATGATAGTATTTAATAATAACTCTACAAGTCTTCTCCATCCTTAAAGTCTCCACTGTAATAAGAATTAGTAATGAAGTCAATTTTAGTCGCTTATGTATGTCTTTTCTTCCTTTTTCTGGAAGTGTCTCCACAATGTCTATAAAAATAACGCTCTTGAAAATTACATTAAAAAGACACCAAACACCAAGAAAAAGTAAGTTTTGTTTAAAAATTAGAACAGTGCACAAATCTAAAGTGAATCTTGAGTAAATGT
Organism: Panthera onca; assembly: GCF_046562875.1. NCBI lineage: Eukaryota > Metazoa > Chordata > Mammalia > Carnivora > Felidae > Panthera > Panthera onca. The sequence continues at coordinate 34,863,373 of NC_138351.1, forward strand.
GAAAAGTATTCATTAAAATAACTTTTCAAGAATACCTAAATATATGAATATGTAATTTTATTTATAAAACCATTTTTTTCAAAATACTATACTTCAGGAGTACTTCAGCAGCATTGATCCTTGCATAGGAGTTTTCATTTTATAAATCTTTATGCATATCTACTTATGGCTGCATACTGACACCAGTTTAAATGAAGCTAACTCTACTTCTAGGTGATAATCCTACAACAATCCTGCCACGTGCAACAAAAGGCCTCTTTAAAGGTGTTTTTAGCATGCTCTGTATGAGCATGGTGTGAAGCAGCCAGTAACAATGGAATAAATTTCAGTGCACTATACAACAGATTACAGTGGAGCCACATACTGGTGGGTCTATATGCTCTGACATGGAGACAGGCAAAATACTCTTCTGTAAAAATGAAATCAAACAGCAGAACAATCTATGAAATGCCAGTTAAAGCAAAACAAGATACAAACTATAAACCCAAATGCATGTCTTCCACAGCTACTAAGCTATGGAATACTGAAAAAGATCTGGAAAGATGTCCAGCAAACTGCCGACTCTGAGGAATGAGGTAATAAAATGCACCTTCACTGTTTTACTTTCATGTGGTTTGAAATATTTGCAAAGAAAAGACATTTATGTATCATTTACATATGTTTTAAAATTACAAAGGAACATATTAAAATGAAAATAAACACAAAATTTCACATTATCTTCTATGAAAGATTATTAGCCTCGTTTAAAAATTATCTCCTATGATTACTTAACATTACAACAAATGATTGTGAATCAAGAAAGTTCTGTGATTAGCTATAATAGTATTGATAAGACTTACTACAGAGTACTAGATATTATTATTTAAATTTACAACAGGGTTAATATCATGTCAATAGCTAAGTTTTCATATGTTTATACTCACCATTCTATCAGTCAATAACACCCTAAGATTTATTTGATTAATAAAGGGATTTATTTTACTTATATCTTATGTGTGTATGAGAGTGTATTTTAGTTTTCTATTATATCCAACACATAATAGTCATTTAACACACATGACTTTTGAAAAACAGAGTAACAAATGTAAAAACTACATACACATCAAGACAAAGTTACATAGCAAATGTTTTAAAAAACAAGTTGGATTCTTTTGTCTCAGTGATCTCACCCATTTTTGGAAGGAGAGGGAGAGAGGGGAGAAAGGGACTGGTGCAATACCTGATACTGACGCTGAGGATATAGACATTACAACACACTGATGCCTTCACCCTAGGGGGGGTCAGAGAGTATTCATCTAGTGACTTTTTTCTCTTAGATAAAAATAAATCCAAGTGAAAATAAAAGCAGATTAATATATTACAGCATCACAGAATCTCTGACATCATCATGCCATGTTTTCTACCCAAAGCTTGAATCCTCTTTCTCTCCTGCACTCCCAGAAAGTGATTACTCACCTCTACCTCCTAAAATTGCCCTGGTAATTTTCAGGAAACTGAGATAATTCCAGAGTTCCTTCTGGGACCAATCCAAAAATCTGCCACTTTCAGATCCTCATTGGGCTGTCTGAGCTAACATAAAATAAGTCTAATCCCTCTTCTACATGACAGTCCACAGGGGCAACCATCAGGTTCATAACTGGTTTAGTTATTTTTCTTAAGCCCCTGAGGGACCAGAAAAATTACATTTCCACATCTCAGCCCAACTGTCTTCTCTGCAAGAACTTTCTTAAATGAATAGTCTGTTTTCTTAGAAATGGTTCCTATTCAAGGAAGAATATCGTTATTTCCTCACTATTTTTCTCTAAAACATAGTAAAATCAAAGCTCTTCATAGTTTGGTAAATCCGGAAGGCAATTAACCAGAATATGAGTTTCTCTTATTTACTTTTTGATATTGTATTATTATCTCTAATATACTGCCTTTTAGACATAAACATGACTTTTTTTTTTTTTTAATTTCAGAAAGAGAGAGATCATGAGAGAGGGAAAGAGGAGTAGAGGCAAAGGGAGAGAATAAGAGAGTGAAAGAGAGAGACTTAAGCAGGACCAGCAAAGAGCCTGACGCAAGGCTGGATCCCACAACCCTGAGGTCATGACTTGAGCCAAAATCAAGAGTCACATGCTAAACCAACTGAGCCACCATGTGCTCCTCAAATATGACATAATTAATACATTATTAATAAATATGATTTATGTTTCCAGAAATAGCAATGGTATTACTAGCCACAAATTTTGTCCTGGATTAATTTGTGTGGTATCTTATCAAACTGGATGCAAGCAAAAGTATACCTCTCATAAGATCATCAAACCTCTTTTACTCTCATATTACACCAACTGCATGAACTGGTCACCTTGTTTGACATCGGCTGGAAACATGAGTATTGGATGATACAATTATTTTGCAGCTCTGTGAAATGACCATCAAAGGGCCATGAGTATTGATTTGGGGGTGACAAATCTTAACAAGTGGATGGATTCACAAAAATGGAATCCATGAACAATGAGGATCAATTCTAATACAGAAAATAATCACGTATTTTTTTTAAGAGCAAGTCAATTCCTCTTCCCTATTTTTATACAATCTTACAGTGTAGAATTGTACGGTAGTCACCCTTATCTGTGGTTTTGTTTTGTGCAATTTCAGTTATCCCTGGTCAACTGCAGTTGAGAAGCAGACAGTCCTTCTTCTGACATTTCATCAGAAGGTCAATAGTAGCATAACACTACATCACAGTGCCTACATCATTCATTTCACTTTATCTCATCATGTGGGCATTTTATCATCTTACATCATCCCAAGAAAGGTGAGTGCAATACAATTAGATGTTTTGAGAGAGACCACATTCACGTACCTTTTATTATAATATATTGCCATAATCATTCTATTATTAGTTATTACTGTTAACTTCCTACGGTGCTTAATTAATAAATTGCACTTTATTGTAAGTATGTGGATACAAGAAAAGAAAAACGTAGCATATGTAGGGTTCAGTGTGATCTGAGGTTTTAGGCATCCACTGGGGTCTTGGAACATATCCCTATATCCCCTGTAGACACAGGGGGGCTACTGTACAATGTTCTCATATCCTTGCAAAGACTACTGATGGAAGGTGTTTGTGCAGGGAAAAGAGGGGGAATAGGGGAAACTTGGGACCATGGACATCGAGGATGGCACTATATGACTGAATTGCCTTCAAGGACAAGTACCTCCTCTTCTTCTTGTTGGCCAAAGGGCAAGATAGAACTGCACATCGTTCAGCTCTGAATAGTCCTCAGGCTTCACAAAGAGTCCACATGGGGCAGGCAGCTCCCCCCAAGGGCCTCAGACTTTCCCACTTTCTGAACTAAGCTAGCTCAAGCCACTTTAGAGGAAAGGAGTGTCCATTCTTGAGACTTTGCTCCTTCTTTTGTTTAGCCTGCAAATTCTTTCTTCATTTCAGGGAAGAGAAAGACTTTTTTTTTTTTTTTTAAGCTGCTTCTTTTACTGCCACTATCCACTGATAATGTTCTGGGGGCTTTACAGAGACTGACACCTCAGACACTGTAGACCATTGTAACTCAGCTTAGTCACTGAAGCCGAGCACAGCTGAAGAAAGTACTCAATTAGCAACTCCAGCTTCAAAGGCTATATTATTCTCTCCTCAATACACATGTGTAACTCCCATTAGCATTAATGGGAGCTGTGGGAGCCCACTGCTCAGAGAATATACCTCCAAGTCTGTTTGCTTGATGAGCATGCAATTAAACCTTATGGCCCAAATTTTTCAAAGAGGGCATATTAAGTACACCAAGTATTCATGCAAAATCAAGTGTGCTCACTTTGGGAAAGTAAGCTATCATTTCTATTTAAACATGAAGAAAGAGCTGTCCAAATTAGGCCTACTGTCATTTCATTTATCCTCTTAGATGTAGACAATGGCCTTTCATTGTGCTTTAGGAAAACAGTCACCCCTCTATTATATAAAAGTTTACTTATTTGTGGGGTGCCTGGGTGGCTCAGTCGGTTGAGCGTCTGACTTCAGCTCAGGTCATGATCTCACAGTCTGTGAGTTCGAGGCTCACGTCAGGCTCTGTGCTGACAGCTCAGAGCCTGGAGCCTGCTTTGGATTCTGTGTCTCCCTCTCTCTCTGACCCTTCCCCCGCTCATGCTCTGTATCTCTCTCTCTGTCAAAAATAAATAAACATTAAAAAAAATTTTTTTTTAAAAGTTTACTTTTTTGTTTTCATAAGTATCACTTAACAAACTGGCCTCAGAGATAATAAGACCGAGATGATTTTATAAATTGTTTTAAGTTTATTTATTTCGAGAGACAGAGTGGGGAAGGGCAGACAGGGAGGGAGAGAGAGAATCCCAAGTAGAGTCTGCGCTGTTAGCACGGAGCCAGATGTGGGGTTTGAACTCATGAACCCTGAGATCATGACCTGAGCCGAAATCAAGAGTCAGATGCTTAACCAACTGAGCCACCTGGGCACCTCAAGACCAAGGTGGTTTTAAGTGAATTTCCTACACACAAAATCCAGCATGCTATCTACATATATTCAGTGCCTTTTTGGGTCTTCTGCTTAACAGCTTTATTATAACTCAAAGTTAGGAAAACACTAATTTGGCATTTAAAACAAAATCAATTAGGAAAATGCTTGCCTCAAATAATAAATGTGTTCTTACAGGAAAATGAAGATTTTCATTCCTTTACCTCATTCCAAAGAGAATTGCTCAAAATTTTCAACATGGAATCAATGCAAATTATAGATTCAATAAAACATCGATATATTTTAGTTAATCTGTGCTGCATCCATAGTCTTGATCATACCTCCATGGAGAAAATAATTTTGACTGATTTAGTACCATTTGAATCATTCATTTTCTGCTGTTCACACACTTTCCCCCAAAATTTATAAAGAGGGTTATAAATAAGAATCTTAATATTTTATAAAGGAGAGTTAAGCAACATCAAAGGTATAAAAGTGAATTTCTAATCTAGTATTGACATATACTATTATCATGAAAAGTCATATTCAGACTTTCTAATTATTTGAGAAATTAAAGTTATTTTAGGTACTGGACCATAATTACAAATCAAACAAATTTCCATGGGCCAATGAATTGTCAAAAAAACAAGTGTCCCCACTAAGCTTACAAGACTGCTGAAATGTTAGGGAACTTTTCATATTTACTGGCAGATGAGTTAGGTAAAAATCCCACTTTTAAAATTTCATCAAATAGGTCGTCTTCATAACAGTATTTTGTATTTAAAATCAACACTTCGCTTTATAAGTTTGATAGCAATCATCTTTTCATGGAATTTTAAAGGCAATGTGTTAAAGAACAGAGCATCTCAGAATTGAACATATCAATGCCTTTGTTCAGATCCTATGGACGACTGAATAAAGAGTCATAAACATAGAAGTGACACTCAACCACAATCTATGTTTAACAGAAATATTGGTGATGGCAAATGTGAAAAGGAATTCACCATTTCTCATCAAAAAAGGTTGTGGATTGTTCCTATCAGATCTAACCTGACTCAAATGGAGATACCCTATTTTCAGTTTATCGCAAACACAGAACTATCTTTCAAGGGAGAGGTAAGACTGTTAGAGTTAACAGAGATAAGACTGTTATTACAGAGGGTGTAGGCAAGTTTCCTTCTTAGTTGTTTTGTTGTTGTTATTTGTTTGTTTGGTTTGTTTCCTCTGAATTACTGATTAAACATGCTAACAATTTAGGTGCACTAAGTCTTCCTGGAGTGATTATGTCCTCTGCATTGCTGAGACTACTTTCGCCAGCTAATCTGAAACTGACCCAGAGCTTCAGCTGGCACATACACAGCCATTTTCTTATTTAGAAATAATCTAGTTGGCAATGGTTTAATTGGGGACTATCAGTGTATAAAATGACATTTATTCAAACAAGCTCAGAAGCACAACCATCCTCTACTCTCTGTAGCTTTTGTCCAAAATATTCATTTTTAAAAATACTTTTCTTTTCAACCTGGTCCCTCTTCATAAAGGAAATAGATATATTTCCATATGAGAATTCATGACATTTAGGTGACTCCTGGGATGTAAAGTAAATGGATGGCAAGTAATTATAATTATCTAAAATATTTGTGGAAAGAAGGAAGAGAGAGAAGAAAGAAGGGAAAAGGAAGTAGAGAAGGGAATTGTCTGCCATGTGCCTCTGATAAGGGTTCAACTACAGAGTACCCTATTATAATCTGAGAGCAGTTGAAAGTTTTATAGTTCTCAGGAGAACCAACTACAGTATCATTTTGGAGAAATGGATGTGCAGAAAACCTGATAGATGGAAGTTATTATTAGAAATAAATAGGCTACAGCCAACCTCAGATATGTCACTTAAGCAATTTGTAAAGTTTACTCAACATGTTGTCTCAACAAATATTTGAGCGCACACTCTGTGGCACCCACTGTATGGTGCTGGGGATACAAGCATGGATAAGTCAAACACAACCTCTCCCTCATGAGATAAGCAATACCGATTTCATTCCTATTTAAAAATAAAGGACTAAAAACATCCACGTTGCTTGAATTAGAACCACTGATAGTCATTGAAGCACCAAAATAACAATAAACTCTGAATGAATAAACTTCCATAAAAATAAACATTTTTATATGTGTCTATGTGCAGGCACAAAAAGTTAAATTCAGTTTCTGCTCTTCAACTTCAAACTCTTTTGCAAATTTGCCATTAAAAGGCACATCTGATTGGGTAATTTCAGCACAGAACATACTCAATAGGAAGTAACTAGAGAACTAAGGATGTACCTTCTTTGAGTCTTGCTGATTTTTTTTTTAAATACTAACTTTGAAACTGGTAGGTTGTCCCACTTAAAGACCTTGATTTTAAATTGCCATTTCTTTTTACACCCAATTAAATTGTCAGTGCAATGAAGAATTGTCCAACTGAGTTGAACTGTGAGGATCTTCTCACTGCTGCTTTCTGCAGTCTTAATTTGCAGATGCTTTGGCCTAAAATAAGAATTTAAAGTCACCTCCTCAACAATAAGACACATAAAGCTTCTACCAACTGCTGTTCAAGACAGATAATGAAAGAACGCTTACGTCACAAAATGGCCCTCAGTGGGGTACAGCAAAGAGAATATTTTCCTATACTAGTAAGATACTTGCGCTCTGAAAAAGAGATTACCATGCCCCCTATTCTCTAATAAAGATTGAATAAAGACTGTAAGTACAAAGGGCTTGGTGTTTTCCAATTACCTCAGCAACTCTAGTAACTGATAATATTCGAAAAGAATAAACAAACTGAATCTGGGCTATTCATTTTCATGAAAACATATTGTTTACAAAGTCATGATTCTTTGAACAATTTTCTTGTTAGCTTACCAGATTGATAGTAAGGGATCTTGGTAAGTTCCATCAACCAGAGGTTTTAAAGAGAAAATCAACTCAGTTCCCACAATTCACATGACTAACACTGACCTTCTAACTTCCTATGGCTGCCTCAGCGCCAGATTTAGGAAGCACCTTTGTAATCAGCCTTTGGGATCCCTAAGTCTTCCTTAAAGTGAACACTTTTTAATACATTGTTAATGCATTTTCATTGCATCCATCTCTTACATTCTTTTTTTTTTTTTCATCTCTTACATTCTTACATCTGTCTCTTACATTCCACAACATCCCACCCTTTCATGTTGTCACCACTCTCTTTCTACACTTGTTAAGGAGAAACTCAAGGATGATGACTAAATGTCCCTAAACAACCAACCCAGTGGCCACTCTTAATACCATTAAGATATTTTTCACACGTTCTGATTCCTGTAATAGAGACCCAAAAAATCAATCCTTAATACTCATCCATGATACTTTATACTCAACTGTACTCTTTGTAATACAGCATCACAGAAGAACATGAAGTAGTCAATAGAGAAAAGGATTTGGAGTCAGAACACCTAAATAGACTCCATTTAGTATCTATGATATTTTGGTCAGGCAACTTCTGGACTTTGGTCCCTGTGAACTTGGACCTTTCCTTACTAGCCAGTCAAGTATTTAGCAGCCTTGTCTTTCAGGGTTAAGGATCTTTCTAGATCTAACAGAGGGAATGCTTACATACTAAAATTCATACATCCCCAAGCTGACCTCCAAGCTTGATTAGTAATTCTGCAGGAATCTTCTCTTTTTTTTCCTTCTTTTTTCTTATTTATCTATTTATTTATCCAATAATAAAAAAGGACCTTTTTTAATCCCTGAATATCTTTTAAATATTCATTTCATAGAAGAACACTTTAAGGAAACAGCCCCAACCACTCCTGCCCTTCTCATTATCTCTTCTTTTACAGAGAAAAAAATATGTATTCTCACAGAGAATAAGCTTAGAAATTCAGTTGCTAAATATTAGTAATTAATGACACCAAACATTAGAACTAGATTATATTCAAATTATGAATATGCAGTGTCTTGCAGAAAAGACTATTTTGCCTCAGTGATGGTCATGGTGGTGATATTCAGATGGAAGATGCAATAGAAAAACCAGCTTTTTAGAATGAAGGAATAAAAGCATTACCAGATTAAGTTCAGTTAATCCCTGTGTAAAGTGTAGAGTGTACCTGTTACCAGAGAGAGCAGTCTGCATTCACTGCATGAGTACTATTGTATGTTAAAAAGAAGAGGAAAGAAACAAAGCTAAGATATTCTTCATAAACTTAAAAATTCAGGATTATAAACACTAGGCAAATCCTTTTAATTCTGTGCCAATCAATGGAGGGAGAGTCAGGAAAGACATTAGCTCTTCTACATTAGACTCACATCCACGCATTGATGTGGACAACAATTTTCCCTTAGTTTTATCTCAGTGGCAGAGCCAGATTTTGTAAAATCTGAAGTTTATAAAATATTAGATATCAGACCTACTTTATAAAAATGAAAGCAAAGATATTACTTTCACAAATTTTAGAAAAAAAAACACACAATCAACTGAACATACTACTGGGCCCTCCCAAGCAAGCAAGGGCCTTGACACTGAAGCTTCCTTAGCTCCAGAGTAAATCTGTCTCTACCTCAACTCCACACCAGATCACTTCCCCTCCACCACTCTCAATAGATTTTCTGGCACCCGAAAACAGCAATGGTTTGGTGGGGTTCTCTGACTAAGGATTTATCACTGAAGGAGACAAGAAGAATGGTCCCTGAGCTTGATCAATGCTGTTTACATGTAGTTAGCAAGGCCTGCTTAAAACATACCACATCGACATTTTTTGTTTCTTTTTAAATTATCAGAGCCATATTTTAAACATGTTGATAGGAAATTAAGATAAGACTAGCCCAAACCCCAGTCCTTCTGGCTAGCATTAAGCATCCTCCTTGGCTCTTTATAGCGGGTTTGTGGTAAATTATTGTGAAAAATAATTTAAGTCAAAGTGGACTCTTTCTCCTAGGGGATGATTTATCTGTTTGTAAGCTGAGATGAGGGAATTCCATTTGCTGTTGAGCCAGTGAGGCTAACTTTATTAATGCATCCTTGCTGCAAAGATTCATGGGACCCCCCTCCCCTTCCTTGCCCCGTAAGTCAGCTGTAGCACTCCTTGTCAGTTTACAACAGGCTGGGCAATACCTGGAAATTCAGAGCTGTCATCATAAGATATAATGACATGCATAAAACCAGAATGTAAACGGAAGATCCTTTAGGGTACGGGGCTCTGACCCAACTTAGGCCTTACGAAGCAAAATATCTATGAATGTAAGAATGTTCCTGTTTTTGAGTATATGCTAATGGCTTTTCCTCTAAGGTAAAAACATCTAACCTCCCATTTTTGTTAATAAATAAATATTTTATTATGAAAATCAATTTTGTTTAATGAAGTCTTCTGAGGGAGAAGATGTTTTAAGATATTTTATTAAAATCATTTCATATTTAGGTCTGCCTTGTCATCTCCACCTAGAGCAAAAAGGAGTCATAAAAAATGGTAAGTGTAGCCATAAAAATTTCTTTCACTATTAGTTGGGAAAGAAACAAATGGGAATATTACTTTGAAGGTAATGACTTACGTTTTTTTATTGCACCATATTTTCTCAAAACCCAAGCAAAGTATATCCCAAATCATACTACGAATAAAATATAATTTTCTCTCAGAACACTTTTCCTTTTCAGAAAAAAAAAGATGAGTTTAATTTTTCTGTCAGCTGAAGCTTCATGTGTCAAACACATCTTATATTTCAACAAACCTTACTGTCATATTGATGGAATACTCAAGGAGACATTAGTTCTTACACAAGTACTAGCTTAGAAAGGTGTAAGCGGAATTCTAATGAACACACTTCTAAAAATATACTTCATTATCCTCAACCACAGTATTATATGTATAATTGCCTTTCATTTTTAACCAAAATTATGGTTTCTTGTCAGAGATTGTAGCTTCCTTGAAGGCAGGTGGTGGTAAAGTTTGTTCCATCTTTTTATTCCCAACCCTTAACAGAATCCTTATGGAATAAGGGAGAACCATATTATCAAATGAATACATTCATGAAATAATATAAATTGCATCTTGTGCACTGTGTGCTTATCCTAAATGTGGAAACAGCATATTCAGTTACCAGTAATTTTTGAGGTGTTTTTTTTAATAAAACCTTAAATGAAGTAGTTCTGAAATAAAAAAAAAAAAAAATTAGCAACTTCTTTGTTAAACTTGTCATTTGTTCACTAAGTCAACAAATATTTATTGAAAACTTGCAACATGTCAAGCATGGTGCTGCGTGCTCAATCTTAAACCAGACAAAGCCCTGACCTCTTGAAACCCCCAGTCTAAGCATGGAGATAACTGTTCTAAGGATAAAAGAAAAGCTTCATCTCTTTTTCTCTTAAATACACTCCCCAATCACTTGCAACAGGATGACGTTCAAATTTCAACTACTCTGTGGGGCCAAAAAGGTCGAATGGTGGCTCATACATCTGAACAACAGGATTATTATTTAGTGGACAAGGCAGCCTGACTTAACAACTATAAAATTATTCATTTTTATAGGCTTAGAAAGATAGTTCTGCCAGCATCAGAAAATTCTACTTCACATGTATGGTAATGATCTTTAATCAAAATAATTTAAAATTAACTATTGGTAATTATAATAATAGTACTGGTAGTAATAATATTGGTGAGGATAATGATATTCACATTTACTGAGTGTCTGGCACTTTGCTAGAAAGCTTTATGTGGATCATCTCCTGTATTCCCTCTTTCTAGTTTAGGTACTAGATTTTCTTACTATCTCCACTTGACAGATAAAGAAGCTGAAGCTCAGAGAAGTTGAGAAATCTGCACATAGCCACAGAGAAAATTGTGGAGTCAGAATTTGAATGCAGATCTGTCTGCTGGAAGAACCTGAACTCATAACCACACCTGCCATCACCTGCTACACCAAAGGTGGTAGCACAGATCATGTAGAGTACAAAAACAAAAACCAACCAAACAAAACCTTTTTCACTACCTCTTTAAAATTTTTTTTTTAACGTTTATTTATTTTTGAGACAGAGAGAGACAGAGCATGAACGGGGGAGGGTCAGAGAGAGAGGGAGACACAGAATCTGAAACAGGCTCCAGGCTCCAAGCAGTCAGCACAGAGCCCGATGCAGGGCTCGAACTCACAGACCGCGAGATCGTGACCTGAGCCGAAGTCGGACACTTAACCAACTGAGCCACCCAGGCGCCCCTTCACTACCTCTTTAAATATTGACATGATGTATGAAATATTCTTGCTTCTTCTAAAATATATAACTAATGATGCTGCATTTTCACAGACATTAAAGACAAAAAACAATTATAGGTTTTCATCTGTTCTGTGACCTATGGCAGTCCAGATGTCACAGAACCAAGGTCATATATTAAGTATCACCCTACTCGGACATAGGCAATCCAAAAATTGACTATTAGTTACCAGCGTACAAGCGTTCCAAACACCATGGGAATATGTATTAATACAACATTAGGCACAAATGTAAGAGGGGGGAAAAAAAGAAGCTAAAAATTCTTGGTATTTCATATTAAAGGGCACTGCACCAGTACATAATCTTCAGTCATTCCAAACAACTTGGTAACACAATACATAGTTTCAGGCTTTCCTATCATCTTATTTTCATGTACAAAGTCGATTTTTAGTCATTTGCACAAAACAATGTTTTATAAGCCAGAGTAAACTTCTTTGCCAGGATTGTTGATCTTCCCTTTCCATCATAGTAGCCATGCATTCATTTAATGAACATTTACTAAATTATTATGTGCCAGGCACTGCCCTAGATGCTAAGGATTCAGCAGTGGACAAGAGGTCTGAACCAAACAGTTCGACTTCAAAGGGATAATTAAGGGAGAAGAAAGGAAATGACCATTTTTCGGCAACTTTTATATTTGAATCACTGTGCCACATGCTTTACACATGTATGCCATTAATTTCTAAAAACAATGCTAAAAACATAGGATTATTCTCCGCTCTAAAGATGAGGAGATTTCTTTATAGATTTTGGATACTAGAACTCACCAAACTCCACACCCGAAAAAAATAATCCAGTGAAGAAATGGGCAGAAAACATGAATAGACACTTCTCTAAAGAAGACATCCACATGGCCAACAGGCACATGAAAAGATGTTCAACGTTGCTCCTCATCAGGGAAATATAAATCAAAACCACACTCAGATACCACCTCACGCTAGTCAGAGTGGCTAAAATGAACAAATCAGGAGACTATAGATGCTGGTGAGTAGGTGGAGAAACGGGAACCATCTTGCACTGTTGGTGGGAATGCAAACTGGTGCAGCCACTCTGGAAAACAGTGTGGAGGTTCCTCAAAAAATTAAAAATAGATCTACCCTATGACCCAGCAATAGCACTGCTAGGAATTTACCCAAGGGATACAGGAGTACTGATGCATAGGGGCACTTGTACCCCAATGTTTATAGCAGCACTGTCAACAATAGCCAAATTATGGAAAGAGCCTAAATGTCCATCAACTGATGAATGGATAAAGAAGTTCTGGTTTATATACCCAATGGAATACTATGTGGCAATGAGAAAGAATGAAATATGGCCTTTTGTAACAACGTGGATGGAACTGGAAAGTGTTATGCTAAGTGAAATAAGTCATACAGAGAAAGACAGATACCATATGGTTTCACTCTTATGTGGATCCTGAGAAACTTAGCAGAAGACGATGGGGGAGGGGAAGGGAAAAAAAAAGGTTAGAGCGGGAGGGGGCCAAAACATAAGAGACTCTTAAAAACTGAGAACAAACTGAGGGTTGATGGGGGGTGGGAGGGAGAGGAGGATGGGCGATGGGTTTTGAGAAGGGCACCTGTTGGGATGAGCACTGGGTGTTGTATGGAAACCAATTTGACAATAAGTTTCATATTAAAATAAAATAAAATAAAATAAAATAAAATAAAATAAAATAAAATAAAATAAAATATGAGGAGATTCAAGTTTAGACTTGGTAATGTATCTAAACCCTTAGAATCAGAAACAGACTCAATATAAACCCATGTCTACCTGGCTACAAAGAACATTCCCATTCCATAGCAGAGGGTTCCCTCGGTTTCAACAATCTCTTTTTGAAATTACCCTTCTGTCTGCACTGATTTTCTGGTTCTCAAATTCACCCTCTATCCTATAATGGCCATTGGAGTAATGATCACTTTCTTCCTTTATGTGTAAAGTGAGATTAATTCCTGTCCAAATGGTGCATCATATGTGTTTACCTAACCATATCTAGTCATCCTTCTTTATATGTATACATTCATGCCACAAATATTTGTTGGGGGCCCAGTAAATGCTAGGAATATTTCTAGGCCAGAGAAAAATGTAATGGAGCTTATACACAAAAGGGGGAGGTACATAAAATAAGTTTCAAGAAATTGAGTATAATTTCACATGGTAGAAAGTGCTATGAAGCAAATTAAACAGGTCATGCATACACTATATATAAACACTGACCATACAACACACACACATGTATATATGTACACAAATATACCTCCCCAACAGAATTTCTGGTTAAACTATACAATGTCTAACTACTTATAATTAATAACTAATTTTATTAAAATCCATAAATTTTTATGACACAATATTTTTCTATCATATTTGATTTTTCTGGTTGCTGATAAATGACAGATCTGTGGATACCCATGGAATTAAATGAACACACACACACAAAGTGTGCATGCCACTGAAAACTGTTCATATTGATTTTCTAGTCACGCATGATAAACAGCTTCATTTTTTAAACAGTACTTTTGGTGTTATACTTTAAAAATATGTAGGATCTCTTCTGAGAAAACACTCACTGATACCAAATTTTTAATCTGAACACACATATCATCAAGCATGAGAAAAAATTTAATGGGGCACATTTATGATCTATATCTGTTAGAAAAAAAACATTTTTTTCATTGTGTGAAAATAAGTAATGCAAGGGTGAAGTTTAACAATCAAAGATAAACCTTAAAGATACAAAAAAATAAGGCATGGAAAGTTTTGATATGTAAGTTAAAACACAGTTTCATTTAGAAAGATCACAGATAAGGTAGTTTTTAAGTTGTCCTGTTATTTAGTAAAACACATTAAGGGGCGCCTGGGTGGCTCAGCTGGTTAAGCATCCAGCTTCGGCTCAGGTCATGATCTCATGGCTGGTGAGTTTGAGCCCCACATCAGGCTCTGTGCCAACAGCTCAGAGCCTGGAGCTGGCTTCGAATTCTGTGTCTCCCTCTCTCTCTGCACCTCCCCCACTTGCGCTCTTTTTCTATCTCTCTCTCAAAGATAAATAAACATTAAAAAAATTTAAAAAATAAAATAAAACATACTAAGAATATTAGGATGTATGTCACCATACCTGTGTGGCATTAATTCACAAGTTACTGTTTTTTAATAAAAGAGGTTACATGCTTTTTTAAGGAGATATGTATTTAGGATTTTGATAATTAAACCCGAGATGGAACAGTTGGTATATGTATGACCTAAATCCCAATAAATTATGCATGTACAACTTTTAAAACTACATCTTATTTAGTAGCTTAAAATCAAACTAATTTGAAAGCCAGGAAACTGATATTTTTTAATTGTTCAAATGATATTAGTGAAAGACAACCAAATATCCAGTTTTAAAGTATAAACATTAATTATGCATAAAGGACTATGAATTGTATTACTTTAAGTATTTTAGCAAACCTCTTTCCAAATTTCTACTCATAGAGACAGATTATGCTAATTTAGTCACATGATTTCTCACTTGTATAGTTTGCTCTCTTTAGCCAATGAAGTATGTCCCAAGCTCATTTTCTTCTACTATTACTCTTTTTTTACTTCTACTCTACTCTCACCTACTATTGTTTATACCCACCTGTGATGGTTGATTTCATATGTCAACTAGAATGGGCCATTAGATGCCCAGATATTTGGCCAACGCTTATTACTGTAAGGATGTTTGGATGAGATTAACATTTAAATCAATAGTCCCAGTTAAGCAGATTGCCTATCCTATTATGAGTGGATATCCTGCAATCAGTTGAAGGTCTGAATAGAATAAAAAGGATGACCCTCCTCCCAGTAAGAGAATTCCTCCTGCTTAATTGCCTTCCAAAAGGGACATTAGCTTATTCCTGTCTTCAGACTCATCCTGAAACCTTGGCTTTTCCTGAGTCCCCAGCCTGCTGACCTTTAGACTATCATCAGCTGTCCTGGGTCTTCAGCTTATCGACTCACCCTGCAGATCTTGGGAGTCTTAAGCCTTCTTAAAAACATGAACCAACTTCTTATAATAAATCTCTTTATATTCCATTTCTCTGGAGAACCCTAATATACCACTCCTATCCACTGTCCAAATATTTAATAATTTCTTATCTATGCAACTATGTTCATGAAGCTTTTCTGTGTTCCTCATACTTTCTCACACTAGTTCTGCCTGATAAAATCCTATATTCTTTAAGCCTCAATTCAGAAGTCTCTTCCCTCCCATGATGCACCATCAATGTAGGACTTTTCCACCCTTTTGACACCATGGCACATTAGTACTGTTGTCATTTATGTCATGTTTGTCTGTGGCTGATCAGCTGAAAGAACATTGTTCTTCCAGGAAAATATCTTTTATAACTACATCAAAAGTAAATAACCCAAGGGCTACAGTACATAGTCACATCATAATAGAGCAGGGCTTAGTTTTGACTGGGTAAAACCCAAAGAAAATCTTAGCTGTATGACCAAGAAAGAAAAAAAAAAAAATCATTCCAAACTCTCTAGACCTTGGTTTCTTACATCAAAAATAAGAGATAAGGCTAGGTAAACACTAAATTCCCTTCCAGCTGGACATTTCCATAGTGCCATTAACAGCCAATCAATAGTAAGTACTCACATGATTTAATATTCATTTTAAAATAGTTAAAAATAATATGAAGGCAAAAGAAAAAAAAATTGTTCTCACTTAACACTAAAATCTCACTTGAGATTTACAAGTGCACTCATTCTCTCTGAGTCCTTTAAGACAATCCCAGGGTGGAAAAACTAGTGATAACAATCCAAAGAAAGCGGCATGCATCACCAACACAATAATCCTTAAAAGACTGACCACAAGGAAGCAGGAAAATGCCTCAGCTCACAAATGCACTTTTTCCCAAATATTTTTTTTTTAAACAATTTTTTTTTAATGTTTATTTTTGAGACAGAGAGAGACAAAGCATGAACGGGGGAGGGGCAGAAAGAGAGGGAGACACAGAATCGGAAGCAGGCTCCAGGCTCTGAGCCATCAACCCAGAGCCCGACGCGGGGCTCGAACTCACGGACCGGGAGATCGTGACCTGAGCTGAAGTCGGACGCCCAACCGACTGAGCCACCCAGGCGCCCCAAATATTATTTGTTTTAATGTCTCTCCTTACAACGGTCCCAAGGACCTGTGTGCATGGGCTTCTGCCTTGGTGAACACTAACACGTAAAGAACAGCTATTTATAAGTTCTTAGGACCACAAGTCCAAAAGTCAGAAGTTTCTGTGTACTTACGTGGCTTTGCCCACCACCTCCTCTTTTCCGCAAGGGAGTACACAGGAAGGCTTTATCATGTTGTTATCAATTTATTCCAACTACTCAACTATTTTATAAGCCTTTTCAAATAATCTTCACTCAGTACCATAATTGTCAGCAAGTTTGTTCTGTGTTGGCCACCCTTCCTTTTGTTTCTGTCTTTCATAAAAATCCTTTTGTGTGACAGTCAAGCAGCTGTGCTTTGTTCTTTAATGTTCCTAGCCTGGATCCCCAGCCGAGACCACTTTATAACATAAACAGCAAAGTACCATTTTCACAGCGGGGACAACTGTGTTCATCTTCAAAAAGAGGCATTAATAAAATGAGACTGTAATGAACATGCTAATTCTGATCACAGGGTACTGCACAATGGTGGAGAGAGGCGACTGCTTTCTCCCCGAAAGATTGTAAAAGTTGTTGTTGTTTTTTTAACAACTGCCATAACGGCTTACATTTTTTTGAAACCGACATATTATGCAAACATTTCTCTCCATTTCCCAATGAAATGCCTTCTCTGTCTCATGCAACTGCTCACTGTGTGTTTTACTATCTCAGTAACAGTCACCTTCAGGAAGCATATTTTTTCCATCTTGCAAGAACTGGATTATGAAACAGGCATGTCACTGAATCGAGAAAGCTAAAGAAAAGAGATCTGAGTGATCCTAGTCCAATGTCTTTGGCTTCTCTGTGCATGTGAAGATAAAAAAAAAATAATAACAATAATAAAAATGAAGATGAAGGAGGAGAAGGAGGAGAGGGGGTAGAAGAGGAGGAAGGAGAATAAAATGAACAGGAAAGTAGGGAAGTTAACACATTTGTTCAAGATGCCACAGCTATGTTGGGACAAAACTATAGTTGGAACTCAAATTACCTGTGATTACAAAGTGAGAACTTTGTATTTTGTCTCATGTCTTGATGGTGGCCATTCATAAAATACGATGCATTTGCGTGGAGTAAACATTAAGTATTGCTTCATAAAATATATTTGCAAAACTAGGTAATTAGATTGTGTAATATTTGCTTAACTAACTTTATAAAAATTTAATGTTTATTTTTGAGAGGGAGAGAGAGAGAGAGAGAGAGAGAGAGAGAGAGAGAGAGAGTGCAAGCAGGGGAGGGGCAGGGAAAGAGGGAGACACAGAATCCGAAGCAGGCTCCAGGTTCTGAGCTATCAGGACAGAGCCTGATGCGGGGCGCAAACTCAGGAACTGTGAGATCATGACCTGAGTTGAAGTCGGATACTTAACCTACTGAGCCACCCAGGTGCCCCTTAACTAAATTTTTCAGACAGCAATTTTACTTTATTTGTGTTGTATGAAAAAGTCTCCTTTAAGTAGGTAAGAGCAACAGTATTATATATTAGACACTGTTTTGTTGTGGTAGTGCTAGTGGTATTTTGGGGGGCAGTGCTATTTGGGAATGGACAAGTCTCCAAAAACAATCCACTAAACTTAAAAGAATAATGTATTACATGCTGTTTTGGATGCCAATAATATGTGTATTTTCTGATTACTTCTTAAAAAATATCTAAATTCTAGAAACATGACACTTAGACAGTTACATGCAAAATTGGTAATATCTCACTTTCTCTGCCCTGGTGCTGGTAACATGTATCTGAGATAACATTTTCAATTCCATTTATCATTATATGAATTTATACTACAAGACTTCCCCCTAATAATCTTTGGCCAGTAAGAAATTACGACCAGTGAACCAAAGATTCAGAAAGAACTAAATCCATCTGGATAATGATCCTCTTCTTAAAATACCCTCTCTGGTCCTACTCGTGCCCTTGAAAGCCTAATTTGTGATCTAAAGTCCTTCAAATTCTATAATTAGGTAAGTCTCAGCCCTTAATAACCCCTCAGTGGTATCTGAAGCCTTCAGTTAAAGTTCTGCTTAGGAGGGAAAACATGTGTATGACAGATATGCTCAGTGTCCTAAAGTACTACAGAAAGAGGGAATTGGTATTTGCCTGTGTCTCCACATGCAGGGCAGCCAAAAAAAAAACCAAAAAACAAAAATTAAAATATGACCTAGAGGCCATAAGTACTGCATCCAACTCCATATTCTCCTACAACTTCTTCTATGAACTACAGTGCACAGTGTATAAATGGTAATTGCCTAAATATCTCATTCCAGGGCATGTTCAGCCTGAGCTTATAGTTATCATTCCTTATGAAAACAGTTTTTCAGAGCTAGGGCAATTTGAACAGAGCTACAGAGGGAAACTTTCCCCTGAAATACTCCCCTTAATGCACACGGGTGGTCAGAGTATTGTTTCAATGTCTTCTGCATTAGCCACACAGTTCAGATGTTTAAATCTCCAATTAATTAGGTTCTCTAGTAGCCTGTGTAAAATAAATTAGTGATCTCCATCCAGTCCACTTAGACAAAACCCATCATGACAGTTGGCACATTTTTGGCATTGTCAGCAAAGTAGGGAAACAGTAAATGACCCATGTGGATGAAATGGGCGTCTGATGAGAGCCACTGACTGAAAGTGTACAGCAGGCTGATCCAACTGCAGAGCAGAGAACTTGAGTATCTACCAAGGTGATTTCCAAAACCAAGTGAACTTAAAATGGGCACAAAGCTCATCAATGGTAGTAGGAAACTCTTCACATTCATTTCAACTAACTGTTCACCTTGCCCATATTCTATGAATGTGATTATGCTACTGGAATATTTTTTCCAGACTATCATTAATGGAATTATGATTAGTTATTTAGAAATTTTAAACAAAGAGGTAGCCCTCGGAGACAAAGATAATTCCCAGCTCCATTTATTTCATCCCACAGGGATATAGGAAAAGTTTTCTATTTTAAGTTATGTTTAGACTAGTTTTCCATTATCCAAAATACCTTTGAGTTTTTCTCATGAAACATTTCCAAAACTGCTAAACATAGCCTTTAAAAAAAAAAGGTTTAACTATCTTTACTAGAATCATAAATTTTCAGACAAATGCACTTACATATGACAGATATTCACACAGAAGTTAAGATCATATTAAAATGTTCAAGTGTATTTGTTTTATGTGAGAGCTAGTTGAATA
Organism: Panthera onca; assembly: GCF_046562875.1. NCBI lineage: Eukaryota > Metazoa > Chordata > Mammalia > Carnivora > Felidae > Panthera > Panthera onca. Next base: position 34,883,456 of record NC_138351.1, read on the forward strand.
AAAGTAGATGAGTAGATCAGCTGCGAGGCAAGAAAATACAAATTCATGTGAAAATCTAAGTACAGTGGTATTTTACTCCAAGTTTTGTTAATCTCTTCATCACATGCATGAAGATTAAGTCAAGCCAAATGACTGTCATTGCTTCCTTTTAAGGAGTGAATTCAAGGAAATAGGAAGGGTTTGTGATAAATTTTACTTTACCACCTTTGTAATACACTTTCTGCATAACAGCATTAGTTCTAAACTAGGTGAAGAAATGAAGATTAAAATGTAAAAAGAAAATCAACAAATTAGTCTGAGTTTGCTTCATATATGAACACCTGAAGAACTTATTCTACGATGTTCACACCTACTATCTAAGTTTATATGAACACATATACGGATATTCACATATGTATATATATTTTGTAGTAAATGTTACAAACAGTTTCTAAGATTCCTTCCAGTTCTAAAATCTGACTTCCAACTCCCATGCGTTCTTTTTTCCCCCCTTAGATCTTATTCTTGCCTGAGAGATTTTAGTCTTTCCATTACCTTTTCAAATATTTAAAATGCATTTCTTTCCAAACTCATTCATATGGTTCATTATCTGCACTTCATCAGATCATAATTTCTACTCTCATTGATTGCGCTTACTGTCCTTCATGAATTAGAACTGGCTTTCATGCTTTAGAACTGGTAGTTATGAGCCCATCTGAGAATGAATGACCTTGTCTAGGGTTGTATATCCTGAGTTGTGGGAGCATCTCTGTGGGGTGAGTACCTACAGGGCTGCCTGTTTCACACTGTGTGAGTCACTGTATCTGACCAGTTTTGATGTTTGATTCTAAGTTCTGAGGATGGCACCATAGAAGTAGTGCTAGAATTCTCACCTTTATGCAGAGAGCTGATCTAGCTCTTCTTACTTTCACTTTATTTTACGTAGGCCTGTGTGCTGCAGAGCTAACACACCAGCCATAAAGCATATGGTCCTTTTGGTTATTATCTTGGCTTATGAGATTATAAATTGTCTATTCTCTGGAGATTCTCTCTTTGTCTATAGCACCTGGAAACTTCTTTCTTGTTTGCAAGCCTAATCATGCATTTAATTTTATTTTCAGATATATTTTATCAACATCTAGATGTATTTATAGGAGGATGAGAATGCTGTATGTAAACGTAGCTTGTCATAATGGACAGAAATGTAGCCCAAATCTGACTTAAGTTTTTTTAAGCAGCGTTCTGTTATGCTCATTTAAAAGATCTATATCAAGTTGGTCAGTATTTCTCCTGAGACTTAGTAACATATTTACATTATTTAAACATTTTTGGGGGAGCCTGGGTGGCTCAGTCAGTTGAGCATCTGACTTTTGATCTCAGCTTAGGTCATGAACTCATGGTTCGTGAGTTCAAGACCCGCATCAGGCTCTGTGCTGACAAGGTGGAGTCTGGTTGGGATTCTGTCTCTCCTTCTCCCTGCCCCTCCAACTCCTCCTCTCAAAATAAATAAACTTCATCTTAAGAAAGTCTGTTCTCATAAGTAGTGGAATTAAGCAAAGTGAGGTTCAAAATAAACAAAGAAATAAAATTGTGTATGAGAAAAAAAGAGATAAAGGCACAGGAGTACTAGTTTGGAGAGGTCAACTACCAGTAAGCTAATTCAGATGATATTCTTATCTCTACAAAAAAATTATTGACTTAGAGACATACAACAGCCTATTATTAATCACTAGCCTTTATTCTCTAGTACTGCCATTCTAAGGAAAGTCTAGAAAGTAGTTACACTTTTAGTACTGGAAATTTGGGAAGTCATTTCATACTTTGGTCAAACTGCATAAGCCACATAGCTGAAAACACATATGGGGACACACTGTTTCCATTCACTTTGCCTTAACAGATGGTAGTTCAAAAAATATAAAAGGGTAAAATAAAAACACATTTTTTGACATAAAGAAGAAAGGTGTCTTTCTTTTTCTCAATTCCTCTGTTTAAGAGGAACTACTCTTTAGGTAGAGGACGCTCCTTTAATTTTGCAAACATCAAGGTCAAACGTAGTAATCCGCAGAAAGTAGTTCCCAACCTTGGTACAAAAAAATCCATACATAAGCAATGCTAACATGCAAAAGACTAGCAGGCCCTGTTTCCTTTCGAGGCACAGTACCAAAAATCACAATATCTGGCATTGGAAATCAGCAATTCTCTGTGATTTTCTTTTCTCTCCCTGGTTAGGATTATTTCAAGACTCGTGAAAAAAGGCACCCACTCTGTTTAAAGGCTTTACCCTTATAAACATTGTATTTAAATTCATTTCCCATTTAACTGTCATGACAATCCTACTCTTTTTAGTGGTCCTACAAAAGAACACCAGGGATACAGAATTTCAACAATGACACAGGCAACAACCTTGTATTTGATTACTTACCACGCAAAACTGTGAGTCTGGTGGATACACTTATTTCTCCCACGTTATTCGAGGCCACACATTCATAAATGGCCTCATCCCGCGGAGTCCGTAAAGGTTGTATTCTGAGAACTGATCCAGATCCATCATCAAACTCTATTACCTATTAGAGGAGACAATAGCTGTCACAGGTGTTGTTACAATCGTCTACCTCTCAGCTAAACCTCTTAATACAGTGGTGAGCCAGTTTTTAGGCTCAGAATCAACACAGCAGCACTTTAAGACTGAATTTTGATACACAGCAGCAAAACAGAGTAATTGGTTTAATTTAATGAATCTTCTTCTGAACAAGGGGAAAGACATGCAGCTACAAATGCAAAGTCTACTGAAAACCATTGACAATGTACTAACGGAAATAGTCTAGTATGTGTATCCAGGGGAATTTGACCCTATTAATTTTGCAAGAGACTTGCTGCTATGATGGATAACTTTCTCAAATTATTCTGTCTTTGAGAGCACATATAGATATGTGGATCCACTCAATAATTGGACTGTAAGGTGAAGACATAATGTGTGCCACCAGAGATAGGGCTGCTCGTTTAAAGTGTTTCATCCTGAACAGTATAGATGAGAAAACCATGAAGAGAAACTGCATAAATCTAATACTTAGGCAGCCAACGAGATGGCTTTCACAACCCAAGAGACTGATGGCATGCATTAATTTTGCCATAAATCATTGCAGTATTTGTTCTAGCTTAGCGTTTTCTGCATTTTTAGGGCTTTCTTGCGGTAAAATGGAGGCTTGCTTCACCGGGCAGAAAATTAATGTACTAAAGAGTAAGCCTGAATTCACTATCATTTTGGACTGTACTCTGAAACAGTTTAGCAGCCCTAGATATTTGTCAGCTAATTCAAGAACTACTTAAAAATGATAATGATGATGATACTGATAAACATGAGTACAAAACTGTGTAGTCCTCTACTTATCTTTTCTATAACTGTACTGTGTTCTTTCAGCTGCTCACTCAGTTGCTGTGCTTTCTGGTTTTAGTGTTTTTGTTTTTGTTTTGTTTTGTTTTGTTTTTGGCATTTCCCTGTGACTAATACTTCCATGTGCCTAAATTATGAACTGAGAATGCCTTATAAATACATTTATTGGGATGCTCAATCCCAGATTTTGTGTGTAAATGTGTTTATGTCAACATATGGAAGAAAGAGATTGGATGTTTTTAAAATATATCCACTTTAAGTACTTTCTGCATTCCACTTAATGTTTTAAATTCACAAAGATAGCCAAAATGTACCACTTCTCAATGCACTATGATTTATTTTCAACTCTATTAAGCATACATTTTAGAATGAATCCACTATGCATCTTGGGAGTAAAAGGTTTCATAGTTACTGCAATCTTAGCCAACTGTGTCATAAGTAAAAATACGTATATACTTATAAACATCTCACAGCTTACTGTAGAGAAAGGCTTAAACATCCTTAATGGCAATTTAAATTTTGATTTTTTTCATTGAGAAATAATTGGCAAATATCACTGTTTAAGGTGTAAGTCATATAACATGATGGTTTAATTTACAAATATGTGAAATGATTACTACAATAGGTTTAATTAATATCCATCATCTTACATAGATACAATAAAAAGAAAAAAATTCTTCCTGTGATAAATCTCAGAATCTACTCTCTTAATCACTTTTGATTAATTGTTTTATTGTGTGCTTACATTTCTGAACTATTTCCTGGAGTTAGACCAATCCTCTTTCAACAAACAACCAATATACTACACATTGGGCTAGTGCTATAATTTCCAATTTGAAAACCTTCTTTAATATCCAGTATCAATTGTATACCTACTCTAGGCCAGACATTGTATTTACAACTGGAGATAGAAGAAGAGAGTTCACTTAGAGTTCTCCCAGACTTTATAAACTAGCAAAACAAAAAAAATGCATATATACTATTCCAGGTTTTAAAGATTCTCAACCCAAGACTCAACACTATTTGATGTAGGTTCTTCATGTAAAAATAATTAATTTTCCTTGGCTGTGTTTATATGACTCTCATTAGGAATTATATAATGAGCAGAGCTCATGCTTTGGAATGTTTACTATTAAATTTAATCTTGGTTACAATATTTTGTCAAGAAGCTATTGTCAACAGGAAGTATGATGTCAAACTCCTCTTTAACAAAAAATGAAATTTCATTTAAACTAAAAAAAAGTACTAAAGATCACATACACACACACACACACACATCACTTTCTACATGATATAAGAACTATTTCTCAAATCTTAAGATTTTTTTATGTTTAAATCACTGTAGGTATTTGATTTTCAAACAAATGTAATTTTACATTTATCATTTGTAAACTAGAGTGCACATTTCAATTTTTGGAGGTATAATTAATTATACCCTTTATGCATTTGGACCATTTACTGCTCTGTGAAAACTGGTGAAAAATGAGTAAAATGAAAATGTTCTGAATTTTGTACTTGCTATGTTTCTTTTAACTAGAAACGGCCTTTAATTTGCTAACTATTCATTAGGCTATAAAGTATGTCAGAAACTCAGGTAAGAGAAAGTGACTTTTACAATTTGGGGCAGTTTGGAGGTTTTGGTATTTCCTAAGAATCAACCACTCCTCTTTAAGTCTTAAATCTCAGGCATGGTATTGTGTGCTTCTTCCAATTTTCCTCTGCAAATTTCTGTACCATTAATCTCCTTAAAAACACCCAAAATAATATCTGAATTACGCTTCATAACCTTCAACACACTGAGCTTTCCTGAGTAATTTGTTTAATAGGTTTAACTGCAATATCAACCTGATTGGGTATGTTCTTCCAGAGTAGTGCTTAGACTAACACACTGGAGCTAATTTCTCATTTTAGCTTATGGTACTTGTAAAACACAGGTGTGAGGTGTAGTGGACAACTTCATTGGCTGCCCAGTATCCATTCCCCTTCTTCCTTGTTATATGCATCTGATTTCCCTATAGGAAAACATTGTTCCCTCATTCCAAAGCCATAGAGTTGGATGGAACTGACCCCATTCCCAGCAACAGAGGTAGGTTCAGATGAAGTTAAATTAGTTGGCCTGTACCATCCAGTTGTCTATCTATAAGCTTGGCCAGGGACAAGTACATAATTCAATAAGAGCTGATAGCATAGGAAGTTGTCACTCATATTATAGACTTGGCTGTGAGAGGATGTGAGACTCCCATATTGCAATTTTAAGAGGGAACAGTCTGAGGATGAGGCTAACAGATGGATACCAGGAACACTTTGAGCCGGGTACAATTAAATACAAAAGTTAGTCACCTGAACCCCCAAATTCCCTTTTAGAAAGAGTCATTTAGAATTAAGTTTTCCAACACAAGCAACAAAAAGAATGCCGTATCTCAGTGATTATAGCACTTTATATCAAGTAAAACAAGCAAGTAATATACAAACCAAAGATATAGTGGATACATTTCCCCCCAGAGAAACAGAACAATGGACCTAATACCTCAAATCTCTGATTGCTGACTTTCTTTCCTTTTTTGTTCCAGACAATTTTAGGTCTTGGGTCTCCTGTAGCTTGGCAAATGAAAGAGGCAACTCCGCCAGAGACCCCTGTCTGGTCAACAGGAGTTCTTGTAAATCTTGGAGGTGCTGAAATACAAAGAAATAAACATAGCAATTAGATGGAAAATTGAAACACTAAGCATTGTCCTACTGCCATTGCTGTCCCCACAGCCCTCCACCCCAATTAGGCCAATACATATATACATACCTACATGCACACACCTGGATTACAAAATTAGAAAAGCAACTTTTACTTGTAAGGGTAGCTTAAAGGGGAGGGAGGTAACTTTCTGGTCAAGTTATCTGGTAATGCTTTTATTGCTGAAATCTGTATTAAGGCAGAGATCCAATAACATCTGAAAAGCAACATCACACATTAATTTTTATTACCAGTATAAAAAAAAATCCAATTTGTCCTCTGTAACAAAATGAGCTCATCAATCAAAGTGAGTAAAATTTTAGCTCTTTGCTTTGATGCTGCTATCAGGGCACTGCCAGAAAGCAGCATTGCCACTGGTAAGCCATTAAAATTAGTGATATTTAAGGGAAATTCTAGGAAATTATAAAGGGACAAGAAATATAGCCCTGAATTAGAAGGTTTGGCAAGAAACAGAAAGAGGGAAAAACGGTAAAGTGACTCTCTAACCCAGATAGTGTGAGCTGCCTTACTTAAAGCTTAACTTCACAATTTATATAAAAGAGGAGCCAAGAAGCCACCAAAGTTATAGCAAAAAGTAAACAAATAAATAAATAAAAATTAAAAAAATAAAACAATACAGTACAAAATAAAATAAACAAAATAAAATAAGGTATTTTTGTAAAAAACCCAAAAGATGTAAACTTAAAGATTCCTAAAGATAAAAGGCCAGAAGTTAGAGACTTTTTAAATGTCTTCCACTTCCTTAAGATATTCCTAACATTCACCCTCCCTCTTCAAAACCTACTTATTATCCATCTTGCATTTCCAGATCCAGAAATCTATTATATGAGAATTTAATAAAACGTAGATGGGCATTTATGCACAAAGATCTTCATTATATCATTAATTTAGCAAAGACTATATAAATACCCTCAATATCAAATAAAATTGGCATTGACAGTGAAATGAACTATAGCATGATGACAGAACATTCTAGAAATAGCCAATGTTATATTGATAAACTTTTTGTAATATGACATGAGAAATACTTATGATTCAATGATAATCCACAAAAGCATCATACAAAATTATATATGAGAGGTATCAGACAATAAAGAAAAATGCACCCCAAAACACAGGACAATGTGTGCTAAAACACTAATGGTGGTTTAGGGGGGAGGTATATTCATTATTTTTCCTACTTTTTCATAGTTTTCTTGCATCCTTGAGTTTTTACAATTCTGTTGCAATTAGAAATTTTTTTTAAGTTTATTTATTTATTTTGAGAGAGAGCGACAACACAAGTGGGAGAGGGGTAGGGAGAGAAGAAGAGAGAGAGAATTCCAAGCAGGGTCTGTGCCGTCAGCAAAAAGCCCAATGCAGGGCTCAAACTCATGAACCGTGAGATCATGACCTGAGCTGAAACCTAAGAGTCAGATGCTTAACTAACTGAGCCACCCAGGCACCCCACCCTCTCTCTCTCTCTCTCTCTCTTTTTTTTTTTTTTGAAATTTTTTAAATTCAAAACCATCTTTTCCATTTCATTTTCTATTTTCTTATCCCATCTACAAATTTTCTCTCTTACTATTTTTCAGTGAAATTCTATTGAAAAGTGGTTTTAAGTAACTATAGCTAACATTTACTTTGAAAATAATCCTTAAACCTTAAGGAAGAAGAAAACAACAAAGTTCATCACTGTTTGCTCAACACCATTATTTTCTCTGCCTTGTTTTCATGTTTCCCATGTAATGCTCTTGTTGGCTTAATGGTGTGTTCTGACTCTCATCTTGGTTTTCCTGAAGTCAAGGAAGCCAGACCCACATCCTAGATCTACCATAATGTAGATGTAACATCCTGGGGGCAAAATGCCTAACTTTTCTGTTTCTAAATTATAAAAATATGAAATGTAAAATAAATTATTTTCAGAGATCCCTTCCAATTCTGAGGTTTTCTAGGTTAGTGTATTATCTCCACTAGGAGAGAGAGAGAGAACAAAGAATAGGGAGAGTCATGTCTGTAATATTAGTGCTGGGAAAGGAGTCTCTACCTCATCAGCAAATTCAACTTGGTGAGAGTGGGACTGATGGGAACATGGGTCCCTGTTGTTAGAAACAGCACCTCCTGCAACATCTATGGGTAGCAGTACAAACTTGATGATTACTGGAAATGGTGGAAGTAAGGGGTGCTGGACTTCGGCTCGGGTCACATTGGGCTCTGTGCTAATAGTTTGGAGCCTAGAGCCTGCTTTGGATTCTGTCTCCCTCCCTTTCTGCCCCTCCCCTGCTCACACTCTGTCTCTTTCTTTCTGAAGAATAAACATGTAAAAAAACTTTAAAAAACCTGCTAGAAATACTTAAAATGTTTTGAAATGACTAACAGTAAGAAGAATTAAAAAAAAAAAAAAAAAAAGAAAACTCTGCACATTGATGTCACTTTTCTGGAAACAAACAAAAATGATATTAGAAGTATTTATATTTTTCATTCTGCTGCTACAAACAATGCAAATTGATAATAACCACACACTTGTCACCATCTAATATGGAAATTATAATTATGCAATTAAAATTCCTAGGGAATTTCCTGGGAAAAATAAAATGTATCTCACTGCTGTATCAAATGCTACAACACTCATTTTGGGAACCTTCCTTTTCAAAGTACATAGCTTAAAAATGTTCCACCCTTAATGAAAATGAATTTTAATAACTGTTTTCTCCTTTAAGTTGTGTTTTGAAATTCCTTGCAAGAATGTGCGAATGAGGTAAAGGGCCATGATATAAAATATCTAGGTACTAATCAGAAATTAAATATATCTAGAATACAGGATGCCATTCTTGCTGTACTGGGTTTTGTTATGCTTGTATGTTTTAAGAGATAGCTTCCTATTTCTCATCACAAAAAAAAAAAAAAAAAGAGGGAAATTTGGAGTTTCTGACACCCTAGAAATAAGCAATAGCTTCTAGAACAAGGGCTTCCTAAATTCTGGAGAGTGGGGTGCTAAGGAGTCAAATTACTGTTAAACACATAAATCTGACTTCTACAAGGAAAGCACAGAAGGCAAATCCCTGTATCAGGGAAGAAATGTGACTACTATCCCAATGTTCAGGTATGTTTCTAACTCATTTTCATTTTCTGTCATACCTGGAAGTCTTCATGCTAATATTCCCAAATATTCAAATCTTCCAGTGATACAACCCCTGGATGTTACTATAAAGATTTTGTTTTAGACAGGAGGTCAGTGAACAAAATTAACCTTTTGAACTGTGGAAAATTTATTAAAATAACCAGTTAGAATCTGCTTCATATCTGGGACTATTTCCTTAATCCCTACTAAATGCCACTGCAGTGACTCGGTATTCTTCAAAAAACAAAAACAAACAAAAAAACCCTGAAAAGTCCTTAAATGTATTATTTGAAAATAAGAAATGAAACTGATCACACTGCATTAAAACAAAAGGCATATCAAGTGCTGTACACAGAGACTTTTTTTTTTTTTAAGACATTAGCTTTCACAGACAAAATCATGATTTTCTTATGGGATCTGATGTGAATGTTTTCTACATTTGCTCACAAAATTCAAACCACAAAAAGGATAAATTCCATCATTCTATGATGCAAAGTTTGGTTTCTAGATACTATAGTAAAATTCCTTCAGTAAGCATGTTTGTTGCATAAATAATCATCTTGGCTGGTCAAATTCTGAGACTGGTGCTGTCAAGTCTAGGCAGCCATCCAAAGGAAAGAAATGAGAAAGAGAGAAGACCAAACCTAATAACTCCAACAAACGCTTGAGGCAAGTAAAAGTTTATTCTCAGAGGGATATAATAGTACACAGCACCACTTCCTCTTTGCTAATATCTCAGCTTAGTAAAAGAAACCAAATGAATCTTCTGCTTTCTTTTGTCATGGATAGTACTCAAATTTAAGTCAGGCTCTGAGGATAGGAAGAGAAGAGAATCTGCATAAAAAGCATAAAACAAAGACTTCTACTAAAAGGACACACAACATGACAGCCTCAGGTCTGAATATTCAAAATCCCCATGTTTATCCCATGAGATACACTTGCAAATACACCAAATATTATAGGTGGTGTAAGGAAAAAAAAAAAAAAAAGAAATATCAAGAATGTAACGATGGAGACAAAAACATTAAAACTTTACAGTCACCAGTGCGTAGACAGGTGCCCTTCCATTATTGTAGCTAACCGCCATTGCTATCCAACTAAAGCTGCCAGCACTGTGCTTTGCAAATGCATTTCTGCTCAAGCTCCTTTTGACAAGTGAAGAGTATGACCTTTTATTAAACTAATGCTGGGCGCTGCAGAGGTCAAATTACTATTAAACCCAGAAAGTCTATTTTCTAAATGGAAAACAGAAAAGCTAAACATGCATATGAGTCAGAACAGAGGCATGGCTGACATTCTAGAAAGCGTCTGCCATGCTCACTTGCTGTTTTCAAAGACGATGCATTCTCAGGATGCAGACATTAGCTCTAAAAATCTAGTAGATTATTCTTGCCTGCACAAATCAAGAGGAGTCACAAACTGCTGACTGATTTTTGCTTCCAAGAGGTTAGTTTGTTTCTTGATAAATATAACCAATCCACAGTATCTTTGCACTTAATGATTGTTAATATTTTGATGCCATATCAGGTTTCAAGTTGCTAGGCTCTCTGAAGACAAGGTGATAAGTCCAATGAACACTTTTGGTTATTAAATTAAGGGGACAGACCCTACCAAGACCAGTTAGCTACCTTTGACCAACTTTAACAACGTGCTCTATCAAGGACAAAATTCTCCCATTAGTACACTATATTAGATAGAGCTAGACATTAATGGGGGAGAACCACTGAAATCTACTAGTAACATCCATGCAAGAAAGTAATTTATGAGAAATTCTTAAAGGTTAAGAAGACAACTCAGATTTGCAGTAACTTGATTGGCCAACTGAGAATAACTTAAAACCGATTCACAGAAAGGACTACACACTACAAAAGTGAAGGGAAGAAATGACGGTGCCATTTGTCTAATTTAATTCTAATGAATAAGCCGCTTCTGCAGACATCAAGGAAATATGACGAATGAGGAGCAAAACTAACAGCATGTAACTAATTGGCTTTGTTTCTTTCAACTGATTAACATTTCCTTAAATAGAGACTTCCGTTCTTAAAGGGGTGTTTGTCATAATAACATATTTAAAATCTTGAAAGGGGAAGGTTAAATGATGTTATTTAATCACACTAAGGGAAAGAATCAGGGAATATTCAGTAGGAATGAATAGGTAGTTCTGTCCTTAAAAATCTGCCTCCTCCCAAAAAAGTGTCTGTAGAATTCATGAGACTATCAAATGAACTCATCTTGTTTTTTCTTTCTTTGGAAGTAACAGGGTGAGGGCTCTGAAGAGAAGCTCAGGAGCAGGGTCTCTGGGGTTGAGTGAGAAATGCAGAGCATAGCAGGCAAGTCAGGGTGGTTCTAAGGGTAATGGCCAGGTCTGAAGGTACAGGGGCAGAAGAGCTATTGAGGCTTTATATTCCCTTCCTGCCACAACACATTCATTACCACTGCCCCAAGCACAGAGAGTGGCTAGAATTTAGTGGATAATGAATTCCCTGTTAGGATTCATTTGATCCTTACTGGGCAGGATATATAGGGAAGAAAGTATGGCTGACATACCAGCAAAACCACATGGGTACATGACAAGAAAAGAGCAAGTTTCCAAAGTTGATGCATAGCTTCAAGGAAGGCAGAACTGTGGCACACGCCAGCCTGGATTGGTTTCTATGGCAGAGATGTTCTATGTAAACTGGGGTCTGTGGGGACATCTAGCCTATCACACGGGACCTGAACAGGGTCACATCTGATACCCATGGACAGGATAGACCTTCAACATCAAATAGACTTTGTTTGAGTCATCAATGATACTGTTTTTCAATCTTATAGCCTTAAAACTTGACTTAAGAAACACTACACTTCAAGATGGGATAAAGAAATAACTAATCTTTAGTAAAACCCATGCAATGGACTAAATGTTTTATAGATCTCACATGCAATGTTTTCCACAGTCCTGCAAAATAATATTTTTCTTATTTTATACAATTATAGAAAGCTGTATAGTACTATAAAACTTTGGAAGGAAAAAAATGAAGGAGGGAGAAAAGGGAAAAAGAAAGAAAGGAAGGTTCACTGAGGTTATGAGTGAGTCATGAACTTTTGATCTAACTGTGAAACTCCAATATTCTTACTATGCCAAATTAGAAGATGGGAAATTACAATGAAAATGCATAGGCAATATGGTATAGCTCAATTTATTGTATATTTTCAAATCTGTTTTAATTATTAAATGTATACAGAATGCTTTCCCAAGGGTTTAGTAAGTATTTTGTGCTGTATTACACCAACTGTTTTTCACTTGTAAAGTGGAAAAGCTCACTCAGAAGGCCTACTGAAATTATTCTTCTAATTTCCAGAAGCCAATTTAAATCAAGGATAAATTAACTATGATGCCTACTCAACAGACAAAAATCAATGACACAAATTTCATAAACAGATCATGTAAGTTCCAAGGTTAGTATGGTAGAATATTTTTGTATCATTCAATGTATACATTAAATCTGTTCATGATGGATAAAGACAAGTATCCTACTGACGTTCTTCACATCAATTTCCCCTTTTCCTTTCCAGAGCATTGCAGTGACATATTCTATGCATGTCTACACCATTAATTTTATTAGGGCTTCAAACTTCAGTTCTTTGAAAATGACCCTAAAAGCATTCTTCCATTGAGTAAACAGATGTCCATGCCTCTGTATAACTATCAATATTTAAGTTGAGAGAGGATTAATATATATATATAGACAAAATAGAGAGAGAAAAGGAAAAGGAGGAAAAAAGGAAGAAGGACAAGAAGAAATTTGATTTAATGGAAAGATATCTTGAAACATTCCTCAATGCCAAGTCCTCATTTCTAACCACTTGAAAGATTGCCTAGCAGCATCCCAGAATCATTATTGTGGAAACACACCATTGCCATCTGCCTTCCTAATCCTCCCTCTCTTCCTGTTTCTATTTTTATCTGTGGCACTCCCACCTTCCAAACACCCAACCTTGCAGCCCTGACCTCTTCTTTGTCTTGTTATCCTGCACCCCACTACATTCAGTTATTAAGTCCTATAGATTCTGCTTCTACTACGTCTCCTCTTTTTTTCATATCCAGTAACAACAACCATAATTCTTCAAAGATGGATATCAGAATCCTTTGGGAGCCTCAAACAAACAAACAAACAAACAAACAAACAAACAAAAACTATAGGTGCTCAGACTCCACTTTAGACCAACTAAAATAGAAAATCAGTGGGTAGGGCTGTGTAATTAATTTCCAGAGGACTCCAATGTTCAGCCAGGTTTGAGAATCACTTAACAATATCATCATACCTGAACTTTTCCATCTGGTCTCCCTCACTTCAGGTATTTATTGCTACAATCAATATCACACATTACTGTTAAACGTTCTTTTCCTTTCCCTTCTTGTTCTTTGAGGTTTTTAAAAATGCATCTACGATTAAAGCTCTTTTCCACTCAAAAGAAACACACAAATAAGTAAGTTTTAATAGCTTACCACTGTCAAATAAAACCAGCAATTTTGTTTGTCCTTTAAGATTTTTCAAAGCTGCTACCAACTTATTTTCCCAAGTATGTTTCTACCTTTGACCATCAAGAACCTAAAATCCCCTGCCTTAATGCCCTGGTATATGCCATTCCCTTGTACAGAATGTTTTCTCCCACATGTTTAAATTTATAGAATTTATCCATTTTCAGTCCCACTAAATATCTTGAAGCCTTCTTTGAGCCTCCCATCTGGATGAAATCCACTATTCTTTTATCTCTTATCACAGTTTTGGTTTCTCTCTTATGTGTTAGAACCATCTATATTTTATTATAGCTATTTAGTCTCATGTATTTCTCTCTCTTCACATTAATCGCACTTTGAAAGAAGCATTTGTGACCTGGCCATCTCTGAAATCCCATAATTCCTAATTGCACCTGGCACATAGTAGATGTTCACTGCATATACAAACTCGGTATTAAGGCTCTCCAAGGCACTTGGAGTGCCACAAGAAGAAATAGAAATCCTTTGCTATACACTTATGAGTATTTAGGATGGATACTAATATTGTAAACATGATTACTGTGCCTCTATTTGAAGTACATTTGCTTAGAGAATCATAAATTAGCTGCAGAATGCAAACTTTATGTAATACACATTGATACTGCAAAACACTGATGTGACATGGTAAGACTGATGGAACCATACCAGGCCCTGAGTTGGCAAAACGTAGCATGGTCAAATAGCACATTCATGTGTCTACCTTAGGACTGATTTCTGATGAAGTCTAACAATGCAATGAATCTCATCTCTTTTATGAATTTATTCTACCTCATTGTTACCACAAAGTTATCCTTCTCCCTGCCTCTTTTTGCACTTTTCATTTTTAATTAAAATGACCTTATCTATTATACATAATAATATGTTCATTATACATAAATTAGAAAACATAAATTAAAAGAAAATTTAAAACATTCTAATGGTTATCACCTTGATGAATAGCTTTTAAGAATTATTCTATGCCCATTTAATATTTAATAATTTTTACAAAAAAGAGGCTACACTATACTTTTTTAAGAGGCTGCATTTTACTTAGAACATATTTTGAATATCTTTTTCTCACCAAGTATTTAAATTGAATGTCATTTTTATATTATGAAGTAGATAGATATATTTTAAATTACTATTAAGCATTTAGATTGTTTATAATTTTTCAGTATTCTAAAAAATGTTTCTTTTTTAAATTTGTTTAATGTTTATTTATTTTTGAGAGAGAGACAGAGACAGAGTGTGAGCCAGGGAGCGGCAGAGAGAGACAGAGACACAGAATCTGAAGCAGGCTCCAGGCTCTGAGCTGTCAGCACAGAGCCCGACGCAGGGCTCGAACCTACAAACTGTGATATCATGACCTGAGCCGAAGTCGGATACTTAACCGACTGAGCCACCCAGGCACCCCTCTAAAAAATGTTTCAATGATTATTCTTATCATTATATCCTTGCACATATATGTAATCCCTATATATGATTCATCCCTACCTGTAAAATTTCAATACGGGTGATGCATTCCTACATACAAAAACTATTAGATCAAAATATTCTTTGCTTTCAAAACTTCTTATACATTTTAGAATAACTCATATATTCACATGAAAAATATATTTCAGAATGTCCAATTACCAAGACTACTGATAAAGCTGAAAATTATCACTTTATCACTGGCCAAATTTTTATCCCTTTGAGCTATCAACAGGAGAGATAAAAGTATAGGTCAGAGAGTGCCAGTTGTGAGGAAGCAACCAGATAATCTACCTCACCAAAAAAGAATCATCTTCAAATACTCCTCAAGTCCTGCCTTTTCCATTTCTCCTAGGTTCAATGGAGTGTAAGGTAAATACTCAGTGGTGAAGATGTATAGATCAATGAAGAAAAAGGAAAAGGATGATGACAAAGTATCTATAAAATAGAGTTATGGAGAATAGTATATAAATGCTTTGGGAGATAATTTTCAACTTAAAAAGGTTGAAGTTCATTTTAGTTTTTCCAATTTTTTTTTAATCTTGTAGAGATGAAAGTACACATGAACTGGTCTATTTACAGCAGTTAAATAAATTTCTAGTTTGTCCTATGTCAAGATATATTAATACCTAGTCATAAACACTTGTTTGATAGCAGTAAAAGTTGCATGGCCTCACCACTGCAACTTTTTTTTCTTTTTTAACATACAGCCATGAGATATTATGACCAAAACAAACAATCCTCTACATTCACTGTGTCTGGGCCATAAAACTTCTCTGAACTATTGACACGCTCAGTAAGACTCACCATCTGTTTTGGTGTAAGACACTCAGAGTAACCACTGGTTTAGTGACATAAATTTCAGAAAGGCTGCCAGTGGTCTTGAATCACTCTTAGATACAATCTGTAAAGCCATTCTTACCCATTCCCTATGCCAGAGTAATACATTCTTAATGAAAACATGTTATAAGCAGCACCATTTAGATATTTACTCAACATTTTCTACTTTAGGCCTCCGGGTTTGCTTACCACCTACTTATGCATTCAAAATACACAGACCGCGCATCCGTTTTCCTTCAATAGAGTGATAAAAGCTTTTATGCTGAAACAGATGAAAAGTCCTGCAATCTTCCAGGCTCATTCAGGAAAATGTAGGAAGTGACACAATATTTATTGGCTTTTTTCATATTCCCTCTAAATGGTAATATACTCACAAGCCTATTTAACACACTGTATTTGACAAAAAAAAAAAAAAAAAAAGAAAAGAAACTACACCAACCCTTTAGCATCTTTTTATAGAATTAGTTTTCAAAGCAGATTCATTTACATCATTCACTGCTAATTTACTCATTAATCACAATTTATCACATCAGATGTGCTGATCATCATTAAAAGTAATCATTTATTTTTCATTCTAACCCATTGCTTATCATGTACCTGCAAATTGGATCACACAGGAAAGGTAATTGGCTTATTTGAAAAAGAACATGAGCACAGATATAATTGAAGTGTCAAAGAAAGAAAAATAAAAGATAAAACATTGGCAGTTTCCCTCGATTTTTCCCCAATTTTATGTTACCTAACTCTGGAATATGGATCCTATTACTTCCCTCCTAAGAAATTTCCAATATATCAGTTACATAAATGATGTCTTATTATGTCCTCAGAGGAATGAGACTGATGCTGTGCTGGCTTCACTTTAGACACCAGTAGCAAACCAATGCCACGAAGAGAAGATCTTCTGATACCAATGGAAGTGCTTTGAGCCAATATGGGATACTGTGTGCAACTCTTGCCTTCCAACCAAAGTGAGGTGTTACTACAACTAGCAAAAGACTGGATCCTTTCTTGCAAGATAGATTCATCTTCCAGGAATAAAGGGACTGCAAGTTGGAATCTATCCCTTTCACACTGCTAAATTAGCAAACTACTTTAGGAAATAAAAGTAATTAAAATATGCCCAAGTGGCTGTAACAAGGAAGGAGTGTATGCGCATGCACATGGGCACACTTTCAGTGAATAGTGAAACAGATTACTAAATGATGTTCAAATGTATTTACTAGAGAAATGTAGAGGCATTATCATAAGAAAACCTTGTTAACAGACAAAATAGCATCTCTTTATTTATATACTGTATTGATATGTTACAAAAATGTTTTGTCTAGAATAGAATATTGTAGAAAAAATGGAGTTTTTATTACACAGGAAATAATTATAAAATATAGCTTTATAATAAATGGGATAGCATTTCCAAAAGAAAGTCTATAATTAATATTATCTTCTAAATGAATAATGATTTTAAAATGCTTCCAATAAAGAAGCATTTAAATATTTCATTATTTAAAAATATTTCTTTGGTATTCAATGTTTTATTTTAAGGTATATTACCATTTGTTACTAAATATTTACATATATAATGAATGAAACAATGGAAGAATTAAATGCAAAATAGAAAAAAACAGACTTGCCTATATGACATTGTTGTTTTAGACCGAAGTAATGGTTTTAAAAATACATTTGAAAAATGCCCAGCATTATCACATTTAGCCCAATACTTTGCTAGAGATCATAATATTCTTCTAAGTTTCTAAGACTTATGTCATAGCTTCATTTTGTGTAATACATAGCATAGTGTAGGCATTCAACACCTTTTTTAAAAAGGCACAATTATTTTGTTCAGATGAATATTTTACATATGCATCTATGTCCTTCCACATATTTTCCACTAAATTTAGATTTTTTTTTTAGTCCACATCTCTGTAGACCTAAAGCCAAAAAGGTATTTGGCAGTGATTTGCAGGATTCTAAATATTCTCATTCAATATTAGGGAACTATTAGAACCAATAACATTTTGTAGGATATTAAAAATACTCATTTTCTGGTATTCTTCCAAGTGAACACATGTAGCAAGCAAAAGAATGGCATTTATTGTGCATATTAAATCCATCCTTTCTAAAATAAAATTGAATTATTTTTTAGTGTCAAGAGAAAGAATCTACATTCATGGAACACAAGCTGGGGAAAGTGGTCCATAAGATGTCTCACTGAGATTAATCTTGCTAACCATGATTGAGCTCTGCATTCTCAAAGAGTAGCCCGTCACCCACCCATTCTCAAATTCTACCCAGTGAGCTATTTGGGGGTACAAAAGATGGAAAGCATGACAACTGGTTTATGCTAGGGCTGTGAAGTCATGTACAAGCAGGCAAGGATAATAATAGATGATCACCCAGGGCCGTGGAGTGGCCCTGTCCACACAGAAAATTCAAGTTGACATTAATTGGATCCTGGCACAGAGAGGATAGGGTATGATTCCTTGGTTTGTAGATGAAAATAAACCTTTAAAGAACTTTAATAAAATGAGCCTGGATGGAACAAAGTAGAATGCTATAATCTAATTCTTGCTCTTTCTTTTTTTTTTTTTTTCAGCTATGTCTCCGTAAAATAACCCTATCAGCATTTCCATGACAGCATGTTAAATCTGAGGAGGAAATGTCTCATTCTTGCCGCCTGTGAACTGAAACACATACAGATTTAGAAAGCCAACAAGAGGAGGGGGAAGGGTCCTCTTTTTTTCCCTGTCCTCATTGAAATCTGTTATGCTCCGGCCAATCCTTTTGTTCCCATTTTCTCTAATAGCATCAGATTTATCTACACAAAGACCCATCCTTTGGTAAGAGAATTTCGGTAGCACTTGAACCTTGACACAAGGTGACACTACTCAAATAGTCTGGAAACATTTTCAGTTGGATGAGTTTTCCAGTATCAAGTCCCTAATTTGTATCCCTGGGCAGTGCAGACCCTGGTACCAGCTGAATGCCTTGCAGTTTATGCATGCTTTTCTAGGGAAACACATTATCTGAGCCCCAGGAATACGGGAGGCATTCCAAAACAGCACAGACAGGGAGGACCTTTATTTGCCAACTTTTTCCCCTATTCTCTAATTTACAGCTCAGGGCATTAAGTAAGAAAACAAAGGGTTTTCCCACACAGAAATAACCTTTTTGAAAAACCTGCAGACGAGGTTTTAATTACACTATTTACCAATATAGACTGCGTTCAGAAATAAACTGAAGTGTTACTTGTGGTGTCTTGCTTTTTTTTTTTCCTAATTTAACTGTTGCAAGTACCATTACAGCAATTTAAGTTAGTTTTGTGACAAATTATTTGGACAGTTATTTTAGAAAGAAAATCAACCAATAATTACTGCCCTGGCAACATGGCTATTGTTCAGAGCAAAACAGAAGCTGTGGCTGACAGCTGATGGGCCCAGCCCCCTGCTATCTTCAGAATACATTTGCAGATATGCAAAGCCTCTTGCCAGACCCAAGCATGCAGTAGCCACCCTTTCATCCAGCAGGGCCACACTGGTCATCTCATGCTGACTATAATAAAATGACACCATTTTAGGACCTCCTGCAAGGCTGGACCTAGCTTTAGATGGGAAAAAATATTGTATTAGTTATTAATGATTCCAATTACGCAATGATATTGGCCTGCTCTACACCATTCTAAAATATCAGTGTATAACACATGCACATTTTTAGAAACATGCCCCAAAGTGTTTTTGTTAATGATCACGTCATTACGAAAAAGAAGAAAAATGCTTCCCTTGTATTTGTGTAACAGGAGCATTTGTGAATCTATGCCAGGCCACATATGTGAGAATCTGGATGAACTTAATCTTCCAGAATTAGAAAAAGAGCCTGTAGATTATCCTGGGATAAACCCTGATTCAGTGACAAATGAAAAGATAAAACCTCCAGGATGCCAAAAGTTGAGTGATGCGTGCTACTTCTTTCCCTGAATCATCATATAACCTAATCATAGTCACTAATTTAATCAAAGGAAATGGTGCTTTAAAGCTCTTTGCAGCACCTTTGTGAACTTTTAGTATCTGAAGTCTTTGGAAACCTAGTGAGAGTCAAAGTTGCTTCTTGAGGTAGATCTAAAAATGCCATGAAATAGATCTTTTTTTTCAGGGCTGTTGTTTCAGAGGGAAAAAGATAAAAGAGGAAGCTAAAGGGATGGACTGTAATTAATAGCTAAATATGTATCAGTTACTCCAATTCACTAAATAAATGTCCTTTGGGGTTGTCAGATTGTTTTTCCGACGCAAAATAAACAGAGAAAGACAACACCAGTGTTCAGAATCTGCGAAGCAAAGCAATCACAAACACTTATGCTTAAGAGCCTGAACTAAATGAAAACCATTTGGGAAAATGGTCATTATTTTTTAAAGGGTCAATATGAAGTCTCTGCCTTCCTATACCATCCAGCCGAAGGTTTCAGCTGTGAAACTGTTCTTACCAGTTCCCTGAAGTCTCTCCCACACTGCATGTTTGCCTTAAGGTCCCCAGTAAGTCCTAGAGTATACTTTCTCCCTTCCCATGCTGAAGGGTTGAGCCTCACCTGAGAAAATCACAGCCTTGTGTGGGCTACTGCCATTGAAAATTCATGGTCTAAGGCTCAACAGGACCCTGTGTCATCTATCAATCATCTGCCCACCCTGTGCTGCTCTCCAGAAGTCTGCCCTGTGTCGACTTCTCACCTCCAAGAGATCGATGCCCTTGCTCCTACTTCAACGGGGAAAATAATGCCATCCAGCATAAACTTGCTGGCAGCCACATCCTATCTGCTGTACAAGAACTTTTAACTTGGAAGCCATTTTTCCCTTCAGTTTATCCTGTTCCACACCAATTGCTTCTCTTGTTTTTTTTATTCTCTTTCACCATCTTGAGCATCCGTTGCCCCCTCTCTGTACATAATCAACATCTTTACTCTGTCCCTCATAGTCCCTTCCCTTTTGAACAGGGACTCCCACAACTGGTATTTTGGGTCAGATTCTTTATTTATTGAACTGACCTGTGCATCATAGGGGGTTTAGCACATCCCTGGCCTCTACCACTGGATGCCAGGAACACTCCCTCCCCCAACTGTGACAAGGAAACATTGCCAAATGACTCCTGGGAGGACATTCTACGGTTTAGCACCAGAAAAGTCACATCCTAGTTATTCCCACAGTCCCTGGAAAACTGGGATAGTCGGTTATCCCAGCTCATGCCTTGTCAATTACTCCCTACTCTGTACTTCTGTTTCTTTTAACCATTGCTGCACATTTCACACTGCTTATAAATGCTTGTTCATCTTCTCTGTCTCCTGCGAGACTGTGAGACAACAAAAGGAATGACCTGTGGCAGGCACTCCTCTAATACTAAAACTCTAACCAAGAATTATGCCTCCACTGAAGTTTATTGAGTTATCAGTGATTGGATGATCTTCAGGTATACAACCAAAGTATTTAATTTTTTTTAATAATCTATGAATATAAGCCAGTGTGTGTGTGTGTGTGTGTGTGTGTGTGTGTGTGTATCCATATACACATATATATGTCCATATACAAAGGTTGTGTGTGTGTATATATATATATATATATATACACATACATACACACACACACACACACACACACACCCAAAGATTTTATTCCTTCTATCAAACACTGCTGGTAAAAATAAATTTAATACTTGAATATGGCAATTGGTCTCCCTTCCTATATATGAAAACCTATATTTGGATTTTAGCTATATGAATGAAATATTATTCAAGACCATTAATGTGCCTGGTCTGTACTGGCTTCTCAAGTTGATCCTAATATGTAGTATTATTAGCTCTTTCTTTCTCGCATTTGTTTTCCCTGATGGATATCCCTCCCTATTATCTTAGTTAGTCTTTCTCGCAAATTGTTGTGGGTTTGTGTGTGTGTGTGTGTGTGTGTATGTGTGTGGTGTTTGTTTGTGTAAGTTTTTAAGCAAAATAATTTCATATGTTAACACATATGGCAATATGAATTTAAGACTCCTAAACGTAACTTTGAAATGTAATTGGAATTAGATTAATAAATAGCAAACAATGAAAATAAAAATAAATTATCAATAGTTAAAAAAAAAGGTAAAGATGAGAACACCTGTTTATCACCAAGTGATAAATGCGGATGAGTTGAGAAAATACTCCACTCTCTCGTTATCCAAAAGTACATGGGGCGTTTTATATGTAAGGTGATTTCACATGTGCTGTTTTCCCTATGGGATCTAAATGATCTACAAATGCAATCTCTGCTTCCCTCCCCTGCCTCGCTGGGAAAATGTATTTTATAACTGTGGATAGAATACGGATTTTAATGGCAGAAAGACTAAGGTGACTTTTTGGCCAGAATTTAGGTTAAAATCACAAAGCACGCAATACCACAATTTGCTTTTAAGTATACAGTGACCATTCACCTCTGCCCCAAAATTATAAAAAGCATTTTCCAGAAATAGTGTCCTTTGTTTTCTCTACATTAGATACTGACCTAAACTTAAAATTTTAAGCAATAAGAATATAAATATGAAAGTGTACACAGAAAAACATAAAGATGATGAAAAAGCTTTGAAAAAGTCACTTGTGAATGAGCAGATATATTTCAGCCACTACCAAATGACCCTGGAAATGCCATATACATGAACTTTATTTTACAGTTTTCACATTTCTTTTGTTCCCTCGAGCATGACACTCTTACATTGCATGGCACTCTTGCAATTATTATTTTTTCCCTTTTTTAATATCTCTTTCACCCATCTTTTTTATATTATCGCGTCTTTGACAGGACCTGCTCATCTCTTTTTTTTAATGTTTATTTTGTTTTTGCTAAGGCACGTGCGCCTATGGGCTCAAGCGGGGGAGGGGCCAACGGGGAGGAGGGGCGGGCACAGAGGATCTGAAGGGCTCTGTCTGTACAGGTAGCAGAAGTCCCATACAGGGCTGGAAATCTCGGACCTGAGCCAAAATCAGACAATCAACCGACTGAGCCACCCAGGTGCCCGAAGGATTTGTTCATCTCTTCACTAGCTTTATTAAAAAAAAGACTCCTTACTTCTGGTCTTCCCAAACACACCAAATCCGTTTAACTGAAAGAGCTGTTCAATGAACAGGCAGTTGCAATCTGGCCAAGATCCTGCTCAAGCATCTTCAATGGTTCCCTACTATTGCCTACTTAACACAGGGCAGCAAACTCTGCTGAAAGAATTAATTAAACATAGTGGATAAGACCTTGTATGTTAGGTCTCTGGTCTACCTGAAATGACTTCAATTTTCACTATTCACAAACATGTCAGACTCAAAGACTTTTCTGAAAACATAACTGCATCACATAATTGGATGCTCAACCAACTGAGTCACTTAGGCACCCCTATAATTCTAGATTTTTATGATATTTGTCAGCTTTCCATGAAAATTACAAATTATGATTTATTTTCTTATTCTAAATAACAACTGACTGTTGACTCTAATAGTGTATTTATAATTTTAAATTATTTTTCTGCAAGAGAGCTTACAAACTTGTATAAGCTTAGGGCATCCAGACTCCTGATCCACCCTTAATCTTGGTCATGGTATTTGAAAATACCATGTAGAGCCACCTACAACAGAATCACCTTTTGTTGCTTGTTCAAAATCCATCCCCAATGCTCTCTCCTGCGTGAGGTCTTTTCTGACGCCTGTCAAGTATGGCACACCTTCTCTCAGAGCTAGAAGCAGATTTGCCTTGACCTTAAGGAAGCTTTAGCTTCAGGGGATGCCTGGATGGCTCAGTTGGTTAAGTGTCTGCCTTCGGCTCAGGTCATGATCTCACCGGTCCCAAGTTTGAGCCCTGCGTCAGGCTCTGTGCTGACAGTTTAGAGTCTGGATGGAGCCTGTTTCAGATTCTGTGTCTCTCTCTCTGTCTCTGTCTCTCCCCCACTTGCACTGTCTCTCAAAAATAAATAAATACTGGGGAAAAAAAAAAGAAACAAAGCTTTAGCTTTGGGGTCCTCCAAACTCATAGGCCCCATATTTCATCACATCACACTGGCATGGTCAAATGCTTGTAAAATTTGTGATGGTAAATGATTTCACTCCCAATCACTTTAACATTATTCATACTTCTCTTCCTGCAGAGTAGTGTTCTGGGAATCCAGGAAGGGAAGTTAAATGAGGGTATATTTAGTTTGGATTTAGCATAATATACTTATGTGGTTCACAGTTCAATTACCACTATTGATCTGCTTTAGGAACAATTCCTAGGTCTACTCCTATTGCCCACCTCAACTCATCCAGCTTCTTTTCTGAGGACACCAGTGACAAACTCGTTGATGCTTGTCATAAATTAAAAAATATTATGACCTGTCACTGTGGAAGAAAACTGGGATGCCTGGGATAGCTATATATCACAGAAATTATCACATTACCAGTAAAAAGTCATAAAGCTGATGAATGGTTTTTGAACTATCAATTGAAAAATAAACTTTCATCAACATTGCTATAAGGAAGAACTTTACCTAATTTTGAGCTATTTTTCTATTTTCCTTATGGGAAATATTATAAAATTGCCATGTGAAAAAGCAATGAAAAATTATAACTGAAAAAAATTAGAGTTATGGCAGGGAGCTAATAAATATACTGTATATATTTCTGGATTTTTAAATAATTTTTATACTTATTTATTTTGAGAGAGAGAGAGAGCAGGAGAGGTGCAGAGAGAAGGAGAAAGAGACAATACCAAGCAGGCTCCACGCTGTCAGTGCAGAACCCGTCTCAGGGCTCGAACCCACAAACCATGAGATCATGACCTGAGCAAAAACCAAGACTTGGATGCTCAACCAACTGAATCACTCAGGCACCCCTATATTTCTAGATTTTTTATGATGTTTGTCAGCTTTCCATGAAAATTACAAATTATGATTTATTTTCTTATTCTAAATAACTGTTGACTCTAATAGTGTATTTATAATTTTTGAATTATTTTTCTGCAAGAGAGCTTACCCACTTGTACAAGCTTAGGGCATCCAGACTCCTGATCACCCTTGATCTTGGTCTTGAAAATTATTTACATAATATCAAATTCTGTGCTTTTATCTCCTCTCTCCTCAAAAACTATATACTGCAGAAGTTAAGTGCACATTTATTACTAAGCTTTATATACCCTGCAGAAATAAGCACATGAGATTAAAAAAAAAAAAAAAAAAAGAAAGCACAAAGCAGTTTCTCATTAATGGTCTATTACAGTGAAATGACTTATTTCCATGATCATATCAATTTACAGATTCTACTTCAAAATTTTTCTTATAATAGTGTTTGACACCCTCTCATAACACTTTATAACAAATTCTCAGAGTCTTTCTAAGTTTTACAGATTCACTTCCCCTTGCCAAATTCTTAGCAGCAAAATATTGTTTGTCTTTTTAATTAATTATGTATAGAGAACACATTTTGTTCTTTTATCTCTCCCCTAAATATCTAATCAAGAGAGTAATGCATAAAATATAAATGTTGAGTTAATTTTTTTTTTCAGCTGATTTTGGATTCTGGCATGTTGCCTAATACAACATTGGTGAACACCTATAAATAATATGTGTAGTAATACAGATTGTAGGAAATAAATCTCTGTAGGGACTGATGTTTTTCTTATGCCTACTATTATGGAAGTTTGTGTACATAAGGAAATGTAATTTAGGTTTTTTGTTTGTTTATTTTTAATCCTTACTATTAGTTGCAGTGAATGTCCAATATTTGGTAAATCCTCAGGCCCTACGTGAGAACCAGTATGGGTCTCAATAGCACTCATATCGTGTCTTATTAAATTGCTGACCTTTCCCATTAAGATGGTTTTTCCCAGAAACCATGCACCAAGAGCCTCCCTGAATTGTTCTTAATAAGTTCACTATCATGAAAGACAGTTTTCTATTAGTATCAGTACCAGTACAGATCTATTTTAAAAAACGATTTCAACATTTTCTGTGTGGTCTAGATTCTCTCATATATATCTTCCAAGTTCCATAAAATGATGTGAATTTGGTCCTGCAATTACTTTTGCAATTTTCTTTAGCATCAGGATAAAGGCACCTGTGAGGAAGATAAGTGATGACACGTCAGAAATTCACCTTTCTTGTACCTTCATGGAAACACTGCCCTGGACAGAAACAGAAGAAGGTGGTCTCTATTGCTACCACTGGAGAATATATCCTTCAAGGAGCTTTGAATGTCCAAGCCGGTCTTTGCTACTGTATTACTGATAACAAAATAGCCGAAAAAAAGAAATAAAATTGCAGTGGATCCAGACAATTAACTAAAATGCTAACTATGCTCCAAAATTCAACTTCATTGCCAATTTTTACATAGTGTCAGCTCTAATTATTCATGAACTGATTGTTTTCACCACAGGCCTTTCACTTCCTCCATCCTTAGGAAGCCTTGCATTTATTCTCATCCTTGAGCAATTTCAAAAGAGGCAAATGAAATAAGAGGGAAAAGACAAAAGCCAAGATGAGACAATTCTACATTTTATTAGCTGCCTTTAACAAAAGATTGATTAAGGAAGATGGTCAACCAAAAAGCTGACATGATTTTCATGGAGTACCTGGGGTTTTTATCATGGCTGCTAGAGCAGGACTGGTCTTAGGGCTGAGCTCTTCCTGGACCAGGGTTTACTTGCTGCTCAAAGACTTTGGGCCTGAGCCCTGGTCCCAGTGGCCCTGTGCTCCAGGCACCAGTAACCACACTTCTTTTGGAAACATGTAGCAAAATGAAACCCCAGTCAGTGAAATTCAGGAGAAGGAACACTGACTTGGCCAGATGTTTTTCAAATGCAGATGATTATGAGTCCTTAGAAGCTTTCTGTAAAAACCAGGTTTTATTTAATCCCGAGTAGATTTTTATTTAGCTTCCTTTTTTATTTATAACCATATTATGCCGGTATAAACCATCTCTACTTGTTGATATGTTCTTATCTTATTTATTCTTTTTTTCTATTTTTAAAGCTGGTTGTAGGGTTTTTATAAAAATGTATTCTCTTTGCCCTAGGCATACTGCAAATTATGCATATTTTGCTGTCTAATTATTTTTAAATCTCAAGTTTCATTGTTTTGGTGATTTAAAATCATTTGAGAGATCTATAAAAAATGCTTTCAGATTATTTGCATACTTTTGAATTTCACTATTTTAAACATACTCAGTTCTTATCATTTGTATTCAGTTTTGAAGAGATGTTCAAGATGTCTGGGATTGTCATACAAAAGGCCTCCACCTAACTGTTATCAAAATTACTATACCACTATGTACATTAACCTTTTAATAATGAATCACAAAAACAAGGAAGGAGGAGGAAAAAGAAATGTAGAATTTACATGTATTAAGCCACTACTATGTCCCATGAATAAAACATAGGACTTCATGAACGTTAGCACATTCAACCTTCACTACAGTCTTTGAAATGTGAGGAAGCTGTGACTATAAATAAAACGTCCATCAAATTAATTCTTACTTTATTCTTTGAAACAACCAGTTAGTAGTCATCACAACCAGTTTTCATCCAAAAACTAAAAGTTTATCTTCCTATTGTACCAGATACTTGACTGACTTTATGTAGGAACACAAATCTCAGGAAGAAGACCTCTATACTGTGACTTTCCTAACCTAATGACAAAGTAAATTAAACTTGAAATACTGAGTGATTCTAGCAAAGGACTGTATTCTATAAAGTAATATTAAACATATTCTATAAAAACAATGTTGAGTCTGTTTGTCAGTCTCCTAGACCTTCTTTGTTGAATCAAAAATGCAAAGGATATACTTTTTTTTTTAACCCATTTAAATCTAGTGAAGGCAAGATGGATCATATAAAAAGAAGAAAGGAATGCTCAGGTATGCAGTCTCTCAATTGCCTTCTGAGAAATAAAGGCTCTTATAATAAATGCCAACACCATGTCTGCCAGTTCAGCAAGGGTAAGCCCTGTGAAACCACGTGAGATTCCCACTGGCACACACAACTGCACACACAACTAATCTTCTATTGTGCCCTCACAAGTGCTTCACTCAGAGTAGGCTTCAACTTTATTTGCCGTTGTAAGACTGTTCTATCACGAGAAATGATCCAAGTATTATGTTTACTAATATCCACTATTCCATAAATTTCCACTTGAGAAATGCTGCCATGATGGGAATTCTCAGTGACCTGCTTTTTGAAGAAATAACCGACAACTTAAAAATATATTAAGAAAAAAAAATTATAACTTTTTTTGTTTATTTATTATTTTCAGAGACAGAAAGAGTGTGAGCTGGGGAGGGGCAGGGAGAGAGGGAGACAGAGAATCTGAAGCAGGTTCCAAGCTCTGAGCTGTCAGCACAGAGCCCAACATTGGGCTCAGACCCACAAATCGTGAGATCATGACCTGAGCCGAGGTTGGACGCTTAACTGACTGAGCCACCCAGGCACCCCAAGAAAAAATTTTTTCTTGAATTAAAATCGTGTCTCTTTAAGCTACATCTCATAAGTAAAAATATATTGTAGTCCCTATAATCTCTATAGTGTCTAATTCAGCATGACGAATAATAAATAATTTTAGAAACAAGCATTAATGCTATATGAATTCCAAAGAAAGAAATATTCAATTTCAATCTTCCACATTTTCACTCATGCTTCTCCTATGCTTTGTATATATTTTGTCCATCTCTACTTGTTGATATCTAAATTCTTACATTTGGTATAATTAGTAAGTTAAAATAGATTTAAATAGGATAAAATGGGGAGCCTGGGTGGCTCAGTCAGTTTGGCGTCCAACTTGGGCTCAGGTCATGATCTTGCAGTCTGTGAGTTCTAGTCCCGCATCGGGCTCTGTGCTGACAGCTCAGAGCCTGGAGCCTGCTTCAGATTCTGTGTCTCCCTCTCTCTCTGCACCTCCCCCACTCATACTCTGTCTGTTTCTCTCTCTCTCTCAAAAATAAATAAACATTAAATTATTTTTTTAAATAGGATAAAATGGAAAGGAAGATGGGAGGGCAATTTCATTCAAAGGAAAGGTAAATAAAGAGTCGAAGTGCATGAGTTTTAAAGAAAATGACAGTTTACCTGAATGGTTGGAGCCTGACATAGAAATATATGCAGGACGGTTTAATGGAAGAAGGGCTAAGAAGGAAAACAGAGAACTCCCTCTTAGTGTGCACCTGCCCACAAAGTCTGCAAGGGATATAATCAGATACCACATGATCTAGTCATTTCCAAGTAATGGCTTTTTTTGTCCAAAAAATAGCCACCTTATTCAAAGTAATTGATCAGATATTCTTCCTCAATCCTCTAAAATATAAGTTACCCAGAAAGCCAATCAATGGTTGTGGATTTAGGGCTGTTGTACACAGTAAAGCTTCCAAGAGAGAGGGCACAGAGGGAGGTCAAAGAAGGCAGAGATGAAGGGCATTGTACCATTCTTTGAAGCTGATTACTTTTGAATAAGGAGGGACAGGATAGTCATAATTCTATCTCTCATTTTTGGTATCCACGGTCCTTTGAGGTTCTAGGAAGATTCAAAAAATGAATTTCTTCCAGAGAATGCTGAGACATTTTGCCTGTAAGAATCTTAGTATATTATGTTGGCCAGATGGTGGCTACCATGCCAGAGGAGTCATGAAATGTTCCAACTCAAAACTGATTTAAGACAGGAAAACTTCCACATATATTTTATGAGCCAAATATTACAATATCCCATTAAGACTATTCTAAATTCCATCCTTTTGCTATTACCATGACAATCAACATTTTAAAATAATAATACTAAACAAAAACCAGTCAGGAGGAAAGGTTTTAGTTTTGTTTTTTTAAGTTCATTTATTTTGAGAGGGAGAATAAACTGGGGAGGGGCAGAGAGAGAGGGGGAGAGAGAGGGAGGGAGAGAGAGAGAGAGAGAGAGAGAGAGAGAGAGAGAGGGAGAGATTGGGAATCCAAACACTGTCAGCGCAGGCCCCGACATGGGGCTCAAACCCAAGGACTGAGAGATCATGACCTGAGCCAAAATCAAAAGACAGATGTTTAACTGACTGAGCCACTCAGGTGCCCCAAGAGGAAAAGGTTCTAATATTCTCCATGAAGGGGTATGTTTCCCAATATTTCTATCACTTCTAATGTATTGTACACAATTTTCTGAAGAATCAAGTTACCTAAATTTTAAACATTCAAGATTCCTATCCATGATAGGACCAAGAAGAATATAGAGAATAATTGGTTGAAGCAAGCAGTGAAGGAAGGAAAACCCATAAAGCAAACATAGGTTGTTCACAGTGATTTCATCTTAAGGGAATTTGATGAAGAGCGCAGAAGAACTTAAAAATTGAAAATTTTCTACCTATTATATGATATAATTAATACTGGTCTTCTCCATGATTATTAAACATAGTCATCATTTCCTAATGAATGGAGGATATGTTTTTCAGAAATGATTTTCTGACAAAAAACAAACACACCCATTTCTGTTTCCTCAAATATTAACAATATTTGATTGAAATATTTGAAAAATGTAACATATAACATGCTCTTCCTTTAGACAGGAAATGCCCAGATGAACTTAACATATCTTTACAGTTGAAGATCATCAATTTGAACTTTCACTACAATAATGCAGATCTGTATCTTCTTTTCAGTTTTTTTTAAAACATTTTTTTAAACGTTTATTTATTTTTGAGACAGAGAGAGACAGAGCATGAATGGGGGGAGGGTCAGAGAGAGAGGGAGACACAGAATCGGAAGCAGGCTCCAGGCTCCAAGCTGTCAGCACAGAGCCCGACGCGGGGCTTGAACTTGTGAACCACGAGATCATGACCTGAGCTGAAGTCGGACACTTAACCGACTGAGCCACCCAGGTGCCCTTCTTTTCAGTTTTTTATCACATGTTTAATGACAACTCTTCACTCCTCTCGTGTTTGACAGCCTATGGCTTACAAAGCAGTGTTCTGAGGATGAAGACCAGTGGTGACAAAAGGCTGGGTGTGATACATTAAAAAATATAACATCCATCTAAATTAGTGGGACTCCGTAAAAAGCTGTTTCTCACATTCCTGTCTCCTGTTACAGGTCTGCTTTCTTGGTCACTGATCATTTGCTCCCATTTTCGGCAACATCTCTAACATTCTCTCCCGGCTGGCTTCCAATTCTCAGGGAGTTTCTGGTTTTAACCCTGGCTATGAGCCATGATTCCATCTCTGAGACCACAAACTTAACTGGGCTTGTTCCTTCTTCAGCAATGACCTCACACACCCTGTATTTGGTCCTGTTAAGCCCTACATTGTGTCAGGATCATCAGTCAAAAAACAAAACTATGAGGGGTAGGATTTTATATGCAAGCACTCTTGACTCCCAACTTATTCCTCATGTTTTCTTTCTTTTCTTTTCTTTTTTTTTTTTTAAGTTTATTTATCTACTTTGAGGGAGAGAGAGAGAGAGTGAGCTGGGAAGGGGCACAGAGAGAGAGAGAGTGAGAGAGAGAGAGTGAGAGCGAGCGAGAGAGAGAGATTGAGAATCCCAAGCAGGCACCACACTGCCAGCATGGAGGTTGATGTGGGGCTTGAACTCATGAACCACAAGATCATGACCTGAACTGAAATCTACAGTCAGATGCTTAACTGAATGAGCCACCCAGGCGCCCCCCTCACCTTCTTAAATATAACTCTTTGCATCATCTTAAAGGATCTTCCCCACCTGTCACAGCTGTCCTGGATAGTAGGTGCAGTGAGCAATATGAGTCTCTGAAAACTAATCTTCATGTAGTGTCTTTGAGGTCACAGAATCCCACCATATTTATCAATTAACTGATACACACTAACACACACACTCACTCTGGCTATGAAGGATGTTATATTATTTCCTTTTTACAGATGACGCTACAGGCTTGTTCTTAAAGTCACCCACTTTTGTAATTGTAGAGCAGTCTCAAGTTCAGATTGTGTCTATCAGTTCCATACTTGTTATACTAAACCAGGCCCTTACAAGCTGAGGAGACAAAAATGCTCTGGATACAAAGAACTACCTAGTTATTTGTGGTTCCTAGACTCACTTCCAATGTGTGTGTGGAACAGAGCATCCCCACACACCAAGCAATTCTACGGACACCAGCAAGATGCCAAAGGCTTCAAATCAATTCTGACACATCTACCCAGAGACAGTGTCAAATTCTACAGGTTAAGGGCTCAGTGCTACAAGACTACTTCCTCACCCCCCACTTCCGATGTCAGTCCTAAGGCCAGCTTGTCACCTGTGCTTCTGATCAATTGGCTATAAATCAGAGGTTTGCAAGACTTCCTCCTTGAGTTGATTAAGTTGCAAAAGCAGCTCACAGAACTCAGAAGACCCACTCACTCATTAGATTACAGGTATTATTATTATTATTATTCTAAAACAATATAGCTTATGAATAGCCAGAAGGATAAGATGGAGAATACAGGGTATGGCAAGAGGGCACAGCACACTCATGCTGTCTCCAAGCCCAGCACTCTCCCAGGACCTCTATGTATTCACCAACCTGAAAGCTTTCTGAACCCTGTTCTTTCGGGATTTTTGTGGAAGCTTCATCACATCAGCATGGGTGATTAAGTCACTCATCACTGGCAACTGATTCAACCTCCTTTCCCTCTCTCTTCCAGGAAGTCAAGGAGGTGGGAAGGAAAGTTCTAAGCTTCTCATCACCTGTTTGGCTCTTCATGCAGCCTCTATCTTTAGGTGGAGACCCAAAGTTGCCTTGTTAATATAACAAAAGACACCTTTGTTGCTCTCACCTCTTTGGAAATTCCAAGGGTTTTGGGAGCTGTGCCAGAAAGGGGGAGGAAGATCAAATATTTACTTCTTATTATAAGTCACAATATCACAACAGTCCTAAAGCATTTGAGGACACTAAGGAGAATCAAACCACAATATAATCTGATAGAGAAAATTTTAATGGAGAAATCTTTTCATCATGGTTGGTTCTCAGTTCGGTCTAGGAATTTGATTCACTGCTCTAAATTACATTGAAAGGGACCCATATTCAAAATCAGTCTCTTATTTCTCATTACCCATTACAACAGATCTTATTTATAATCTAGGCATTTCCATATCTAGGATAAAGCCCGCATTATTCCTAACCTATTGAATTAATGGAACATAACTTTATATTCTTAATAGAAAAGATACAGTTTAGGAACAAAAAGAAGTGTTAGGATATAAAATGTTTACAAACAAAAAATTCACTTGAAAGCTTAACAGAAGCAAGAGAAAATGTAGTAACACGTGTTAAATAAAGAATAAAAAATAAGAATGGCAGTAATTTTACCCCACTTACTCTATGTCTCTAACTTGGAAGTATTTTGAGTATGATATAACAAAATAAGACAGAAGTAGAGAGCAAAAAATGGCAATACCAGTAGTAATTATATGCGATGATTTCTCTGCCATATGTTGAGAAAAGCAGGATGGGGATGTTGATTCATACTCTCACAGTTACTTCAGTGTTTATGTTTTGTCTCTCCAACCACATGCACTTAGCAAGTACTTATGACCCGTGAAGTTGTGGAAAAGTTACAATGAACAATTTCCCTTGGTTAATTCTCAAAAGTCACTGTATTTTGTATGGTAAACTGAATATGTGACAATTAAGTGTGAACTCGGTCTACAATATGAATCTGTTATAGTAGAACCATAATTATTAGGATTATATGTATTTTAGACAATAAGATAGCCAGTCATGGTTATGTAAATGATGAAGTTAAAAGCTCTCAGTCCAAGAAAACCAAAATCAGCTCTCCTGTTATGTGGATGTGGGGAGATGGGGTCACTACTGCACCAAAAATAAGGTAACGGAATCTGACTCCAAGATTGAGGAAACTAGAGAAGCCCTGAGGAAAAACACCAGTCTCCTGATCACAAGACCTGGAACTCAAGTGCACAGAAGACCATTTGTAGCCTGAATCTAGAAGGAAATAGGCTGAGAGGAAATAAGAAGTGTGGGGACTCAGTGTGGGTTCTAAGTGATTCTATAGCATCTGGAGGCTGGGACATGCTCCAGGTGTACTACAGATGGCTTGACTCTTCCTAACCCCCATCCAGGCACTAGCCTTTCAATTCTTCCTGACTCAGCTTGTCTGTAGTTACTATGGTCTGGGTGTGACAAGAAAGAGATAACACAACTCTAGTCTTTCTGTATTCCACCATTGCTATCTACCATTGTAAGCAACTCTTCAGGTCTCTGGAGTAGCTTGGGAAAAACAGATTTTTTAAATTTTTAAAATTTTCTAGCTTTCTTCTGTCCCCTACCTCAACCCTCTCTAGGGTTCCTACTCGACACCTAATTTTTTTGTTAGCTTTGGGTACCAAGTTTTGTTTTGTTTTGTTTTGTTTTGTTTTGTTTTGTTTTGTTTTGAAGAGACTCATGGGGCAAAAATTAATGTTAACACAATTCTAAATTCAGTTAATTGTTTTTTCTACACACTAGAAACATAGTATTATCACTAGATGTCAGTAACAGAAAATCCTGTCCTATTTATAATTGGGAAAGCACAGCTGTAATAGAGATTTTATGATGGTAGTATATTTGCTTAAATGAAATGAACATATTAACTAAACACATTATTAATATCTCCAATTAAATCCTCAAAGTGTAAAAAAATAATAATAAATATTTAGGGTGTTTGAATTTTAAAATCGCCACATTGCCCTGTGATTCTTATAGCTTCTTCCTATGAGAGTCACTCTGATTTTTCACACAGCTTACAACTCTTACCAGATGCCATGGCCAAATAATATTTTCTCCAGGATTTTCATTACCTCTTCTATATGGCAAGTATCTTAATTTTTATTCTAATTAATACTGTTTTGAGACAGAACATGAAAACATTGCATAAAACCAGTCTGCTCTTCAACCACTCCGAAGTTTCTGTAGAAACTTGGAAATACAAAATTATTTGCAACCATTATCAAATGAATCTATTTGAGATTCATATCTACATCTGAAGTTTCTGACTTAATAATCCTAAAAAATATGGCCACGTATTCTAGTGGCCTTCCCATTCTAGTTACCATTGTGTGCACCCATCTATCAAGTCTTCTGAACCATGTTACCAATGCTTACCAAATTTCAGTATGTTCTTTGTGAAAAGAGTACTTTCTGGTAGAGAATATAGTTGGGTCAGTGCTGCCCACCTTTTCTTTGTTGAAGGCAAGTACAGTAAAACCTTGGTTTTCAAGCATCATTCCTTACAGAAACATGCTTGTAATCTCAAGCACTTACATTTCAAAGCAAATTTCAAAAACCATTGGCTCAGTCATGATCATGTGACATTCAGCACCACATACTACTCGTATTGCAAGACATCACTCATTTGCCAAGTTAATATTTATTAGAAATGTTTGCTCGTCTTGCAGAACACTTGCAGAACAAGTTACTTGCAATCCAAGGTTTTACTGTACTATATTAAGCATCATGAGTGCAAATATGAGGCAGGTGTCCATGACCTCCAACAGCTCACCTGAGAAGCAGGGGAAAACACACCTGTATATAGTACTTGCCTCTCACATGCACAGAATCAGCCAATCAGCGTGAAAGCCCTACCTGCAGTAAATCTGTATGTCCCTGGTGGGCAAACACCACCAAGTCATATACTTCAGGAAAGCGCTGGTGTTAATAGCATATAGTATTCCTGAATGCATATTTACTGAAATCATGACTCATGTTGTATGTATACCACAGTACACTATGCCTGTACAGTCAGAGTTGCTTTGAAGTATTTCCCTCCTCATATTCATATAGAAATATTTGCATTTTCACAGGTTTTTACATAATTTTAAATTAAATCTCTGCACCCCATGGTTATATCACAAAAGGTGCATTTCACCTTAATGAGGGAAAAATTAATTGCACAACTTCTATCAATCATGGAACATTGAAGGCATAATTCAATAGGCACAGTCTGGGAAATGTTCGCTGATCGCACACAATTGAATGATTAGGTAGAATGCAAAATACTTCATGCTTTCTTAGCAGAACACTAAACTCTATCAGAATGCACCTAAATTTTGTCAGATTACAGCAGTTAAAGTGAAGCACAAAAAATAGATATGTATTGTTTGCTTACCCTTAGAAAAATTGAGTTGGGGTTTTTCTTATTTTCCTGTTTTGTTTTTTGTTTGTTTGTTTCTTTTGTAAGGGCCAGTTATTTCCCAAGCAGTTTTAAATTGATGGTAGATTTTTGTTTTGTTTGTTTGAAATGTATCATATTATTATCAAGAACAGAAACAAATATTAAGCTAGCTATTATGTCCACACAAAAATAGAGCAGAGTTTAATCCTCTCCCAGTGTTTTGACAACTACTTTGGTACTTTGGGCGGTCCTTCCTTTCCACAGACCTGGCTGCATTTCACCATTGGGTTACAAGATGTCCAAATGGAACCATATAATCTGGAGCTTGCTTATAATAACATTACTTCAAAAGAGAAAAGACAAGTAAAAGACAGCTTTTGTTTTTCATGAACTGATCCTTTGAGAGCTACTGAAGGAAAATAGCTTACTGAATTAGAAGGAAAAGCTGAACTCCTAAGTCACTTATCCTAATTAAAGGGTAATACAGATATTATTACATGTCCATTCTACCCACCCAATACCAAGCTGTAACATTACCTTCCCTGTTGCCTGTATGTGCTTACTTCTAAATCTCTTTGCATGCTTTCCCTGTTGTCCACTTTTGTATTTTTCCTCCCTTCCTTGTATTTCTCTTCACAGAAATGTGTCTCTATCACACACTGTAAAAAAAAAAAAGTGACAGTCCCTTTACATGAAGGCAGCTGCTTAAATTTAAGTAGTTGCTCTCCTTTTAAGATTACAACATCCAAAGAAATCCTTTATTATAGCAGTGTCATTGCTGCTCCATAGACTTGTTATTATGTTTGTGGAAGTTAATTATCTGATAAGATACACTGTGGTTATTACTGTCACACACACAAAAAGTATGGATATGTTTGTTAATTCAAAGTGTTCCATTAAAATAAAGTACGTTAACTAAAAAACTGAACAATTATTTCCCTCTAATTATTACTGCACAATCATTTGGGCATTTGAAAACTGCTTTTTTTTTCTCCTAAATGAATTACACTTTATATTTAAAACTACTAGCATTTACAGTGTGTTACTGTAATAAGATATGCTATTTTGTCCATATTTTTATACTGAAGCCTGCTTGAAAATATGATATTTTAAATTGAAGTATTCCTCCCTCCCCTTTGTAGAAAATTGTCAACATTTGAGCAAATCATTAAACACACCAGAACAAGAACCCACAACTCGAAGGCTGATTATGATTCACTTCAAATATTTTAAGTGTTAGGTCAACATTCAAAGCAGGATGAAATGTAATGGTTTGTTCAGAAGGAAGAGGGAGAAAATTTCCTCATTACTCCTTCCATTTCTGACGTTTTCCAGGGATAAACCACACAAATGTTATGTGAGAGGGGAAAAAAAAGAAATTTAAAAAAGGAAGGCCATAATCTTAATGGAGTTAATGTGGCTTCCTATCACAAAAACCTACAGTTGTCACTGTCTCATAAAATTTTAGCAATAAAACAAGACAAATGTTCTCCTTTCACAGAAACTGCCTCCTACAAAAATACTTATAAATTTGTGTTCTAAGACAGGTGGAAGGGAAAATACATGCATCCCTTTAGCCAACGGATCTGCAAATGTCTAGATGACTCATTATGAAAAACGACAAAATTGTGCGGCATGTTAAATTCTATTATTTCTAAATCTGAGTAGTTTCCAGTATATTGAATATCCG
This sequence comes from Panthera onca, assembly GCF_046562875.1. Classification (NCBI taxonomy): domain Eukaryota; kingdom Metazoa; phylum Chordata; class Mammalia; order Carnivora; family Felidae; genus Panthera; species Panthera onca. The sequence continues at coordinate 34,921,298 of NC_138351.1, forward strand.
GTGCACTGTTCTGTGAAGTCATTGAGCAGGCCACATGGTCCTCCCTGGGAATGAATGCTATACAATGCCACTGGATTCAACAAAGCAAATCTTCCTCGTCTTCCATGACCTCTGCCTTCTGAAACTGCTATGCTGTGAAGAATTCTGATTCTTGCTCTCTACCCAAATCACAAAGCTTTTCCCCTGTAAACACACATTACCTGCAACAATGTTATTTTAACACTGCAAAAGTAGAAAGGATTGAGGACTGGCTTTATACAAAAATAGAATATTTTCTTTCCATATATTAAGTCCAATCTTTCATATACCACACCCTCATGTATCATTGATGTAGTTTCAAGACTCATAAATATGGAGAACAAACTGAAGGGTTACTGGAGAGGTTGTGGGAGTGGGGATGGGCTAAATGGGTAAGGGGCACTAAGGAATCTACTCCTGAAATCATTATTGCTCTGTATGGATGCATATAATTAACTTGGATGTAAATTAAAAATAATAATACAATTAAAAAAAAGATACAAATTAAGAGAAAATTTAGTCGACTAACTGAAAACAGTTTATAAATCTTGGGGTTAAGTTGTTACTTTTATTTAAATTTTTGCAAATGACAAGATGCCCACTGGCGACTATGTCACTAATGCAAACACAGAACACACCATCTTGGAAAGAAATGTTGTTGCTAACTGGCCATTCCCCACATTTTCACTCAAGAGTAGTCACCACAAAGAGGAGTATTTTATTTAATGGAAAACTAGTTCTGAAGAAAGCTAAGTGCTAGTTTGCTCTTTGTAGTGAAATCTATTCTTTAAGATCACACTTATTTTTCTAACTTAAAAGGGGCTTTATTGGATACCAAAAAATACATCAAATTAGGTGAGTATGCAATTTGCAAATGACTCAACTAGACAGGTTTCATTCTGATTCCATGCAGAAAAATATATGAAGACACATATGTTCACCATGGTTTTCCATGTGTTTCTTTTTTTTGGCAGCTGCAGGATTAAGCTAAATTGCTTTGTGTAGCATTCCAGAAAAATGTCATTTTATACAGAATGAAATAATTTCTGATTTGCAATCTTAATTTTAAAACTTAGATACTGAATCAGATATAGACTCTGGACTTTACATGATTAGAAGTCAGTTACATAAAGAGAGTGAAATTATTATATGCAATTACACAAGTAATCATACAAATAATAATATAACAGTAGTGGGAAATATTTAATAACTTGCAGTGTGCTGGCATTGTGAATCACTGTTAAGTGATTCATATCAACTATCTTTCAATTAAAACTTACAAGTTTAACCACATTAGAATTCCAGGTGGGATTTTCCTGAGCTCAGAATTATGTCTATAATCTGAAACTAAGAACAAAAATATGAAATATCCCAGATATCAGAGATGGCTTGCAGTGAGCAAGCCAGCAATATGTGGGAACAACCACATACCCGCAACTTGGGCTGAAAAAATGCCAGAGCAGGTTTTGCTATCAGTACCCACCTTGTCCTAAAAACCCCTCCCTCAGTGGCCCTAAGAAGAGCTGCCAAGAACTGTGATCAGCTTCGTGGGGAGCTCAATGTTGACCGAGAGAGTGCATTCTTTCTCTTTCCTATGGAAAAGGACAGAGGAGGGTGCTTTCTCTTCTTGAAAATAATGAGATTTCAAAACCAATACTCAGAACATCAGGAGTGCCTACAGGCAGGGAGACTGGCCACTGATTCCATGGTTGGATGCCCACAGGCTCCCACTGATGCTGTAACCAAAAGAGTGAGGTGAATTTTAGGAAGAGCTTCCAGGAAGCCCAGAAATACACACCTTCTCCGTTTTATCCTCCGTCTACCACCAAGAAGAAAAGTTTCCTAGCATGCATCTCCTGAAGGTCAGATGGACCTGAGCATGGAGATTGATTTTTGCTTCTGCCATAGAAATTTCAGAGAAAACAACACCTGCTGGATTGGCTATACCAGCAGGACATAAATGGACCACAACGAAGTATACCTGGGAGACAGATGTGGGAAACCCCATCCCTAGGCTTCAGAGGCTGTGGAAAAAGCCTCTAGTATTTTCCATTCTCCCACATGAAGGGTCATGAAGGTTTGTGGAAGGGCATGAGCCATTAGGCTGTCCAATCATCTTATGGACAGGTGCTAGAAAATGCAACTCAGGGAGCATATAGATCTAGAAGATTCTTTTAGGATGCAGTAAATTAGAAAAGTGTGTCCAGCAACAGGTTTGTTGAAAGGATAAGCAAATGATAAACTAGGAAAAGTAGTTTGGAGTCAGAATGCAAGTCTTTTTAGAATGCCAGGTTAAAGAAGCATATGAACAAAGGATAGCTCAAGGCAGGTTTAGTGCCATGGAGAGAGCCACATGGTACTCCACAGGGTGGAGAAGGAAAGGAAAGCCAGTCAAATATCAAACAGGAGCTTTGCTACGTCCCTATGAAGTATCTTCCTTCTTTCTGTCTCCTCCCTTTCTCACTTAGGCCAAGTACGTTCTGATTGCTTAAGAGGAAAAAATCACACAAGTCGATGTTTCTTATTTTTTTTCCAATTTATCAAATAAGAGCTCTGAATAAATTATCTAAAATCACTCAGCTAGCTAGCAAAAAGAGGGGTCACTCTTTGAACCCATGACATTCTTCGCTAATCCACTGATTTGGGCAGAAAGAGGAGGTATCAGAAAAAGGAGAGTGACCCAGTGCCATGAGACTGGGAAAACATAGGTCATCTGTCAAAGGGCATCCCAGAACCAAAATTATTGGTGAGATAATCAGTCAAGGGTCAGATGCAGAGGTGTGGATGGGTTACAGGGGATGAGGTCTGAGAAAGAGCCATGCTTTTATCAGTTAGAGGATCACTGGTAGAATTGAGAGCACAACTTTAGCTGAGTTTCTCTGGAGAAAGACAGATTGAAAGGGAGTAGGTGGCAAGAAATTGCGGCAGAAATTTTTGCAAGTGCGAAGACAAACACAGCCTGTGTGTGTGTGTATGTGTGTGTGTGTTGTGCATGTGCACGTGCATGGGAGGGAATCTCCTTTGTTTAACACTGTGGCAATACAGGGGTGCCTGGATGGTTCAGTTGGTTGGGTGTCCAACTTGATATTGGCTCAGGTCATGATCTCAGGGTCCTGGGTTCGAGCCCTGCATCCATTGGGCTCCATGCTGAGTGTGGGGCCTGCTTGGGATTCTCTAGTTTTCTGCCCTTTCCCCACTCATGCTCTCTCTTCCTCTGTCTCTTTCAAAATAAATGAATTAAAAAATACTGTGGCAATGCAGACATTCTTACATACTTCAATCTACTTATACAAAAGTGTTTGAAGAGTATCATATTGAAAAGAACAATCAAAAAATAAAATAAGGACAAAATGGAAAAGAAATGCATTCTAAATGAATAATCCCAAATTGAAACTACATAATTTTATAGAAAAATGACACAGTACTTCTAATTTAAAAATACACAGGGTAACATCACTCAACTGATATTCACAGAATGAATTAAAAGCACTACTATAGCAGAAAGAAAGAAGAAAGCATGTAAATGAGTAAGCCTTGAAAAGGTGTTCCTGAGAAGGTGAGGGATAATAGTAGTAACAAACACACATTATTTAAATTAAAAGCAGCAAGGGAACAATCATTTCCCTAAGATATAGAACATGTTAAACATCAAAACACTTTAGAAAATGGATCCGGGAAAATTATAACAATATGTTCTGAAGTCTAATTTTTAAAACAGTATGTAGCCAAATATTTTGTGTATTGGAGTTAGAGAAATACCCAAATTGAATATGGAATTGTGCTCATTTGCAGTCAGCTAAAGTGTTACATTTAATTTAAAGAGGCATCTACCTAAAGAACCATCTCCCCAGATTATTTTTCTATACACCTACTGCTTGAAGAGACTGCTTCATTCAAAAGCTGGCGACTTTATACGACACTCCACGTGTCATTTTTGTGGTTCCATGTGAAAGAATTTATCTACCAAGCACTCAATTTTATACTGTTAATCAAACAAGGAAGCCATTAGATTGAGGGGGTTCTGTGGCGGGCTACACAGGCAAACCAAAATCTAAAACTGTAAAGTCTTGAAGGTTATAGAATCAAAATGCTGAGCACAACAAATCACAAAGAGCCATTTAAGGTTTAAGCTACAGGCTATCAAACAATTTTGTCTTTGCTTCCATACTTTGTCCCACACCGTCTTTCCCCCCAGCTGCTGTTGGTGGAACATTCCTAACCACTTCCAGTTTGGTGCTGCCCAATTCAAAGGAAGTTTTGCTCAAATAAACTCTTAACATCTTGAATACGCCTTAGTTTATCTTTCAACAGTTCCTAGCAGGATCTATCCTTTGAAAATGTTCTCGGACAATTTCAGGTATGCTGGAATGACACTGGGTGAACATGCATTACTCAAATCAGTATTGAAAGAATCATAGGGAGAAGGCAAACATCTAAGTTCATAAGCATTCATGGTTTTAAAATGTCACCAATTTTCATCTACACTAAATTATCATTTGATGCTATTCCCCTGGACCTTGTGTTAAATAATACACATATGTACCATCTCCTTGCCTGTTAAATGTCCGTGTTCCCAATAATCTAGTCAATGTAACGTTCAAGAGAACTTTGTTATAAACATTTTGGTTTAAGTTACTGCCAGATCTTCTCACTATGTCCATTTCTTCACTGAGACTTGAAAATAATGTTACTAGTGCAGAAGCTCTCTAATTAAACAGAATGAAATTCATGTCATTCATGCCAATGGATTTTTATCATTTGCTACCAAAGTCAAACTGGAGGAGAAAAAGTTACCTGAGCTTGACATTAATTTCCCCCCAAAGAATTTGACACTAAACATATCTGCAAAACATACTCACTAGAATTTTCATTTCAGCTCTCCAACTTTGTTTAGTTGTGATTCTTTCATATTTTATTAGGGTTCAACAGGGACTCTCCCATACTTAGAGTAACATTTTGGGGTGTCTTATAATACAAATTTGATTCTGCCCTCTGGCAATTACTCATTCATTTGTTATTTTGCTTCTTTAAAAATTAAAAAAGTAGGAAAACATAGAAGCTGAATAATTACTTTCAGATGGACAAGACATCGATTATAGTATACTCTTAAGAAAAGCACTATCGTATAGTATCCTCTTAAGAAAAGCACCGTTTCATAACCAAGGAGGTCAGACTCTATCTGTGAAATAGTATCTCTTTCAGAAAACACATTAAACTGTGTTTTATGGAATTTTTAGTTAAAGACTAAAATACGACATCCATAGTTATAAAGAAAATGTGACAAATCTTCATTTTCCAACATTTTTATTTTGGTGTGTGTATTAGGGTGTGTAAGTGCATGCACACACATGCACACCTGTGTGTGCGTGTGTGTGTGTTTTCACAGGCTTGAGTTCTCTTATTCTTTCTGTTCTGATTCTGCCAATTAAAAACGATACCACAAATACATCTAATTGAAAAATTCATATGGAACAGAATCAGAAAACTCCCATCTATTTCCTATATTAAAATGAATGTATTAAACATGTATACTCACATATTTTTTTTAAAAAAACTTGATATTTACTTCCTAATAAGGTTTCCTGGGGGCACCTGGGTGGCTTAGTCAGTTAGGCGTCTCTCGACTTCCACTCAGGTCATGATCTCAGGGTCCTCAGATGGAGCTCCAATCTGGGACCTGGGGGTGGAACCTGCTTAAGATTCTCCCTCCCCTTAAGCCCCTCCCCCTTAAGCCCCTCCCCTGCATGTGCATAGCACATGCGTGTATGCATGCACATACGAGCTCTTGCTCTCTCTCCCTCAAAAAAAAAAAAAAATATATATATATATGATTTCCTTATACATTTTATGGTGAGTATTTCAAGCTAATTCATATCAGCTGATATCTTTGAGTTTTGTTTTTCAGAAGTGTGAATCATTTTTCAAAGCCTTTTTTTTCCATGGTACTCACTGACTTCATTTTGTTTTTGTGTTTTTTTCTCTAAATTAAAGTTTAACTGAAAGGCAAATAAAACTCACATGAAAGTTTGGAGCAACTGTGACATCTTTCTTGTGTTGTCACCTATTTTCCCCATCTTGAGCTTGAGACGGCTCCATCTGCCTAATTATAAGCTCAAAACCCCCTGGGTGGTGACCGACTCTATACTCTGCACTGCACTTAACACATTTTTCATGCTCTATAAATTATTAATAATAACTGCAGTAATAACATATACTTTTCTTACTATAAAGGAGAATGTGGATATCCCAACTGTCACTTACTCACACACCCTCTAGTCTTCCAGATGATGCACAATGGAGGTATGGGTTATTAGGATCACTTTGCCTCTTCCTTCTATTCCATTTTTAATTCTCCTTCACAGATCTCATTTATTTTTTCCCTGAGTTTTAATTTATGCCTCCATTTCCTTAATGACTGCACCTATTATTTCCTCCTGAATGCCATGCAGCATCAGTATTTTTTATTTACCTGCTAAGGAAAATATCTCCATTTGTGTATGCTTAATTAGTGTAACTACTGCACTCAAGTAGGTTTCATCAACCTTGGCACTATTGACATTTTGGGGTGCATACATTTTATGGTGGGGGACTATCCTGTGCACTGTAGGATATTTAACAGCATTCCCTGGGCCCTACCCACTAGATGTCAGAGGCACACTCCATTCAACTCCCAGTTACGATAACCAAAAATGTCCCCAAACTTAGCCACATATTCCCTGGGAAACAGACTCCACCCCCAGCCGGTAGAGACCCACCATAATAAGGTAAAAGTATTCCTTTCAGTATGTCACATTGCTGGAATAAAATGTGCTAAACATGAAATGAGAATCACATTAACTCCCCACCCCCCACACACACCCTACAATATTTTGAATGTGAAGTTTAAGCATTTAAAAAGCCTGAAGTTAATACAAGCAAAAACAAATAAAACTCTAATATTGAGGATTATTTTGATGAAAAAAAAATTAGTTCAGCTACTTTCCTTATGAAAGCTAACCTGAAATAGAGCTCTAAGCAAAGAACTAGCTATGATTTAAGACTAGTATGTCTTAATGTCCAATTAAAATAAATCCTTCTAACAGCACTTTTATAAAATCACTTAGCTTGTTAAAACATATAAAATGTTTGGCTCCCCTGGGCTACATTATGATTAAGGTACATTCACAGATGAAAAAACGCTTCTCATTTCACAAGGTCACAGAACATTTCAAAATGAGCTATACTTCACTCTTTTCTAAGATTTCTTTGCTTCCTTCACTAAACTAGCCAAGGTCCCCTTACTTCTGAAAATTACTATAAATTTGGGTACTGTCAAGAAGCATTTAATCTCTGATGCATTTGAAAAGCCTTGTAAATTACAAGCAAAATAACTAAGGTGCGATCTTTTTTCTTTTTTTTTTTTCTTCTCAGTTTTCTCTCCTATGGTCAGTGAACACGTATCAACACGAGTTTTCTGTGATTTAAGCACTAATACAAATAGAACTAAATAAACACCCTGGGCAATTGACTCTCATTGGAGGCCTTGTGAGTCTCTTGGAGGCCTTGTGAGGGCTCTGCAATTGATTCAAACTGGGTTCTAATTCCAGGGCCCAATCCCGCATCATCTGTGTGAATTTGAGCATGTTACCATCTCTGTGCCTCAGTTTGCTCATATGCAAAGGCTCATGCTATGTGTACCTATTTCACGGAATTGTTGCAAAGCTTAAATATAAAGATTTTAGTACATGGCTTGCACACAGTGAGTGCTGAATCAATGTTAACTAGTATCACAGATTCATTGATCAATGAATGTGCCTCAAATCAGTATTTCCTCACACAAAAACTGCAACTTTACCCCTCCAAATCTGTGTGTCCCTGCATTTCTTTATGTTACCCCCTTTTCCAGCTATTTGACCAAAAAACCCAGTAATCCTAGTTCCCTCCATTGTGCTCACTGTCTCCACTTCCATCCAAAAGGCAACAAAGCCCAGTAATTCCACCAACATCATCATTAGCATTCCAGGCACTGTGCTTTTACGTCCATCATCTCAAGTCACCTTCAGCATCTTAAACCTTTTATTCATCACCTCCTCTCCATCCCTGCTGTCCCCATCCTGGATCAGCCCCTCTTCTTCTACGCTATGGACAATTACAGAAGCTTTCCAACACATCTGTTCATAGCTTCCCTACTGGGATCTATCCCACACAGTGAAGCCAGAGTATTTTTTCTAAAACACATATCTAATCAATATTTCCATGCTGATACATGGTAATGTGTCCTTGTGCCTCTTCCCAATGGCCAACCTTCAGGATAAATTCCATCCCTCAGAGCACATCAGACAGGACTTCAGGACTTGAGCCCTGGCTGTGTATCCAATTCTGCCTACAGTGCTCCCCACATGAACCCATTCGTCAACCAATGCAAGGTGTCCCCAGGTCCCTGGCAAGCGACATTCTTCCTAATATCTTTGCATATGTTAGAAATGCTGCCTGGCATGTCAATCTCCATGCAACAGTCCTTCAAGCTCAGTTTTTAGGTTTTTCCATCATCATCTCCTCTCTAAAGCAGTTTCAGAACATCCTAAGGCTGAGAGATCATCCTTTATCTATTTCTCCTCCCACAACTCCCTGTACCAACTTTAAGAAACTCATCACTGTATTGTATCTACTGGCTTATTTATCTACTGCCCCCATTAAAATGTATTGCCAAACATTAACATATTTTTTATTCATTTGTATTCAAAAAATATTGAGTGCTTGGTACACAGTAGGCACCCATATATGTTTGTATAAAAGAATATCTGAATGAATGAAACAAATGGACAAGATGTATACTGGGGAAATTAGAAGCTTCTTTTTGTTTCAAGGGCCATAGTGGTCAGAGATATAATCAAATGGCATTTTTAAATGTCGTATGTGCCTAATATAGCCATAGGGAATATTGGTTTTTGATACCAAATTAAAGATTTGCAGCACAGAACCCATTTTCAAAGTTCCATCTCAGAAATTCTAAACCAGAAGTCCCAACCATCACAATGTGGTAGCCAGACTGTTCTCCGAAAATAGCGACACATAAAGGGGGATGTCAATTACAACTTTTATTCTAAAGTGTCTGACTTTCTTGTGACATATTGTAATACTCCCTAAATTATTAACAGACCCCAGAACCAGAAGCAGTGGGGACAGCATTTGGGAAGTGAACAACACGTTTATTTAGTTCGAGGACTGATGATTCAAAGGGAAGGGAAAGAGGAGGCAGTTATTTTGATCAGCTGGGGGCCTTCGTGTCTTTTGTATCTGAGCCTCTGCTGGTCTCCACATTCTTTGTGGGTGCAGGCCTGCAGGCCTCTTGTGTCTCTTGCTGTCTCTGCTGACAGCCTCTTTATGTGACAACTTGGAATCCCAGCAATGAAGTGTGAAAATAAAACACAGACAACAATTCAAATGAGAATTTCAAATTGTAGTTATATTTTTATAAGGTTTTGAATGCATTAAATTTCCAGAAGTTCCAGGTAGCTCCTTTTGTAAGGCTTATAGACCTGGAAGGAAGAATACGCGTGGACACATCACATCCCGTCATCATTTCACACCCATGCTTGACACCACCCTGACTGTCCTTATGACTCAGGAGTCCTGGATTAATTGTTGTGACTTAAGTTAATATCAAATATTTGAACTTTTCAAACCCCAGCCTTTGCAGAAGTTAATATCCATCCATGAAACTTTTGTATGTTTATGCTACATGTTTTGTTCTTTTAACAGAAGTGAAAAATAAATAAATAAATAAATAAATAAATAAATAAATATTTTTGGCGTAATATTTCTTTATAAATCAGGTCATGTCTTCTCTCTCTCCCTCTCCACACATCCCCTCTTCTCTCTTCCCTTCCCCCTTTCATCCCCCCAACCATGTCTTTTTCTATGTTACTCTCAGGAAGATTCCAGAGTTCTAGTTCAGGAAGGATGAAGGAAAACCTTGCTTATGTCTCCACTCAGTATTTTTCAGTCATAAAACTAATAAAGTATTTTGTTCCATGTTTGCTTTCAATAGTATAAGATTCCAGAGAACAGAAGGAGTGTTATTATCAACCACAATCCCCAAACGTCCTTTCCAGTGCACGTCGTTTTAAAAGGCATTAAGTATTTTCTAGTGACTTGGCAGAGCCTATTCCCATACATGTAAAACTATACAGATGTGGCCATTAATACATAAAAACACACAGCACATTTATACTCACTCTTACAAATAAAACTGATGGCATGTTTTGGAACCAGTTCGTTAAGGTATGGGTTAAAATGAGGGCTAATAGTAGCAAAGGTAGTTTAAACAGCCTAAAATCAAATGCTTTGGTAAAGAATAAAATGTGGTACACTACTATGCACTGACCACACTGTCCCTATAATATACAGAATGACTCTGCTCACAGTGCACACCAGAAAAACCATCTCAGGGATTTCATGAGTTAAACTGATGACCTTGCTGTAGGTACATACAGGGTTAAGCTGGAAATTGCTATGTAAAAGCTGTAAGACAGTAGCACAGGAACAGCAATCCTTAGCATCAACAGCCTGAAGAAAAGGATTCCATCTTTAGCAGCAGAAACCACGGTCAATTCCTGCTGAATGTTGCGAACCCTAAAACAATGAATTCTCATCCAACTTCTAGTGACATCTCACAACCACAAGGCAGTTTGTTCATTACCATGCAATCTCAGCAATTCACATTTTTTTACTTGATTTCTGATCCAGAAATTTAGACGTTTAAATCTGTTCTCCAAAATTCCTATTTCTAAAACTGCTTAAAAATCCCTGTACTTTCCACAATTATAAGAAAAATAAGTGAGCCATGAGGGCACCCTCCCAGCCATTGTGATCAACTTTGCAGTCTAAGAGGATGATTTCAAAAGAGGCTTCCCCATTATCATTATAGTGTGTATATGAGGCTATACTTTTTCCATACAAAGTACTGTCAGAGAACAAGGATTGCCTTCCATTCCTGATCAGGGTTGCTTTAAAACTGCTAAACGTGTTTTCTTTTAAAGGACTCACCAATTATGTTGCTGAAAAAACTTGTGGTTTAAGAAATAAATATTTACAACCAATAATGAGATTTGGAGATGAAAATCTAAAGAGTGGTATGATATTCTCTCCAATGATGTATCTGCCATGACTGAGGTCATTACCAAAGAAGGCTTTGTTCTCCTCGTGCTCCTCCTGCCTGCTGACCCCCATCTTCCACAACAGTTATTATAGCTTCATCTTTGGATAGGCTACGAGTGCTGAATAATTATAGCATGATATGTGCATTTTAGAGCATTAAATTTAATAAAAGGTTCTCAAATTTATAAATTACTAATTCTAATTGCCAATATCTTATATTTTATGCTGCCTATCTATTACAGAAAAAATAATCAATTAGCCAGGAAGTAAATTAACCTCCTTCAAATATTTAACATAACTGAGTACAAGGAGATTAAATGTAGTATCGAAATATTTCTCGGGGCACCTGGGTGGCGCAGTCGGTTAAGCGTCCGACTTCAGCCAGGTCACGATCTCACGGTCCGTGAGTTCGAGCCCCGCGTCAGGCTCTGGGCTGATGGCTCGGAGCCTGGAGCCTGTTTCCGATTCTGTGTCTCCCTCTCTCTCTGTCCCTCCCCCGTTCATGCTCTGTCTCTCTCTGTCCCACAAATAAATAAAAAAAAAAAAAACGTTGAAAAAAAAAAAATTAAAAAAAAAAAAAAAAAAGAAATATTTCTTATAAATCTTATTTTATATATTAAATAATATGGCTCTGTTATTATTTTACTACCTAATTGGAACTATATCAGTTAGAATAATAACTTATATGTTATAAAATCAATTTAATTAATCAAAGAAGAAATAAAGAAAAAAATGAGAAAGAAACTGTTATAAAAGGTATAAGAAGTATAAAGAACTAACATTGGAAAACCCATGTTGAAAAGAATCCACAGTTTTCAATTGTACCACCTGTTTCTCCTCAAAAGCTAATTAAAATACACCTTAGGAAGCATAATCTTCTATAACTTTAATTACATCTCTCCCCATCTTTTATTCCTCAAAGAAGAAAGAACTACAATTCCTAGGATATACTTTCTCACTCAGCTGCTGGTGTGTCTTCTCCCCTATTGATTCATTCTACCTAATATCGTGAATGGATGCCCACCTTTCCATCTATGTCTAACCTTGAGATTCAGAGTCTAGCAAAGTCATAATTTCAGAACTGTAAAATTCAATTGCAATTTTGTATTCCTTGTATTTATATACCAATTAATACCTATCTGTATACCTATGATTAATTACATTTATATGCCTATGTATGAATATAACTCTATATTGACTATATACATAAATACACACAAATATATAGGACATGTATGCACATCTATGTATTATATATAGTGATACTGTATATACACATGCATATATGTCTACATTTTTGCTTTCTAGGTAAATATAGATAGTATATATACTATCTATATTTACACACATATATATGTATATATATATATATACACACACATATATATATATATTTCCATATCTTTATCTTTCCATTCCCAGAATAAATTGTGATATGCACCTATTTGCAAATACATTGCTTGACATTCATAATTAATTTTTCACAGAAACAACATACATGTTCCCAGGCTAGCTCCTCAAAATCTCACAAACCCATCACACAGTTAGTTGGGCTGTAGGTCCCACAGTGCTAACCTGAGTTTCAGGGCCCCGGATGTGTGTGAGCCATAGCTAAGTTAGTCTTATTAAAACTCTCAAAGAGAAACCCCATTATAAACAGTCTTTTGAAGATGACCGCAAAATTCCCATCTTGGAATATAAAATCATTTTTCCACTGTTATAGTTGTCTTCAGGAAAATATTGAATATAAAAAGGAACTACAACAACACTCATTCAATGATCACCTGCACTCCCCCTTAAAACGCATAATACTATATGTTTTAATTATTGCATTCTTGGGACCCCGTACAGTGTTTGGGCTATAGAAGGTGCTGGCCAACTGGCCAATGCAGAAGATGATGCATGATGACCCCCAAAATGCCCTGAGAACATTTCTCACAAAACCCATGAGGATCTTAAAAAAAAAAAAACAAAATCTAAAATATAAAAATACTACCACTCCACACACTGCATTTATGAGCATAACATGTATGTATCATATTCAATGGGGCAGCAAAACAGCAGTGAGACCACATTTGTCATTTTAGTACAAGCTGGCCCACAACAATGTGTAGAATGCATGTGGTTCATCTAAACATTATAAAAATGCATTATGTATTAGGCAAACAACAAATAGCGTTTTAACACCAGAGAAGCCTAAGCAAGAATGTAAATTTATTTATTAAGCCCTTTCAGTGGGACTCTAACTCCTGCAGGGATACACACTCTTAGCATGACAAACAAAACCTAACAGGAGCTCCCACAGAGGAAGCTTGAACTTGAGCTTTAAATAATTAACACTTTTTTCTCCCTTTCACTTACACCTATGGAGATTTCTTTATCAATAGTTAAACCTAGATGTTATCTTAGTCACAGCAGTGGATTTGTAGAACTCTTCACTTATTAAAACATGGGGCAGAACATAGCATTTGAGGAAAACTAAGGAGTAAAACAGGATATGTCTGCATGAGTATGTTCTCATTAAATATCAGAGATTTGGTAGTAATAAATCAAGAGGTGTAAGTGCAGGGAACATCCTTTATGTTAGCTTTTCTCAGGGCAGTTCCGGTTATTTTGAGGTTTGCTAAGTTGTTTATTTGTTTTTCCTAAGGACTGAGTTGTTTCTGTTGCTGTTTTGTTTTTCAGCATTATAGACTGTGATTCCCAGGTTTAAATATATATATATATATATATATATATATATATATATATATATATATATAGGCTTTAAACCTGGATTCCATAAATACTCCAACAGCAGCATTTCAAATTATTATTTTTGTAAGTCTCCATGGTTTTTCACATTTTAATTTTTTAAGAGAGGACTATGAAGAATGAGCTGCAAATTTGAAAGAATAAGTAGATCCTGTCCAAGAAGTCCACTACTTTTGGGTGCAAGGCATGAAGCTGTATTTTCTGTATATGTTAGGATTTCTCTCCCATGGGAATCTCTTCAATTCTATTATAATCTGACCTTACATTCATGATTTGACTCTTAATTCTGAACACTCAGTTTTAAGAAACTGGAAATCTGAGACCCTATAAGGTCATCTTCTTTGAAAAATGGTACTTTATGACTTGGATAATCATTTCTTTCATGGAATCATGGCTGTCTCCAAAAAAAAAGATCGCTGATAGAGATATATATAGATATAGATACATGTACATATGTATGTGTATGTATACATATAAACACACACGTACATAGAAAAGATCACTTCAGTAGCCTTCCATTGTTTGCGAAACATATCGCTTTTTTTCAACCTAGCATTAAGAAGCCTTCATACTTGGCTCCAACATGTCTCTCAAACATTATCTCCACATGTCATTCAGAAAATAAACCATAGGAGACTCTTAATTACTGAGAAAATAAAGGAAGAAAAGGAGGAAGGGGAGGAAGAGGAGAAAGAAGAAGAAATAAAATTAAAAAATAGTAATATCCCTCCTGATCCAAATATTATTTCCTTATGGTAGATAGTATTTTCCAAATACATATATATGCCACCCCATAAGCTCATGTGCCACAGATCTGGGTAGAGGGCTAGGGCTTCACTGGCCAACAGGAGATGCTGGAAGCGATGATGTGTGACTGTGAGACTAGGTCATGAAAAGATACAGCTTCTACCAGCAATTCTCCTGGAGGTCTCTCCCTCCCGCCCCCCCGCCCCCAATCCCCAGTCTTCTCATGATAGAAGAATATAGGATTCAGAAGGCAGAGAGGGAAAGGTTAGGACCTGAGGTCCCTGGGTGGGGAAAAACACATATTTTGGAACAATGCTGGGAGCATTTGACTACAGCAAACCCCCCTCAGGCATAAAGTCCCTCTTAAGAATGTAATGGACACCACCTACTCCCCCTCAGGATCCCCTCAGGAATTTGACAATCAAAAGACTTAATTAAAAAAAGTAAACCATAAAACTTATGTTATACATGGGACAGTATGACCAGTCTGAGTCCTCACACAATGGAATTGAGCCAAACAGAAATGGACAACACAGCACCTAGAGTTGTCTAGCCAGTAAGAGTAGAATCTGAGAAGGAACGAGGGGGAAAGGAAGGGAGGGCTGACCAGAACTTTATAAAGCAAGGACCCTTGCCTGTAGTCTGTAGGCATTCACTTTCAAATCTCCCTTCTCTGTAAAGAGAGGTTTCCTACTATTCTTCCTTTCTAATCTTACACTCTAACACTTTTGCCTGCGTCCATTCTGTGTCCACCACTTTATTCTTCGAAGCAATGAGACAACGAATCCCGTATATTGAGGTAAAAAAAAAATCCTGCAACACTCTCTCTCAGAACATGTGCTTTAGAAATCCTGGGCCAGATGGGAGAGTTTCAGCTACCCTTGTAGCTGCCATGCTAGAGGGCACTCGTGGAGAGACTGCACACAGACAGAGCAAGAAATGTATGAGCACACCTAACTGGACCAGCCCCTAGATGTTTGAGACTTCCCAACATACACCAGTGGATGTTATTAAGTAAGCCTTCAGATGATTCCATCTACCTCCTTTAGAGTCTTCCTGCCAAAGTCTGAGATACTGTGGAGCAGAGAAAAGTCATTTCAACTGTGCCCTGCCTGAATTCCTGACCTATAGAATCTGTGAACGTAACAGATGTCTTTACTTAAGCCACCAAGTTTTGTGTAGTCTGTCAAAACAGCTATAGTAACAGAAACATTCTCCCATACTGTGTTAATTGTCAGCAAACACAATTCTTCACACAAACACATTTATTACATGCCAAAAACTGTATTTTGTATATGACTACTTCTCACAACCATTTTGCAAACCATTTTTATTTTATAGATGAGGACTATAGGCCTCAGACAAGCTAATAACTTGTTTGTTGTCACACAGATGAAAAGTGGAACCAATGCCAGTATTGGAACCCAGGTTCTTCTGGCTGCAATGTATACGATCCTCTTTCCTTCATTGCCTCACCCTAGAAATTCACACTGTGGGGGAAATCATGAGGAATATCCCCACTATTGTACTGGGCTCAGAAAACTAACTTCACTCATGCCTCCTTTTTCAACTGACCTCTGTCAAAGACACTGAATCCTATCATTTACAAACTAATGCTAAATTATAGTTATTTCTAGACAAGTTGAAGCAAAATAATATAAGAATTAGGGAATTAAGTTAAGGTTGATTAATAGAAAACTATTTAGGATAAGAGACTTATTTTGAACACAATTAAGGGTGCCTGCTGTGTTTTGATTTTAAGGGTTACAAATTGCACTTTGACAAAAGTGCTCCTATGAATTATAATTACATTCATTTATTTCACAATGAATGTTTTCATTCAAAGAATTTACAGCTCTCTGTGAGCATATGATTAATATGCATGTATGCAGACAATATTCACAAACTTCATGATCCCAGGGACAGAAAAAAGTGATCAACCTCTCCCAGTCTGGAGCTGTTTTGAGTAAATCTCTGTACCTGTAAATATGCTCTTCTGGGACTAGGCTGTATTTGCATCAGGAGCTAGATGTCAGAATGTCCTTCTGTCCTGCTATTTTCAAGGGCATTAAAGCATTACATTTTTTATCCCAATGGATGGAGCTTATAAAAAGCCATCCTTATATTCTGGAGCCTTCAAGAGAAAGCTTTTCTTTGGCAGTGAATGAAAACAATGGCAAAAGATGAAAGGAATCATCTTTTAAAGAAAACAAAAAGGCCTCTACAAAGAAGTGTAAAAATGTAGAAAGTGGGGGGAAAAAGAGGTATTCTATTTGGAGTTAGAGTGGGGGAGATGGAAGGACCAATGGACTTCCTTTACTAATGTTGAAGTTCAGGGGGAAAATCACTTCTGAAGGTTCCATGAACAAAACTGACAACCAGGAGTTTAAAATACTCACAGCTAAAACTTTCCCATTTTGTGGGGGTTCCAGAAGAATTCCTGTGGGCAAACTCTACATGTTTAACAGACTGAGTGTGATGTGTCTATCTCAAGGCAACAAATACATCAGATAATTTGGAAACCAGCCAGTATTTTGGTTTTATATGATGTCAATCAACTGACTGGGTTGATTTTACTATAAACGACTCATTTTTAAACTACAGAATGGTAGATGTGTATAAATACTGCAGAACGCTCATGACATAATGAATCCCCCCTTTTCTAAAGGAATCCCCCATTTTCTAAAGTTCACATTATACCACTTCGCTTTTATGAAAGACCTACATTAGTAGCTGTTTTCCCTAACTGCAAGAAATTCAAATATTTCACTTTTACAAGAAAAGACAAAAACATCATCCAGCATTTGTTTTGCAGTGAGCTTTTATAAAGACAGCAGGCAACCCAAGAATGGTGCCACCGAGCTCTTTCTCCAGGAACTACACTCAGCATCTCAGCATCCTGCCGCCAGGTTGTCAGTGCATCTGAGCATCTATGCCTTGTCTCCATTTATTTTGTGCCTCCGTTAGCAAGGTGTGTCCTAAGGTATCACAAATGGACAAGAGAGGCTATTCCAGGGTCTGGGAATGCTAAAAAACTTTCCACCTAAATTAATGGTAGTTGTTTGCTTTACACCATTTTGTCTCATGAAAGGTTTTACAGAAATGCTCTACCTTCAGAAAGTATTGGAGGTACTCAATATATCAAGCAATAATACAGCCATACAGCAGGAATGGCAAATATAAATGAAACAGTTCCAATCACATCTTCATTTTCAGACTGAACTCTTCTCCTCAAATGGTACCTTCATGTAAGGAGCTTTTTGTTTATAAAAAAAGGCCAAGTGAATACCACATTCTCATCTACTATGCCACGATTTTTGTCTCTGACTTTAAAAATAAAAGACTCAAGTCAGATTAGACTGTTTTCTTTAAATTCTAGTTTCACTTGTTTTTAGCAGCTCATTTTAAGAAACATCTGTCCAGTCTGGCTCTTTGGAAGATGTTCAAAAACAAGTGTCCTCATTTGAATGTTAAGGGATTCTCCTAAGGGAGACAAAGGTCCTTTGAAAGCATGCAAACACTATGGAAACATCTACGATTCTTGAACTTCTTAATCAAGTTCAATGTACAGTGTACAATATGAAAAAATTTCATCCTTAATCAAAAAAAAAAAAAGAATTGTCTACTTCCTTGATACCTTCTAAGATATCATGCTGTTTTCATATCATTCAGTGGACCGTTAGTTTTGAGGCAACCTTGGTGGAGCCTAAGATTATACAGAGAAGAATTCCAGATTTAATGCAGCTAACCTGGAATCTGAGTTTGTACACAATACATATGTACAAATCCACACGTTACCTTTGTGTATGTTGTTGGAGGGTAGAAATTCAGGTCCAAAACACAGAACCATCTTATGAAGAATTAATACACATTCTAATTCTCACCAAAATAAATCCACTTATGTTAAGAAACACCTACTATATTTCAGACACGATAACATATATTTTATGAATACAGATATATGCTATCCTTTTTGATCTTTAAAACAATTTCATACCATAGGTAATCACCTCATTTTAGAGATAAGTAAAAGGACAGTAAAGGAAGCTAAAGTGTTGTCCTCATCCAGAGAGTTGTAACTGGCAAAACTGGAATCTGGATTAGAGTTATTTTGACTAAGAGGCTCAGGAACTCAGTCCTAGTGAGTGGCCATCCTAATGGAAATAATAACTACTACCAAAATGAGGAAAAGATAAAATGTCATCTGTGATTTATTGAAACCACATAGTAAAAGAAAACCAAGATTAAGTTTGGATGCATTTAAAAATAACGGCCTAAGGCATAGGTTAAATGTTGAAAGCTGGCTATCAGGACTCAATATGCTCTAGAGGCAGGAAAGCAAATACAAGTAGATCAAACAGACCACATTTTAAAAATGTTTAAATTTCTCTATAAATATATAAGATACCATATTACTTCTGGGAGAGAAGAGACTGCATAAGCTTGTTTTTCCACTGTCTTCAGTGAAAGAAAAGTCAATTAAAGTTCTCCTGGAAAACCTCCAATGCCATCCCAAAGAACAAGAAACACATTGGACACATTTCTGAATGCAGCAACTGCTAGACTCTACTCAGAAATATTCCATCTAGGGCACTTGGGTGGCTCAGTTGGTTAAATGTCTGACTTCAGCTCAGGTCATGATCTCACTGTTCGTGAGTTTGAGCCCCACGTCGGGCTCTGTGCTGACAACCCAGAGCCTGGAGCCTGCTTTGGATTCTGTGTCTCCCTCTCTCTCTCTCTGCCCCTCCTCTGCTCACACACTGTCTCACTCTGTCTCAAAAATAAATAAATGTTAAGAAAATTTTTAAAAATATGCCACCTATATTGTTTGTTAAGTCAAATTTAGTCCTTAGATTTTATCATTTTAAGGGACTATCTGGAATGCCTGCCAGAAAGCAGAAAAAATATTGTATCCTGCATTTGGTTTTAAAGTGTTTTCTTTCAAGTTTTCCCAATTTCTTATATTAAAATTTGTCATGGCCTGTCTCAAAACCCTGCCAGAAACTTATGAGGGATGAAAAAATGTCTCCTAATTGATTCAAAAGTAAAAACTATGGCATTTTCAAAAGAAAACTAAGATGAATGCCCTTTAAGGAAAGTTCAGTGAGGACAACACAAACCATATGTTCCAGGTATGTGATATGAACCACATGGTCCATGAAGCCCCTTGCACTTGATATGCTCCACCTGAAGTGCCAATATCAACAAACAACAATGTTTACTGTGATGGCAGTTACAGCCAAGGTCAACGGAAGTATGGGCTCTGCGAGCCTCAGTCTAATTTTTTAATGTCAAGCAAGAAAACTGACATTTTAGGGTACAATATTGCTATCCAAAGCAAATATGTGCAATGGGGAAAAGGCAAATATTAAATTCTGAAGTAAATAAAAGAAGAGGTCTTGGGTAAAATAGGAGAGCCTAATCTCTTCCAGCTAACTTTCCTCTTCTCATATGAAGTTTTACATTTTACCCACTAGATGTATCCCCTGAGAACTTTATCCACATCAGCTTCTCCACTTTGTAGATGCTGAAGCTGTTTCATAAATAATTGAAAGGGCTGGGTTCAAATCTTTGCTGTTTGATTGTTCATAGGTGCAAAGTCTCAAAGATCAGAAAAAATAGGCAATTGAGCTATATTATTTTTACAGTCTTCTAAAATTCCAGATGCCAGCAGAATTATTCCTGTTTACAATAAAATGTTTACTACGTAATGACAATATGAGAATTCTTTGGTTTGAAAACAAGGATTCCATTTGCATAAATAGACATCCTATTCCATTTCCTTGACCCTGACCAGTAAATGTATAATGTTGTACAATGTATGAAGTTTCATAAGCAGAGGATAAGTGTATTTTTATCTTTCCTTTATTTCCCAAGAAGGAAATGTATGACACAGACAAATTCTGTGTATTTACCATAACCCCTTATTCTCTCATTAAATAGTAAGATCAAATGATACTCTGGATTATTTAGATATGTGCTGAAAAGGAAAAAAAAAATGTAAGATGGAATCTAGATTAAAAAAAAACACAATAAAAAAAGATAGTCATTTTGCTATACAAAAAGGAAGATATTTTGTAGAAGGAGAGATGCTTAGGACTGGATTTAGTTATTTTACTTTTTTATTAAATGAGCACAAAGTTCTCATTGACGGACACCAAAAATGAAGTATCCAGCGATCTGTATACAAAGGCACTGTAAATATGTCAGGTAGAGATGAAAAATGGCCTGAACTCGGGTCTGGGTCTAGTCCTTCCTGCAGGCTATGTAATTTTGTGGTCACTGAGAGAATCCAGTCATAGCAAAGTGGGTAAAGGGCACAGCCTCTGATCTTCACAGTTCAAATGTTGGCTCTACCACTTACTTTCTAAGCCTCAGTTTTATTTTCTTACTCCTGAAGAAGCTTTAGGTGACACCAAAATCTATGTCAAAAATTCATTATAGGATTTCAATTAGATAGGTGTCTACAGCTTTGAGAACAGCATCTGATATACATTAGGCCTAGGATAAATCTATGCTGTTACTTTTGGTCAGAAAGGTGGTATTACTATTAAGACACTATAACAAATATTTTTCTGGTTTCTTATTCACATCACATGGGCCATGATGACCTTTGCAAATGATACATTCTCCCTACAGAATACCAAGCTACCCAGTTATGGTTAAATGAGGTTAAGAAAGGTAAACAAAATATTCATTAAACTACATTCAATTACAATTTTCTCATCCATAAAATGAATGGGCCTGTCCAAATAATTTCTGAAGCCCCTTGTAGGTCTATATCTTTATTATTCTAAACATATGCACTCATATTTACATCATCAACGTGTGTGTAAATGTATTTGAAGGATCTTCCAAATTTGATGTCAAAGTTCAAGGAACTGAAACATGGGCAAAGGAAGAGGTTCTTCAAAGTGACTGATTAGAACCAAGATGGACTCATTAATGTTGTTAATTACATTCCTCTTAAACAATGGAGACGTCTAAGTCACCTAAAGTGACTCAAGAATCATCCTCATCATTTTTGTTGTTGTTGTTGTTAAAGTACAGTGCTGAGATTTCAGTTCTAATTGGGCAGTCATATGATAACCAAAATCTGAGTTTGTAGGAAGATACATATAAAAGATACATCAGAATATGAATAAGTAAATACTGAGAGGGGAATTTTACTCCATGTGACTCAAAGACTTATTGGAATAATCTGTGGAATTAGAAGATATGATATCCTGTTTAGTTCCCTCTGTTTTATAGTATTATTGCTTCTGTACACGTTGAGTGAAAAGGGAGTACATATTTGGTTAGAAGTTTTAAAATTCCTCTCATAGGAATCCTAAGTCCTCCTGCAACAAAATAACAGCATTGAGTTCTTATCACACACACATGACTTAGCATAAATTTCTTCTTTAAAATACTTAGAGCTAAAAACAAATTCAGCAACTTACCAATGGGGCTAAATTATTTGAGAGAATACACAGCATATTTCTCATAAAGTGGAACAAAATGCCCAAAAGTAGTGTTAAAATTAAAAAGACGATATTAAGGAAGTGATGGAGATTGGAGAAAAAAGCAAAGCTGTATAAAACAGGAAGAAAAGTATCAATTTCACAATAGTACTGAGAAAATATCTGGTACATGGGCACATTCTGGAAAAGTATGAGCAATTAACAAGCAAACCTTTGATTTGGTAAAATATCTTTTTACATAAGTTTGAAGATGGAGAATCTGTTATTTGCTTTCAATATTCAAAATAAGCCAAAGTAATTGGAATATTCAAGTACTGAGGCTTCCTTTATGGCTGAATATTTTAAACTTCTCTTCCAATATTTAGCAGACTTGACAATAAGTAGAGAAATAAATTTGACTGCGATGTGCCCTCCTTTCTCTTTTCACATCAAGGGAAGCATTAATGAATTTTAAAAAGGTAAATCTTTAAGAAGAACTGAAGGAAAATTACTAACCCTCTCTTAATTAAGAGTCCAGAGTATAAAACGATTTAGAAAGTAAATGGGAAAAAAGATTTTAAGAGAAACATTAAATGGCATTTGATATAATTATTTCTCATAGCCTCAAACCCAAATATTGTCCATGACCATAGCTCTAAAATATGAAGTGTTTCATTGATTTGAGAAGGACTCAAGATAGAAAATAAGGAATTGAAATAATTAAAGATCTAAATTTGTACAATGGTATCCCTTACTAAATTCCCTCTCCTCACCCTTCTCTCCTGCCTTCCAGAAAATTCTTGAGGGGAGCATCTGAAGTACCATGTTCAGAAGGAGTGGTTCCTCCAGAAATAATAAAAGAAAGTGCTATGATTGATTACTACTGTCTGTCTTGAACGAGGGAGAGAATAGTAGCAGCAACATGCAAAAGGAGACAGGAATGAATGAACTTCTAGTTGGTCAGAATTTCTATCAATTTTGGGATTTCATAAGTCTTTTGGCATCTTAAGTATATAAGAATTCTACTGAATTTACAGGTGTTTCATCTCACTATACTTATGGTACAAACAGCATCCTAAACCATCTTTGAAGTTGTAAAATAGTAACTAGACTCCAGTTGGCCAATTTTTACCTCAGTATTTGCCAGCTTACTTGAAATAACTTGGTGGTGACTTTCTTTCACATTTTTTATAGTGATGTGATCAAACAGTCCTGTAATCTAATACTAACTTTCTACCAAAAGCAACTTCATGCAACTTTATTCCTATTAGTCCTATCTCATGCCAAGAATATATTGGCATATATTCCAAAAATGAAAGCCTTGAAACAGTGCCATTCAACTCATAATCATGCTGTTTTTTCCTTCATGCCTCCTATTTGTTTCATTCTTTTGCATGTCCTCTGGGCCCAGAACTGGGGCATCTACCTATTGGACTATTTGACTATTTTTCCTTTGAGAGATTCAGATTCCACTTTAATGCTATTTAAGCAGTCCTGTCCTTTGTCTGTTTGATCATATCACACTCCTTCTTCAGACTCTCAAACAGCTTGCCCTAATTTATAAAGATACAAGATTTCCACTTATATAGACGGACAATACAAAGTAATGGAAATACACGAGACTAAGGAGTCAAGGTGGATTAACCTCCACAATAGGCAACCCACAATCTCAATAGCGTGAACACAATAAAATCTATTTTTCATTCATGTCACAGTCTAATGTGATTTGTAGGGAGGCTTTGCTCCATGTAGACATAATCCTCAGTTACTCTATCTAGTTCTTCTATCATCCTCTATGCCCCCAAAATCTTTCACTAGATCTTCTACCTTCAGCCAACAGACCAGAAGGCCATGTAGAAGTTACCATTCTTAACTTGCTTATAGGTGACATAACTCACTTTTGCATCGTTTCCAATCTTACTCCATTAATCATGGCCCTATGTATAAGTGCTGGAGAAGGTGGGAAATTTGGTTTAGTGGTGTGCTTACAAATAAGACAGTAGTGAGCCCTAGCAATCTCTGTCACAAAAAGCTAAATTTAGTCATAAGCTTTGACTTCCAAAACTGCATCATATAGATATTTGCCCTATCTCAAAAAGCTGCTGTGAGGGTCTAGTAAATAAGGGATGTGAAATACTTTTTAAATTGTAAAGTGCTATGTAAATATATGGTTTATTGGCCTCTAAACATCCACAAAAAGTTTCTTTGTCAGACTTTTGAGAATTCCCAAATTTATAAATATATAAGCATTTTTATAGGTTTCAGGCCTTCTCCTAAACCAGATTTCCATCAGGGTCACTTCTTTCCTGGTCACAGTTATATGCCACAAATTAACTTGCTTCTTCAACTCAAAGGTATCTCTCTTATTGATAGTGACTTTCAAAACAGGAACAGTTTTTAATGGGTCTTAAGAGTTTATGTAAACTTATTCAGAAAACAAAAGACTAAAGCAAAATCACCATGCAAATATTTGAGAGTAAACTATGTTTACTGTTCAGCTCTGAGTCCCAGTTCACTCACTCACACCAGCTTTAGCACCAATTTGATTCAATCAGACTCAAAAGATTAGCAAAACAAGTACCGCATGTCATTGAACTCTACGGTATGTCAATGGAAACTCATGTCATGGACTCTATGGTAAGTCATGGAATTCTGTGGGAAGTCAACGTAAGTCTGTGATTATTAGGGCTAGGTGTAATTACACGCTTGGAGTTTTTGAGAAACTTGCTCATGTCTTCTACATCTGGAGGTTGAATATCATCTCCAGTCTTTTACATTGTCTCCTAGTTCACCACCAAATCTCTTGTCCATCCTTTACAAGCAGCTCAGAATATCCCATTTCCCAAAACCTTACTCAATCGAATACAGTGTCTTCCTTGTCTTCATGGATCTGATAGAACCCCTCCCATAGGATCATTCACTCTCCTCTCATAACAAGCATATCCTTTTCCTCCATGATCATCCTTCTCAATCAGAACAGACTTGGATATCATAGAGAATACAGACAGAACTTATGTCAAGTAGCACAGAGCAGAATATAGGCAGGGAGGTACTTAACTTAAACAATTACAATGTCATTTCATTCTCCAAAATTCATATTCTTCAGAGGCACATTACCAGGACTGAGGAAATAAAGGTAGTTAATCTTCCTCAAGGAGCTCATATTCCATAAGGGGCACCCATCAATCAGTTGTCCATACTCAACATAAGTGATAGAATGGAAGTCAGAGGAAAGGCTCTGTAGTTACGAGGAAATGTAGCATGTTAATTGAGTTAAGTGAGCTGTTTCTATAGAGCAGAGTTATGAGACTGCTTTGCATACATTTGTATACTGGTTGCTCTGAGAAATCCCATAGTGAAAGCAAAACAAAATAGAAAAAACAACACACCCACATAGCAAAAGATGCAAACAATGTGTGTTTCTTCAGTGTACATGTGTGAGGTTTTCTCCTTATATAGCACCTGTTAATAATACCCAGCCTAAACACTAGATTGAGAAGCATTGCTTTAGGCATAGAGGAAGAGAGACCACAAAGCAAGCAGATGTTTTCATAATGTAAAGGTAAATAATTTATATTTTTCAAAAGTATCTAGGATCACATCTTTCTAATCACAATTCTCAGTATACTATTCTGAAGAAAAGTCCTTCATTAATATTCCAGTGCTTGTGTTTATTTTAAGTCTTATTTTAAATAATTATGCAAATTTCTGGATATTTTACATAAACATGAAAAGATGATCTAACAATGAGAGTAATGGGATTTACTTAAAGTAAGAGAATGTGCATGCAACACAGAGTACATGTTTAACTCTAGATGAAATAAATAATTTTCTAGAAAAGATATAAATTACAGAGATTGACTCAAGAAGAAATGGGAACCTGAATAGAAAATAGCCATGGGAGAGAAATGAAAAACTTGTGATTTTTTTTCTTTGCTCTTTAGCAAAAGGAAGCAAAATCTACAGAGGTACCCAATTTACAGAAGCCTCTAACCCCAAAGCAAACTCATACCGATAACATTCACACTAACAGCAACTTCTAGAGCAAAAAGCTGATGGAAAATTTGATTTGAAGTCAGTTCCATAGAAATACAAATGTTCAGAGAGTCAGTATTTTTCCTGGAAAAGTTGAATTAACAAGAAAAATATTTTTAGGCAGGATCTTAACATACCCACTGGCAAAAGATAAAAATGACAAAGAACAATACATTTTCTTCAGGATTAAAAAAAAAAAAAATTGTTTTCTGCATGTGCCAAGGAAAACTATTTGCTGTTATTTGTACATTTTTACATAAATCCAGAAGATAAAACAAAAGTTCACAAATTTAAATCCCAATTTCTTTTTAAGCTGTATATAATAAATACCCATTACTTGTTGATTCTGACTGTCTATATACTAGCTTATTTTTCTATGTCTAGCCTCCATAGCTACTTAAATGTTAAAATGCATTGCTTTTTGGTTGATCTCTTTCTCACCTTAGAGCCTAGCGGTTTAGGATTGTAAACTCTGCTACATCATCTTTAGTTGACCCAAAGAACATGTATCTGTTATAATCTTAAGCTTGGGGCACCTGCTTGGCTCAATTGGTTAAGTGTCCTACTTCAGGTCAGGTCATGATCTCATGGTTTGTGGGTTCAAGCCCCACATCAGGCTTTGTGTTGACAGCTCTGGGCCTTGAGCCTGCTTCAGATTCTGTGTCTCCCTCTCTGCACCTCCCCAACTCTATCTCTCTCTTTCAAAATTACACATAAATAAATAAATAAATATTTTAAGCTATAGGTAGCAGAACCCCTTAGTAAAAATGGTTTAAATAATATGGGTATTTTTCTCCCACATAAGACTGGAGGCAAGGTAGTCTATCCCGCATTCAAGGATAGCATCAAATGCTTAGAATCCTCCAGTCCACCTGTGCCCTCTGCCCTTCTCACTGTGCTGGCTTGTCCTGTCTGATAGGCTCCTCTCATGGTCCCAAGATGCCTTCAGCAATTCCAAACACCACATACAGAGGAAACAGGGAACATCCCCATCTTGCATTCCTCTCTTATTTCTTATTCTATAATGAATAAACCCTTCTCAAAAACTCTACAGCAGATTTTCTCTCAATTTTTATTGGCCAGAAGTCATTCATATGCCTCTATTTAAGTGCATCACCTAACAGGAAAAGTGAGACCACTATAGTTTTGTACCAACATTATTCACCGCTTAGGACCCAGGCACCCTTGGCACATACAGCCATTTAGAATAAAGATAAATAAAATCTGGGCGTTGTTATTAGCAAGAAAGAAGGAAGCATTTACTAGTTAGGCAACAACAATGTCTCTTGTATAATCTGTTTATATGCATAAGCACTATCAAATATGCATTTGTATAACAAAGAATCATTCTGGTTGGTATGTCAGTTGCATAAATGATCATAGGTAACTCTGAATAAGTGATATGCATTTTATTGTATTTTCTCACCTATAAATCAAAGCTACTATAGCTGAATCTTATAAAATCATAAAATTCTAAGATAGAAGATCCTTGATATTTATAAGCTGATCTATGATAAATCAAATTATATTTTAAATTTTCTAGGGATCTTGCTCCTTATGAGAGCCTTTGTTTGAAGATTTTTGGTTTTGACTATCCAGTTGTTTTAAGTTAGAAATGACTATATTCAAAGCGGAAAATGGTACATGCCTGCTCCTTTACTATCTCTCTCTTCTTACATTATTCTCTTAGAATTTTTACTCAGTCACCTGCTCCAAACCAAAGTCTAGATCATATCACATGTCCACTGGTTCCTTACTATATGTGGGTTTTCTATTTGATCCCTCAAAAACTCTAGTATCACGTCTGACCTAAGAGAGTAAAAGTACAAGCCAAAAGGCATTCGAGGAATCAGGTCAGTGGAGACATCTTCAGAACCAGCAGACCTCACTCAGTTGGACTGTGGACCAGAGCCCACTCTCAAATCAGGTTTCTCAAGGTAGCCTCTTACACCAGTAGAGAGAAAGAAACGATGGGAAACCAAGAGATCTGGCCTCTAGGTCCTTTGCTACAGACTGACTGAGATATATTATTTTAAATGCAATTCATTTCCTTTCCACTAAGCTATTGATTCATTCATTTAATTAACAAATACTCATTGAGCACTTATTACACCAAGCATTACATTAGATTCCAGGTGTGTGGAAAAAAAGAGACATAGTCCCTGCACTTCCGGAGTGAGGGGGAGAAGCAATAACCGAGCAATAAAAACGTGAAGCATATGAATGAGATAAACATGGTAACGAGGTAGAAGACAGACCTACTCAGGATGGTCAAAGGAGGCCTTGCAGAAGAGAAACACCTAAGAAGGAGTGAATTAGGGGAAACAGTGAGAGAATTCCAAGAACAGGGAAGACCGTGCATGAAGGTGTCAAGATAATTCAAATGCAGGGAGCAAACAAGGTTCTGGTACAAGATGAAGGCAGACAGAAACACAGAAGCTAGATCACCACAGGTCTTGTCAGCCAAGGTCAGAGTTTTTACTTTATTCCAAGTTAAACACAGAATCTTTAACGACTCTATGAATCCAGACAAATGGCTTCTGCTACAGAAGGTTCTGAGAACTGTAAAAAAATGTTCTTTTTTTAAGCATTCTTGCCAGAATTGTCATCAAATATTGCTGTTTCAACCAGAGGTGTGCTGAAAGAGGTGTGCTGAAAGAGAGACGCTCCCTTGGACTTCCCAATAACCAGTTCTTCCTTATTGTTTCTTTTCTCTTTCTTTTTAAAATCAAACTGGTTACAAAATGCTCTCAGAAGCATTAAAACAACAATAACAGTTTCTTGCCTAGCAGAATTATATTTTGCTCCCACTAAATAAACACAGCCCTGTTTTCTAATATTTGTTTGGCTTTCTGACAAAATTTAGAGTTAGCATCCAAGAAAATCATAACCGTGGAATTAGGGTCACAATTAAATAAAAGAGTTGGTTTCAACTGAAATAATGAGTCTCTTT
Source organism: Panthera onca (assembly GCF_046562875.1). Classification (NCBI taxonomy): domain Eukaryota; kingdom Metazoa; phylum Chordata; class Mammalia; order Carnivora; family Felidae; genus Panthera; species Panthera onca. The sequence goes on from NC_138351.1 coordinate 34,950,386, forward strand.
TCTGAGTAGTGATTATACTTTGGAAAAAGAAAAGGGGAAGGGAGCTTTTAGGGATCCGTCATGTACCATCATCAACTTATTAAGAGGAGAAATGTTGCAGCCCAATGAAATGGATCATGGGGCTTTTTAAATACAAATTAAATCATTCCTTACTTAGTAGGGTTTCCAGATTTTTTCCTATTTTTGCTTTTGGATTCTTAAAAAGGTCACTGTGTGTATCTGTATGTGTGTGTTGGTGGGGGGGGGCACACTTTTTATGGATACAACATTATTGATGGGAAGAGTAAAAACCAGGAACAACATCTTACTACTTTCTACCAGAACTTATTAGTAAATGTGGGTTGTTTTTATCCCTCAATTTTTCATCTATTATGATAAAGCGCATAAACTATTTAACTATCAACTGACCATAGCTGGCTGAAACCTCTGAGATCATGGACACTATCGCTCATAATTTGCTGTGGTCCCTGCTATGAGTTAATTATTACAATATATACAGTAAACACTCACTTGTGAGATTTTATTATCTAAAATTATATATAAATGTAAGTCTTTTACATAGTTTTCCATTTAAAGCAAGTAGTTTCAAATAAAACTCACACAAAAGAAATGAAAATCAAAGCTGTTTATTTCATTATGATGAAACATGCAGTAGCAGAACGTATAAGAACTAGTATATATTGAACACCTTGTGTGTGTCAGATGTCTTAGTCAGTGCTTCACTCAGATCTCAGTTTGAGAAACTGCTGCGGCTTATAAGAATGTGTGAATTTTTGGAAATGTAGGTAAAAGTCAGGGACCAAGGAGTGGAAGGAAGAATGGTGGGGAAGAGTTGGAAATTGTCACTGCAGGCATAAAGTTTTCGAGTAAGGATCACTCTAATTGTTTAAATATAAGAAGTACATCTCATAATGTCAGTTTATCAATGAATGGCTGGATTTCCCTCAGCCATTTTCTGTTGAAGGTTTTATCTGTGCTTGTACTTTATCAAGCTTTATTTAGTGTACCAGAAAACCACAAAAGGGTTCTGTTATTGAGCATAGGAATACTACCATGAGCTTATGTTCAATTGCATCCTGAAGGGATTCTACACCTGTGACCTCATGTTGAAACAGCCTGAAAACTGTCTCCAGGGAAGAGCATGAAAAAATATTCAGGAAAATAAAAGAACCGACCTTTCTGCAAGAAACTAAGTATCTCGGTGCTGATCTGTTTGGGTTGCAGAGTGCCAAGCAATCCTACCCTTTATTTTCATTGCTTTACCCTGTTTCTAATGTGGTCAGCAAATACTTTCTCACTGCTTCATAACTACAGCGGATGTCCCAAAGGCAGTAACCTATGCAATCCTTGATGGAAACTGAAGCAGATTCTGGAAGTCTCCGAGTGCCTAGGAGACTCGGGCACTTTTGTAGTGCCAAAAGCAGTTACAAAGATTGCTATCAAATTTGTTATACATCCATGGGAAATTATTTCCAAATTTTACTCTCTTCCCTAGAAGAAGAATACATGTCCCTGCTCACAAGCATGTGACTCATGCTGCCTCCTTGGAGGCAGAGTGTACCTCTCTGTCATACATTTAGCCATGTGACTTGCTTTGGCCAACAGACTATGACACAATATGCACTGTATCTCATCAGAGACTTTATGGTGATAGAGTGGTTCAACCCAGAGTCGTGTTTTCACTTGTTACCATAAGAATGCACATGCCAAATAAGAGCTAACTTCAGTTGAGTCCCAAAGTAAGAAGACAAACATAGATCCAAGATAGCTGACCTGCCACTGCCACCTGCAAAATGAAGATTAAATCAATGTCTGTGATTTTGCAAGATATACTCTGAGAGCTGATTATCACTACACCACACACTTTGCCACCAAGACACTAAAATATCCAGGTCATGAATGTTAGTCCTACATTGAGGAATCAAGCACTTACATTTGGGTTGGATATGATGGCCTGAGTAAGAACAGAGGAGAAATCACCCCATGATTTATGTTATAACCCTAAGTAGAAGGATTCAATCATGGGATGATTTGTAAATGTACCTATCTCTCAAAACTACTGAGCCTAGCATTTAACTTACAGGTCACTCATCCATCTCAATAGCTGTGCTTTAGGGCTTCATCATTATTAGTTTCTTTTTTATCTGACAGAGTGAACGTTGTTTAGTCGTACATTGAGATTCCAACAGAAGCGCCTGTCAGTTAAGCGTCCGACTTCTGCTCACACTTTGTGAGTTCAAGCCCCACATCGGGTTCTGTGCTGACTGCATGGAGCCTGGAGCCCACTTTGAGTTCTATGTCTCCCTCTCTCTCTACCCTTCCCCCATCCCTTCTTTCTCTCTCTCAAAAATAAATAAGCATTTAAAAAATTTTAAGTAGAAAAGATTCCAACAAAAAATAAATTTAGTAAAAATTGGCATTGATGTGAGGAGAATTTATGCCTAATTGGTAATTCTTCCCTAACTTACAAGTGATACTCATAAAGGAGATTACAAACTCAAAATACTAACACACGTCCTATAGCACTGATAAGCCCAAAACCCAATACCAGTATAAGCACCGGTTACATTGGGAGCACATTCCAGCCACTGGGCGAATCCTTCATGAGGAAATAGCATCCATTTCAAGAGGTGAATCCTTGTTTCTTTGATTAAAGTATAAATTCCTAATATCCTATAAGAATTTTTGTTATCACAAAACACATATCCTTTTTTTCTAAATCCTAAATAATGAAAAAAACACAGAATTTATGATCCTTTAAGTGAATTTCTGACAAGTAATGAAATTCAGATGAACTGTATAAAGATCCCTCATTTTCTTTAGGAAACCTATCAGTTCAACTCTTTGCCTTGAGGAAAAATGCTAAACAGTTGCTTGGGCAAGTTATTAAATTAAGTTTCTGGTTTTTGCTGGGTCTTTCAACATATCCCTGACAGAAAGATGAGGCAGACACAAAAACTTTAACCATACATTGCATATAAGTAAAAGTACAAACAAACAAAAGATTAATTCCTGAAGGAATCTAAATAGATGGTCAGTACTCTTCTCAATTAAACAGTTTTTCGCCCACAATAAGCAATTGGGGACATTGCTTTTTCCATATTCTTTAATAACCAGAATCAAATAACATGACAATGGGCCATTTAGAGTACATTTAGTAGTATTTTTTAAAAGAAAATGTGAAAATAAACTTATTCCATTGGGCAATATCTGAAAATAATCTTATGAAAATTTATGGAAATTGAAACCAAGTGTTTCTGATTTGTGATTCTACTTGGTTGAGCCAGTGAGTTTCACAAATACAATTTCGTACACTGGTGTGAATGTTTAATGTACTAGATAACCGAATTGAAGAAATTATTCTTTTCTGAAATGTTATCTATCACATTGCTTCAGTACAACCTTTATTGAAATGAAGCCCACCTCCACACTCTGTGGTGATATTTTGCACAATAAAGAAGCAACTGCACATTAATCTCTACAGAAGGCACAGTAAGTATTATCTGCTGTGATGAGGGCAAAAACCAAAAATTGGCTATTTAGCAGACCCTAATTAAGGTAACCCTTTCAAACGGTCTACCAGTGGGATTCCTCTTGTTCTTTATGTTACTGGCAGTGTGCCTTTTTGAAGTATCAGAGACGTTAGGAATTGATTCCAAAACTTACAATGGCTGAAATCCCAAAATGTGGGGTATGCAAAAAATAGATCAGTAATTTCTGATAGCAATACAATATCCAGTAACCGATTTAAAAAATTCCTTATATAGTTTCTGTTTTCCAGATTTCACCTTTTTTATGACCTCCTTTGATATTCTGTGGGTGTGTATCTTAACAAAAACTGTAATTTTACCTCCATGGTACAATATTCATTACTGCTGCCATCAGTAAAAATGCATCTAAATTATTATTTACTGTATTGTAGTAAACTCTCAAATTCCCCATGGAAAAGTAGTCAACCAAGAAGAATCAAAGGCAGTTTTTCCATTTTGGAACTTCTACAATCATCAAGCAACTGCTTTATTGTCATGCACTTAAATTCATTTCTTTTATTGACTATCTCCCTCTACAAATAGTGCTATTCAATTACATGGTTCCACAGCACACTGGAGGTCAGCTGTGAATAGCAAAGATGTATTAGGGTGTGCTTTTATTATTTCTAAAAAGTGAGAAAAATAATACATTGCATTACAGAGATTCCATCATAGCTGGTGTTTTCATTCATTTGTAAAAACAGACAATTGAATCTAGAAGTATACAGAAAGGGGGGTGTGTGTATATTTCACTGGGAGTAATGAGAAAAACCCCTTGATTTTATGGTTTTAACATCACCAAACAGTAAACAAGCACCAAAAGAGGGAAAAGAAAACCTGACATTGCATTAACTCCGACATACCACTTTCAAATAACATTTGGTCAATGTTTGAGTTGCTGGAACACTAATTATGCTTATTGGAGATAACGTCTGTCCTTTAAATACCATTGCCTTTTTGCCCACCAACAATTAATTTAAATTAAAAAGAAGAAACATAAAAGTTGGGGATTTTTAAAGAAGGCAAAATTTTTTCTTAGTGCTGTAATTTAGGACAAAGAAGGGATAAGGATCCTGTTAGCTGCCTTAAGGGGGAAAAAAAAAAAAGTATCCAATCCTGGAAAGATGAAATAACACATGTAAAATTTTAACTCAATTATACAATGACAGAAAACAAATTTATCAATGTTAATGCATGATGATTTCCAAACTGTTTGCTACATATTGCTCTCCCTTTTTTACACTGGAATGCCTGATTTTCATACAATGTATTTCCCACCTCCAAATTATTTTAAGCTGACTGAATTATCTCATGCATTTATAACATTACTGTCTCAATTGCTGCCATCCTTATGAAGAGGATACTCCATATAGAAAAAACTTTCTTTTTTTGCGAGAGAGAGAGAAAGAGAGAGAATGAGACAGCAAGCAGGGGAGCGACAGATGGAGAGGGAGAGAGGGAATCTTAAGCAGACTCCATGCTCAGTGCTAAGCCCAACATGGGGCTCCATCTCACAACCTTGAGATTGTGACCTGAGTGGAAATCAAGAGTCAGATGCTTAACTTACTGAGCCACCCAGGCAACCCTGCTATTTTCAATAAAGTGTGCGTATTTGAATACTTTATTTTAAGCTTAATTAATGATTTTCTTGCTAAATGTATTAAATACCTTTCTGCTGTTTGGAAAAGGATAAAATATGGTCAAAACACTTACTGATAGCCAGGGTTTATTTATACCCTGTTTTAATATATTCATTTATTCATTTGACTTTAAATCTGATGGAGGGTACTGAAAGCCACCTTATCATTCTTTTTCTTTCTTTTGGATATGAGTTCTTTCCCTTATTTTGCCTAGTTTTAGTTCATTCTGACACTTTTCATAGTTTTTGCTTCTGATCTACTAAGTTTTCCCTATTAGTCACTTCCACTCACCCTCAGATCTATCACTGGGTCAAGGGTTTGTCTGAGTTTCTGCAGGACAGCATGATTGCCATTTAAGTAAGCATTTTTAAATTGTGGAAAATCAAAGATAATAGGCTCTGAGTAAATCTTATGGACTTTACCTATTTTTTTGTACTATCTCCTCTAGCTTTTCAGAGGTCTTTTTTGCTACTTCTCTCTCAGTGCAACCTAGTTGAGGTTCATCTATTCATTAAACAAACATTTACTGATTTCCTACTACATTGGGCTAGTGGAATATTTGGCCCTTATAGACAGTAGGCCATGAGAATAAACAAATAGTATCCCTATCTTCAGAAATTTTCAGTTTGGGATTGAACAGATGAACAAATAATAAATAGATAGAAAGAAAAACAAATATGAGAAGTTGGAAGCTTTATTGTAGAAATCTCAGCATTAAAGGCACATAAGAAGTTCTCCCCCAGTCTTTAAGGGAAGGCATAATTACAACAGAAGTTTAGTTGAGTTCTGAAAGCAAGAGGGAGAAAAACATTTCAGACCGACTCAGCAGCTCTGAATCAACCCAACTGATCAGAGAATTTTTAACATTTATAAGTATAATTTCCAATTACTTGGAGAATATTAAGTAGTTCAGCATAATTGGAGTGAGAATCCAAGAGGGTTTCTTCAGACAAAATGCAAGACAGCTGGTCAGAGATCAAACCTTGCACAAATGTGTTGGGGGCATATACCAACTGTGACTCTGAAAATCTCTTTGGACCTCCTCCCCAGATCAAATATGCAGGGTGGTGATATATGACCTATTCTTTGAATAGATCAGCAGAACAGGGAAGAAGAATGATAAAGTCTAGAGGCCTGGAAACTTAAAGGTTTCTTTTGTGTTCCATGAGTACTACATCAAAAAGATTCTGCTTTCAGTTGTGTGAACTGAGGATGAATGGTGTGAGCACTTCCAGATTCATGATTCTCTGTATTGTACTTGTTCTGTAAACAATGAATCCACATCACTACTCAGTTCTACCATCCCAGACTCCCTAAAGGCACCAGTGTCCCCTGTGCTAGCAAATTCCACACTTTTCAGACCCCTCAACAGCATCTGAGAACATCTTTCCTCCAAACATCTATGTATTTGGTCCCTGGAACAACCCTCTCAGATTTTCCTCTTAATCTACAGCTTTCTTTCTCTTTCCCCTCCCAACTTCTCTTCCTATTCATCTTCTATAAATAAGGGGTTCCCAAAGGTTGGCACCTGAGCCTTTGGTCTTTGTTTATTCTCTCCTTAGGTGATTTTGTCTCTCCCCATGGTTCTGTTAACATTTATACACAAATGACTCCCAAGAAATTATCTTTAGCTCACAGCTCTCTTCTCATACCTGGATCCACATATCCAGTTGCTCATTTAGCATTTCCAGTACATTATTTACCAGGCATGTCAATCCAATATGTCCCAAACCAAGCTCATGACCCAAATACCTCCGCCCCCTTTTAGTGTTTCCTATCTTGATAAACACAATAATCACCCAAGTGGGTGCTCATAACAGAAATCAGAGACTCTTCCTTGACATTTCTTTATCTCTCACCCTCTACATCTCATGAAGTAATCGACTTACTCTTGCTTATTTCATCTTTCTGAATATTTCTGGAATCCATCCACTCACTCCAGCTACCACCACATAAAAGCCATCATCCTCTCTCACCCTGATCAACTGCACTTCTCTTGATAAATAGTTGACAGAGCTGCCAAGGACAACTAGGCTCTTGCAGAGTTGGCTACCCTCTTCCTTCCTGCCCCATGCAGTTCTCCCTACACATGAGGAAGAATATGGTAGGCTCATTGTAAATTAAAAAGAAAATCTGCTTTGGAATTGGAAAAACTGGGTTTGAGTCCTAATTAATAATGTGCTCTAAAATGGGAATAATGTCTCCCTCTCAGGGGATGTAACAAAGGCTAAGCAAGGCAATATAAGTGAAAGTCCTCTATACACCATAAAGCATAATACAAATAGAATATGGGAGTTTAGGACATATAAAATACTCTAGGAGCCTCTCATACATATAATGCAATTTAGATAGTAAAACTAAATGTGTGTTAGTGGCTCTCAATCTTTTTTCTTCCTCTCTGTCTACCATTCTCAAGTCAGAACGATACAAAATTCATCATGAACCATGTAAAATTGGTTACAACATACTTCTGTCAATGCATCTCATTATACTCTTCAATTTTCAATGATAAGTTTAAAGAAGTCTCTGCCTCTGACCTCTCCCCCATCCCAAGATTGTCAAATTTGTGTCGTTCCTGCAAGTTAAAAATATATTAATTCTAGTAGGTATAATCAGTTTTCTAAAATGTATTTTGAAACATATATATTTCTTAAACTTTAAAATAAATACAAACAGAAAAATACTTATAAGAAAAAAATTCCCAGAGGTTAATATATCAACTAATGGGGTGCCTGGGTGGCTCAGTTGGTTAAGCGTCCATCCGACTCTTGATATCGACTCAGGTCCTGATCTTGGGGTGGTCGTGGGGTCAAGCCCCACGTCGGGCTCTGTGCTGAGTGTGGAGCCTGCTTGGGATTCTTTTTCTCCTCCTCCCTCTTCCCCTCCTTCTCTCTCTCTCTCTCTCTCTCTCTCTCTCTCTCTCAAATAAATAAACTTAAAAATATCTACTAATAATAGTTTTAAGTTTTAAATTATTTATGATTACTTAGGGAATATCACTTTCCATTTCTTAACTAAATTTCCTTGTCTCTTTATTACATAAATAGGAAACAACAGCAGAGAGGGATATACAAGATATATCTGCTTCCTAGGTTAGAAAGCAAGGAAGCACAGATTAAACCGACAATACAGAATCATAATTTATCACATTCATGGAAAATAGTTTTAAAGAAAAGACTTGTATTTCTAGAAAGAAAATATCTCTATAATTAGATAACCCATGTTTATTGTTTATTGGATAAAATTGCAGCCATAGTAAACTATTGACGATATAGTAACCACAATTCTCTAGAAATCTTTTTCAGTAATAAATAGCATCACAGATTTATATTTGTTTGCTATATTTTTCCATGAGCAGAGTTGTCTTGAAAGATAGGTCAATATCAATAAGAAATAGCTAACTCTGATGAGGAGTATTCAGGCAGCATTATATCCATAGGTGTAAATTCCAGGTCGGGCATTCATTTTAAACTACTTTTGCTGCCTTACTAATGCTATCATATCAACCAAAGGAGCACAGAACTTGAATTCTTCCAAGGAACTGCCAGAGTCACTTAGTCCAAGCAAAGAAAAGAAGCCAATTATGAATTTCATTACTTCCACAATTCTCCCCAAGAGGAACATAATAGGAAAGAACATCAAATTAAAGAAAGGAAACCTCACAGTATTCAAGGGATCTTGATAAAACCAAGCTTACCATAGAAGTTCTTCTGAAATTAGATAGGGTAGGACTCACAAGGAGGTTTGAAATTTATTCCAAGGTAAAACAACTTCTTACCACCTTACCTTTTCCTTTGTTTAGTCTGATTCTAGTGTTATTGTAATTATTGGATTAGTGATTCATTTTAAAAGCCAACTTTTTAAACTTGAAATAGCTTTGTGAAAACATGTCAGATTTCAGCACCTGAAGACAAATGTTCATGGTTTTGTCAATTCACTATATGCTCTCTAAAGGAGGCATCTTTCCTTCCTTTCCCTCTGCCCCTGAGGAGGCTTTGAAGTTTTAAAAGAACTTCATATATTTAGGAAACATAGTGATTATCCCAAAGCTCTGAATTCAGTAAGAAGAAATAGTGTTCACCTCAGGAACATTATTGCAAAAGACTAAAGATGTGTTGGCATATGCCAGGTAGGAATGGGTGCCAGAACCCTTTGATGGAAATCCACAGTTTCAGAAAGATAACCAAGCAAAACATAACAAACAGTGAAAGTTAATTGCCAGAGGCAGGATTGTCTTCATAATGGATTGCTTCTTTATGATTTACCATCTAGAGTTAATTAACCATGGCCAGGGTGGGACTGCTTCCTGATTCCACTGAGGTACATCTCACAGGCAGCATCTATGTCCACCCATTAGCATTATCCTCCTGTGATGCTGTCCCTAATAGAAGGGCAAGGTAAAGCCCATGCCTCTCAACAGTACAAAACGCCATAAAGGAAGAGTTGCATGAAGAACTGAAATGACAGTTCTTATGGGATCAAGCAGAAAAGCACTGAGTTTTACTGTTAGCAAGGGATCAGCTTCAATCAATTAATGATTTAATTACCTAGACTAATTAAGATAATGAACAACAGCAAGCCCTACAATCAATTAGCTTTATCCAAATTTTCTATTTTGTGGATAGGACCTTAAGGACAACACCCTTTTAGTTGCTTAGTTGCTGCAACTATAAAATGTTATTAAATTAATTAAGGGGATACAATCCTACACTACTTTAAGCAAAAATACAAGGTCACTTGAGTGATTGTCTGGTGACAGATGGTTGTGAAAAAGTGTTACCTAGGTGGTTAATATTCCAGGCTGCCCGGGGTGGCTCAGGTGGTTAAGTTGTCCAACTCTTGGTTTAGGCTCAGGTTATGACCTCACCTCACTGGTTCTTGAGTTTGAGCCCCTCATGGGGCTCTGTGCTGGCAGTAGGAAGCCTGCTGGGAATTCTCTGTCTCCTTCTCTCTATGCCCCTCCCCCATTGCACACTCTCTGCCTCTCTCAAAATAAATAAATAAGTACATAAATAAACAAACTTAAAAACAAACAAACAAAAAATTCCATCAGAACTGTAGATTTTAAATGGGATTATGTCTCTCTAAAGCAAGTAGTCCATCAAAGACAGTAATTTGTGTCCTTTTGGTCACCCAGTCTCTATTATTTGCTTCACTTCAAAGTAAGCATGTAGGAGTATAAACCCTTTCAAAATCTATCATAAAGTAGCAGTGTTCCTTGACTGCATTGTTCTTAGGGAAAAATGTTCCTTAAATTATGTACTATAGCCTAAAAAATTCATAGAATTCATAAGCATGAAGAACAGACAAGAAGCAAGCAGTAAAGGGGTGAGGGGACAACACTGAACACAAAAGTAGCCCAAGTTCTAGATACTTTTCCTGCCCCTCTTCTGATTCTACTTTGGAATTAAGGCTTTTTAGTCTGATCCTTAATTATACTGGGTGTTCCTTGGAGAGAAAGCGTCTCATTCTATCATGTTTAGTCATGATCCCTATTATAGCATAATCAATTATTATTATCTAGAAGGAGTATTCTTAAATAACTCTTTCCCAAAGGAAAATTAAATAAATAACCAAAAAAATTGAAGTAAACAAAACTTAAAAATGTGCCATGTCCATGCAAACCATAGTGTTTTAATCTGTCCCATCCACCACATCCCTCAGTTTACCGACATAGTTCAGGTGTTTTCTCTCAAACGAAATTGAGTCATAGTGTGGGTTTCCTGGTACACTGCCCACAGTAATGCTTTCTGCTTACAAAGGAAGTTCAAACTCACCCATGGATGAAAGGTGCTTAGATTTTATACCTTATAGACTAAGCCAGCTCTGCACCAAACAAAAGAACTGATTCAGTTTCCAAAGCCTTCTGAGGCAGCTCTCAAAATGAAAAGGTGGTCTCAACCCAACATCATATATGCGTTATACGAAATTTAGGTCTGTTATTTAATAAGCCAAGCAGTCACTGAGAGCCTCCTGAGTGTCAGGCAATATGCAAATTACCCAGAACACAGATGAAAGCATCTGGACACTAATGGGAGGGTATGTCTATTTAACCATCTACCGGAATCAAAATGAAAAAAAAAAAATAATGTGACTGAAGTTATAAATAAGTAAAAATGTGCTCAGGGAGCACAGGATAGGGTTCCTATAAGTTCAATAAAGACAGGAGCAAATGAAGCGCATAGATTGTGGCATTCAGATTAATATGCAGTCTCTGAAGTCAAACTACTTAGTCATGAATCATGTCTTCACCACTTAATATGAACACTAAGGACAAGTTACTTAACCTCTCTAAACTACAATTTACCCTATCTCACAGGCAAGGATAATAAGGGCTTCTAAAGCAGAGAAGTACTCTAGTGATTAAATGAGATAATCCTCATGCAATACATTGCATGCACATGCTAAGTACCCAATACTTGTTAGGTCTTTCTATTATCAATACTAGAAAGTATTTTTCTTTGCAATAGTGGAGAATATGTACCCTGGTAATGAGTTTCCTTAACAGCCCATTGCAGGAAAGCAAATCTTTGAAAGTCTTGGCTCTTTCAAATGTCCTGGGGCAGGTATGTAAAAAACTCATGTTGATTAGGAATTAAAATATAAGAGCTAAATCAAGAGGATACCAACATTTTGTCCCATTTATCATCTTAAATGTGTTTCTGTTTTGAGTTTATTTATTTATTTTGAGACAGAGAAAGAGAGAGAGAAAGAGAGCACAAGCAGAGGAGGGGCAGAGAGAGAGAGAGAGAGAGAGAGAGGGAGAGAGAGAGAATCACAGAACAGGGCTCGAACCCACAAACCACGAGATCATGACTTCAGTCAAAACCAAGAGTCAGAAGCTTAACCAACTGAGTCACCCAGGTGCCCCCTAACTGTGTTTTTAAATAAGAATAAACAATTATTCATGTAAATATAATCTACCAAAAGTATGGAGAAGTCTTTTATTGAAAAAGACTTTATTTCTTTATTTCTTGGCCTTGTAAGGGCCTTCTTACACTTGGTGATCATAGAATTATTTCAGGATCATTATCACTGAATAAAACTAGGCTTAGGGTTAAGACAAAAATAAAAATTCATCTTGGTAATCATTTTAATAATCAAAGCACACAGCTTTCAAATAATATTTCTAGTTGGTTCAGGGAAATTTTAAAAATCCTATGTGTTCTTATGTAATTACGTGTAACGTGAAAATCTTTATTTTAATGTAAAATATCTCAGTTGCCCAATTCATGCTGACATTAATGTTGTTTCACTCTTTAAATCAACATAATTGATTAAATAGTTGTTAAATACCATTACAAAACGTTGTTAAAAACTCACTACCAGTATGTATATATATATATATATATATATATATATATATATATATATACACACACACACACATAAGATAATAATATATTTCATCAGCAATATAAAATAATTGTCTTGGTAATTAAGGAAGCTCATTTAGTTCTAGTGCTGGTTTATTCAAACATATAATTACACTGCATAACTAGCAAGTACTCCTTTTAATCAAATATATAATTATTAAAATATTCCTGAGGGATATAATTGGCATATTATAAATATATTTCTATCATGACTACTTAAACCTTTAAAAAGGCCTTGGTTTAATTAGCATACAGTAACTCTTGTCTTGAAATGAAATTAAATCCTTAAGAGAAACAACTAATTTGAAGCATAATCTTATATTACCTAAATATAATTATCAAACCTTGCCAAGTAAAAATAATAAAGAAAACCCTAGAGAGCTGATTTACCAAAAATACAATGATCACGTGTCTCTAAGCATGAATTCTCAACCCAGATTGCACAAGAGGACCACCTAGGGAGCTTTTATAAAAACCATCAGCCCAGGCCCCATGCACAGAGATACTGTTTCAATTGGCTGGGAGTGGGGCCCAGACATCTGTGTTTTTTGTTGTTTTTGAAAGTCCCCAGAACCACTGCACCAGAGACTGATTATAATTTATTTTTTCCCAGTCCGTAAATGTTTACAGCATCTTTATTCATAATCACTAAATATTTGACAACCCAGATGTCCTTCAACCGGTAAATGGATAAGCAAACTGTATATATACATACGATGCAATACTACTCAAGCAACAATCTATTGATTCATGCAACAACACGGATGAATCTGAAACGCACTTTGCTAAATAAGAAAAGCCAGACGAGGACGGCTCCACTCTGGAGCAGTGTGAGGGTATTTTGAGGTGTAGGACCTGCAGGGTAATTACGGTGGAGGATGTAACACTGTGCATCTGTTCAAACCCACACAAATGTACACCACAAATAATGGATTTTACTGTATATAAATTTCTAAAAATCAATCAGGAAGTAGGGAGTGGGAAGCAAGAGAATGCAGACCATGACCAATCAATACAACCACTTTACAAATGTAAAGTCTAGTATCACATAACTAGACTGAAGGAGAGGGGGAAAGAACTCTCCGAAGGAATTTTGGAAAACAGTGTTTTGACTGGATACCGGAAGGCTAAAACAGCCCATGGTAACAGCATTTTCTTGTTCTGAAAAAAAAAGAACACAGTCATTACCCCCCAAAAAGGTCTAGACTTTTATAATTTCTGTAATACTTATTTTGATTTCCTCTTTTTCAGCTGTGTGGCTGTATTTAATAATAAACAACATAAGATATTCTTACAGATCTGAAAGGCTTCATAAACAAACGTGTAAACGTGGACAGAGATTGCATTTGGATCCAGAACAGGGACTCTCACAAAGCCAAGGGCAAAGGGAGTTGAAAACGCAGCAGTGCAGAGGCTGCCCCAGCAGGGAACAATCAACTCATTTAATCAGAGAGCTGATCTTCCAGCTAATATGTACTTTATTCCACCGCTTTAGATCTTTTCATGCTAATAAAATATGAATATGTGAAAATGATATTGATTCTTTAGTTTGTCAAAATCTCAGAATAAAGAAATGCATTCTTAGAAACCTACAAGTAATATAGTATGCTTTTTATTTATTTCTTTATTTTAGAGACAGGGAGAGCACGTGCAAGGAGAGGGATAGAGAGAGAGAATCTTAAGCAGTCTCCATGCTCAGCATGGAGCCTGATGCGGGGCTTGGTCCCAAGATCCTAGGATCGCTACCTGAGCCGAAATCCACAGTCAGACGCTCAATCCACCGAGGCACCCAGGTGCCCCTGTTTATTTCTAAAACAGGATTTGAGAGGATTAAAAGTTAAAGACTTAAAAGAAAACCTCACAACTCCTCCTAAATAACCAGTAGTTCAATGCAAGAATTCCAGGCTGATACAAACCATTCAATTGGAAGACTGTCTATGGTTTGTTCCTGAACTGAATCCCCGTCTTGTCCACCTAAAATCTTTATCCACTGTCATATGACCTGGGGGGCTGTGGTGAGAATTACTGAGGCCTGACCTGTGAGGTCCCCAGTGACTCAGGTGAAGCCTTGGCATCAATCTATCAGAACACTATAGGCCAGAGAATCCTGGGAAATTTATTATTGGCCACGATAATGAAAGCTTGGCCCTAAGTTTACAGCCTAAGGAAATATAAGTGAATCATACTAGAAGTGGGCCACAAACTTAAAACAATGGTCTACATAAACTGTTTCTTCTTTCCCATTCATTTTGCTTTGAATGCACAGAAATCCATCACTTTAGGAGAGGAATTTAGTACCTGAATTATCATTGCCATCAAGAGCAATGATAGATTTTCTATATTGTAACCAAAGTAACCCTGATCAAACCCAAATATAATCATCTTCACCTTCTTCCTCTAAAACCTTACCATTTTTCTTTACTACTGTCCCCTTTATTCTGCCCTCTTCAGACACAAGTCATGCTTCCCTGGCTTCGGGGTCTTGGTACAAGCTGTTTGGTTTTGGTTTTGGTTTTGGTTTTGGTTTTGGTTTTGGTCTTGGTCTTGGTCTTGGTCTTGGTCTTGGTCTTGGTTTTGGTTTTTCTGTGCGTAGGCTCTAACACCCCAGAATCATTAAATATTCTTCAGGATCTCAACTTACTATTGCTTCCAGGGAACCTGACCTCCCAACTAGGTCAATTCTCCTTACATTATAGATGTTCTGTACCAGGTTCCTCTCCTTCTCTAAACCTTGTTCCATTTATTCCCCTACTGTTCCTAGAACATCCAGGCACCTCCTATCCCAGTGTCTTTGAACTGGCTGCCCTCTCTGCCTGGAGCATTCCTTGATGATTAACTTCTCCACCTCTTTTAAATCTGCTTAAATGTCACCACCTCAGTAAGGCCTACCTTGACCTGACCACTCAACTTGAAATTGCATTGGAATCCTCCTCCCCACTCCTGATTCTGCTTCTCTGGTCTCTTACCCCATAATATTTATAACCTTTGAGCACATAATATACTTCATTATTTATAATTTGTGTTTTTTACTGTATTGTATTTGTTATCCTATTTCATAATTTTGAGGCCCCCTAGAATGTGATCTTTATGGTACAATATTTTTGTTGTTGTTGGTATGTTGGGTTGCTGATATATCTCAAACCCTAGAATGAGGAGAATATCTCTGGAATGAATTGCTTAAGGACCATTTATGCAAAATGTTTAGAAAGAGAAAAAGGATACTCAGATGTCCAGGACCTGAACACCATCTGCGAATTAGAACGTGTGAGCAAAAACATCTCTCAGCGAAAATAGTTTTGTATAACTTTAAGGTAACAAATTAGAAAGCATTGGTAATTAAGCACAGAAGAGGAAGTAAATCTTGCAGCCTCCATTACAATTACAAGCCCATAATCGTTGCTAGGCACCTCAAGAACATGATCATAATTACTCCCCAGATAATAAGTACAGGTTGAGGTGCTTATCCCCATTTTACAGAGGAGAAATCCAAGGTTAGATTGCAGCTGGCACTGGCTCTGCCTCTCTCCATCTTGTTCACTATCATATCCCCAGCAACCAGCAAAATGCGGGCAGGTAGCAGATGCAGAAAATATATTTACTAAATTAAAAAAAAAAATTAAGTTTAGAGGGGTTAATAAACTCTTCCAAGTCCAACCATCTAAAGCTAGCAAAAGACATAATTTGAACCCAGATCTTTTTACTTAAAAGCCAATGTTCTTTCCAACACACATTTCTTCTGACTAGAATTTTAATCATTATACATGGCCCACAAAAATGCAGCAGTCCCACCAACTATATACCATAGCAACTCTTCAGGGAGTCTCAGTATACAGAGGGAAATATGAAAGTCGATATTTCTGATTAGTATCACCCAAATGATCAGGCAACAATCATGCTTCATTTGATCTTTTTAGTACTGAAAAGTTTAAGGAACATTACAGAAGGAATGCCATCAAAACAGATAAAGTGAAAAGTTTTAGCACCAAGTCTTTAGTCTTCATGCAATTAGAAAGTCATTTTCACAGAAATATCTTATTTCTCAGACATGACTCCATCAGTACAGCCCTCTGTTTCCACCCAGCTGCTCACTTGGGCAGTGCCCTTCTGAGCACTGGCCTTTGAAATGCTAACTCATGGGCTGAACAACTGTTCACCTGCTCTTTAGCCTTAAACATTCTGAGGCTTTACATTGGGTAGCCAGAGCAGGTCCTGATAGAAAAAGGAGCTCAGGGCCACCAGGCTGACTTGACTACAAGGGACAAATCAGCAGGCAGGAGACAGAGCCTCTCCCCAACCTCAGGCTATGAGGGGCCACCTGAGGTTCTTAAACCTGGCATTGTTAGAACACACAAAACTGGGAAGGAAAGGAATTAAATGAATAATTCATCATCCCAAATTCACATTCACCAGAAGTATCTATATAATGGCAGTTAAAGGACTTTAAATGTGTCCTTCTGCTTTATATTTTAGTGTGAGATACCAGGTAATGGAATCTATTCTCTAATTCACTTTCCACAAACAGAATCAGCCCAAATGTTTGCTGCTAGTGCTTTGTTAAACTCTCTGCTATTGTTAAACCAGAGAAATGGCTGGAAACTGCTGGGATTGGGAAGTTTTATTCATTTCAATTCTATAAATTTCTACTGAGACCCTACACAGAGAGTGAAAACTTGTGGTCCCAGACCAGATCCATCCCAAAGATGTTTTTGCTTCAGCCTCAATATTATTGTTGCCTCATGATTTTTAATTGAAGCCAAAATGTAAAAATTAGGGATGTTTCACACATAAATCTGGATTTCAAGCTTCTCTAGGAAAATCAGAAAATCCTGGGCATGCCTCCCCAAATGGCAAGAATAGGCTAGGTGCTTGCTTCCCTCATGAGATCCAGCACAAACTTTCCAAGGAGTTGAACTGGCCTGCTTCAATAATGAATTTTATTTGACTAGTACAGAGGCCATTGAATTTGCTGTCCCTGGCTACATTCAAGGCTCAGTATTGAGACAGGCCTAGTACTGGGACAGTACTTCAAGAAGGCAGTATCTAAAATGAGTAAATACACTTGCCCTAGGCATGGGAAATGAGATTTAAGACAACTACTAAAAGTAATATATGGAAACTATGAGAACTGTCAGGAGGGACACAAAAGCCATAATAAAGTGCATTAGGTGTATTGGCAGAGAGATGAAAGAGAAATACATGAAGAAGATGGTTCTGCCTACTTCTGTAGCTGTTCTCTCTGTGACTTATGCAGTACTTTCCAAGTTCAACCCATCACAAAATCTTTTAATCTTCTCGAATAAATGTTTAATCTTCTCGAATAAATTTTGTATCTGGAACCTCCTTATCCTATAACTGCAACCACAGTTCAGGTACTCATGACCCTGATTGTGTTTGATTTTACAGCAGTTTCTTAACTGGTCTCACACCCTCAAATCCATCCTCAACTCAACCGTCAGTGATCTACTAAAAACACAAGTTGGACCACATCATTTTCCAATTTAAAAGATTTCATCGGCTTCCCCTATTAGTTGGTAATGCTGGGCTTTGCCTGAGAATGAACTGAGGGTCCTTTAAAGAATTCCCTACCCTGGGTCCTTACCTTCATATATTTTGCGTTAACGGGTTAGTGTGTGGCCTAGACGACTATAGTTTCAGCCCCAAGTAACTCCCAAGTATCATCAGGTTGAGAATCACTGATCTACCAGGCAAGTCCCAAGCTCTTTAGCTCTGCCTTAATGCTTTCCAATATGTTTCCTGTCTCTACCATACCTGCTAACGTTGCCTTAGCGACGACCTGCTAGTGGCAATACTGTGTGTGCATGTTCACTACTGCATGTCTACTTCCCAGGTTTTCGTAACCTCTTTCCTCCCCCACTATTCTGAAAGCACCAACTTAGCTCTGTCTTCTTGTTTTCTCCAGGTGCTTGGGACACAGAGGGCACTATGTAAGAGTGGAGGAAGACAGTAGTGAAGATGGCACCAGAAAAGTAACTAAGATTTGGAATGGCTACGATGTGCAGTCATAAAGGGAGAAGAGAAGAATATTAGTAAAACTGGAAAAACACAATGCACTTTTTGAGATAAACAGAACGCCGGTGAATAAGCAACTGTGAAAGCTTTTTTTAGGCTACAAAGAGGAGTCCAGTGGCCTGGGTAAATACCACAAAGGGAAGTGAGCCAATTTATTTCCTGCCCAATGGTGGCATCGGATCCATTTGTTAAACTGCAAGCTCTCTAGAGAAAATAGGTTCCAGAATACAGGCAATTGTTTTATTATAATTATCATAATACCCTTCCTGTTTCCATCTCTCACTCCAAATCAGAACAATTAAAATGCAAAAAGAATTATGTGTTTTGCAATTGCTAAATGATCTTTTTATATCCCTTGGCTGATGCAGTTCTGATTATTTCAGAAACAGTAGTTCTCCACAGTGGTTTCTGCTGCTTACTTCAAATGATTCATGCAGTGGGGCTCTCATTCTTTCCCATGAGATTTTACTCCATAGTCAAATAGTCTTAATCATTAGTCAGCTTCCTTCATATTCAGCCAAGAGTTTTGCTTAATATAATTAGTCCTACTTTTTCATACAACTCTATACAGCCTCTGTCCTTATGAGAATAGAGTTATGCTTGCATTCATTTTCAGAAACTTGTACCTTCTACTAGTTGCCAGGACAAACTGGCAACAGTTGGTTCTTTATATTTTTCCATGTGAGTCAAGAATTCCAATTGCAATCAATTGCAAACTGCCACCTCACCACAACCCATGAGGGCTTTTCAATTTGCTGACATATTGGATCATAAGTGTTATTTCTGAACATCGCTGCTGGATCAATGGTGCTTTCTCGTGGGAGTTTTATTTTCCTTTTGATTTATAAGCACTGTGATGGTACAGAGTACATCTGTACCAGAAGTACCTGTGATGTGACCAAATTCACCATGATGTTTCTGCTCTGGCTTGCCTCTACAAAACCAATATCAGGCTTCAATACCCATGATTACAAACCTGTTTCTTTACAGACCCAGTTACAACATTCTCATCAAATGTAACAATTTCCAGCACCTTTTTCTCTATATTTAAGGTGTTCGTAGCTCCAAATGTCAGGCTCACAGCGCAATGAAAAATATCCTACAGCTGATAAATTATTCATTTTTCAGGAGTTTGCGATTTGAAGTGGCACTAACAGCAGAGTACCTGAAGCACCCCCAAAAGACATAAAGTGCAGTAACATCCAAAGCTTTTGCCACATAAATTCCAAAGGTTAAGCGCTATTAAACAACTCTGTTTATCAAGAGATGTGCTCCTTGAACTTATTTATTCTAATTAATCTGCTCCCAATAAACATTACTAACAAAGCAAAGTGCTAAAAGAGGCTAATCAAAAGCGTCTTCTTTCCTTACCTCATCTCACCAGGTTAAAACAAGGTCCTCTGCTAATAAATATTCTCCACTTCCCACTGTCTGGTGAGGACTTGTAAATGAGTAGGGTCAAAAGCAGGGGTTGTCAAGCCATGAACTCAGTCCAAATCTGGCTCACTGCACATGTTTTTAAGTTTTATTTACTCCCATTTTTTAATATACTGTCTGTAGCTGCTTCCTTCCTATAATGGCAGAGCTGAATAGTTGTGACAGAGTCTACATGGCCCACAAAGCCAAAAATATTTACTATATGGTCCTTTACAGAAAACATTTGCCAACCTCTCATCAAAAAGCATGCAAAATGTGTACAGGTTTCAGAATTTTTGCTCTGGGTAGGGTTTTAACTGATGTGTATCAATGTGTTCATCTACCCAGAAAACAGCTGCCTTTAAGTACTTGTTATCTAGAACATCATCTGTGTTACAGTTCCTGAGAAGAAGGAAGAATGAAGCAACCACAGGTCCAAGGTTGCTCCTCAAGCTGACAGGTGCTTCATTTTCATGACAATAATCACCATGTATTTCAGCTATTTACTGGTGTATTTTAAACCACCTCAAAACTTGTTTTAAGGCAAAGATTTCTTTGCACAGGATTCGGCTCTGCAGGCTTCAGCTGGGTGGTCCTTCTCTTCCTCTCCACTGACATCACTCACGTGGCTTGCAGTCACCAGGAGGAGGCTGGACTCTGGCTGGAAAGCTAAGATGGCTTTGCTCATATACCTGGCTCTTCACCTGGGATGGCTACAACTTGTGTGGGTGGTCTAGGCATTTCTTTCTCTCCATGGGGTCCTTACTGCAGGGTAACTGGATATCTTTCTATGATAAGTCAAGGTGCCACAGAGTGGAAGTGGAAGCTCCCAGCCTTCTTCTTCTTGTTTTTTTTTTTTTTTTTTAATGTTTATTTATTTTATTTTTGAGAGAAAGAATAGGGTAGGGTCAGAGAGAGAGGGAGACAGAGAATCCCAAGCAGGCTCCGTGCTGTCGGCACAGAGCCTGACATGGGGCTCGAACCCACAAACTGTGAGATCATGATCTGAGCCGAAACCGAGAGTCAAACGATGGACTGGCTGAGGCCCCCAGATGCCCAGAAAGCTCCCAGACTTCTAAGGGGTAGGACCAGCACTGGAGTAGCATCACTTCTACAACATTCTACTGGTTAAAGCACAACCAAGTACCAACACACGTTCAAGGGGAGAGTCGTCTTGCTTCCCTTTGAGAGGTGCTGTAAAATACCCGGCCATGATTTCCTACCTATCACATTCTAGGAGGATGAGGACATCATGAGTACAGCGATAAAATCTTGAAGGCACACCTTACTGCTAACAATTTAGAATGATATGGACAAACAAGGAAGCCTATCGAAAAATAAAGGCCATTTTATAATAAAACACTGGTGGCAGAGAATGCAACATTTCCCAAACTGACAGTATTTTCTTCTTTTATTAAATTGAAAGGGGACAACAGCTTTTCTAAAAGCCATTTGATGCTTCTCTAATTCTTACATAGTGCATATACTGTGGCTATGATCTAATCTTTCCTCCATGACCCTGAATCCTCATTCTGACTGTCAGTGAGGCTCCTGGACAGCTGCCATGGAGCTGGGCCTCCCGGGCCTGTTGCACTGCCAGCATCACTCAAGCACTCTCCACACAGTTCTGACTGCCCTGCACTGTGAGTTCTTGTACCCGCTCTTTTTAACCCATCTGCCTCCTGCCTGGACAAAGAGTCAAGAGAGCTGAGTTCTAGGCCCTTCACCATTACCTATTCCCCTTTTTGCTCCAGGCAGTTCACCTGTTCTGACCCTTGGTTTCTTTTATCTGAGAAGTGGTGATAATAAAAAGTATACTGCCTACTTAGGCCTAGAGTTTTCAGGAACAGATTAAAAATAAAATGTGTTTAAATAACTATACAAGGGAAAGGTACTATCATAATCATTGCAAGGAGACAAAATTGCATTTTATTACTAAAATAAGAATAATATATTACAGAATTAATTTAATATTGTATAAAATACATACTTAATATAATAATAATGGCTACCATTTATTTAGTGCTTCCTGTGTTTTAGGCATAGTTCTAGCACCTTACATTGGCTAGTAGTTAATTTTCACAGCAACCCTACCATTACCATTTGATATGCTAGACCACAAAGCTGAGGCATGAAGAGATCAGACAATCTGCCTCTGGTCACACAGATATTAAATGGAACTATGACTGATATTTCCCAGTTTGCATAGCTGATTTCAAGAACTTCTGAAAGGTCTATCATACGTCTGACAAAACTTCCTCCTTCCAAACCCCATAGAAGTTAGAAGGGGAGCATTTACCTCTCCCAACCTCTGTCCCACAGTCTGTTCCAGAGCTGATGCACTAGGAGTGGTTCTAAACCAGAGGTGATTTTGTCCCCCAGGTCCCATTTGGCAATGTTAAAAGACACTTTGGTGGTCACAACTGAAGGCCAGGGTGCTAATGGTAGAAGCCAGGGAGGCTACTACATATTCTATGATAGTGAGGGCAGTTCCCAACAGCAAAGAATTCTTTAGCCCAAAATTTCAATTGTGTCAAACTTGGAGTACACTGATGGCAGAAACACAGCACAGAGAGACTTCACTTCGAGTTCAGCACATAGGAGACATCCAAATCTATGATGTAGATGCTTTTGTTTATTTGTTTGTTCTGTTTGTTGCTGCTCTAGGGTATATGCTGCTTAGTTCCTTGATCTGAAAATCATCTCAATAGGTGAAAATGCTAGACAGGCGATTTCTGCACACATCAGGCATTACAGTATATACGATGGGATGAAAACAAACCCTTACTGAATGCCTGCCGTGTATCAGGCATGTCAGAATTCCCAAAGAGTCAGAAGAATTAAGAAAATTATTCCAGGTAAGCAGAAGGGCAAGAATTTAAGCCAAATCTGGTTGTTTACAACATGTACTATTTTAGAGTAAATACATTTAAGTTATGGTTTAATAATCCTTATTCTATTTATTACTTTATATCCCCATGGGACTTAAAACTAAGTACAAATATGTTAAATCACATAAAATCAAGATTTTTTTTTTGGAAATGGAAGCGGTTAACCAGGAAAACTTTTATTTAAATGCTTTCATCTGTAAAGGAAATACATACTAAGAATCACTGAGGAGTCAATTGCTATCACCCTGACTAAATGGAAGCACGCAGAGCAAAGACCTATTAAAATTCCCTTCTTCCCTGCAAGTCAATGTTGCCGATCACCCTCCAATTACAGATCTGCTTTTCCTGCGTACCCTCCCCAGTCCTCTCCAGCTATGGATATCGATGAAGGAACATGCAGACTATTTACATGTTTCCAATGTAAAACTATCACCTGCTTTAAAAGAAACACAAAAGTGGCCAGAGATAAAGAGCAAAACGCAGACATTTGTGCTTTTGCTAGCCAAAGGCTTTAGTGTTTAAAATCTACATTGGCTGGTGCAAAGAAATTTCAGTTAAGCCGTTTAGACAATGATTTATAACTTGATCAGGAATGTAGGAAGTACCTACCTTCTAATGCATTATTTGCAGAAAATGTATTTATTTTGTTCTGGTAAGGGTTCACAGGACCCAAATCAAGTTTCACAGATAAATATCCCAAGAATATATTTGTTTCTTTACATCTCTGCCTAGCAATCCAAACTCCTTCCAAGGCCTACAGGGCCACAGGATCAAGCCCCTCCCTGCCTCTCCTACCTATCTCTTGCCACTTGTGCTTCAGTCTTCTGGGCCTTATTTTTTCCATTGAACATGCTGGGCTCCTCCTTTGAAAATCACTGCTCATTTTGTCTGGATGCACTGAATGCCACTTTTTCAGGGCTGGTCACTTCAGAACATCACTCAGCTTAAGCATTTTGTCTCATTAAGCAATACCTTCCACGATATAAAATGGAGTGTCCTGCCTCCTCCTCCCCCCTTACTGTCATGTACATCACCTTGTTTCATTATCTTTGAAGCATGTGTATCTATCCAAAGTCATACTGTTCATTTATTTTTTTGTCCATAACCTTGTGTTGTATTTTTGTCCATAACCTCTTTACATAGTGAGCACTCATTCAATGAAATATCATTACTTTTAATTTAACTGCTGTGATTTAAATGTGCTTTTTAAGGATAGATATTAGGGGGATTTTCTTTGTAATGACCTGAAATTACTATAGCTTAAAGCTATAAAGTACCTTTTCAGTGATAAACAATCCCTTTATAAAGACTTAGGGGAGGGGCGCTTGGGTGGCTCAGTTGGTTAAGCATCTGACATTGGCTCAGGTCATGATCTCACAGCTCATGAGTTCAAGCCCAGCATCGGGCTCTGTGCTGACAGTTTGGAGCCTGGAGCCTGCTTTGGATTCTGTGTCTCCCTTTCTCACTCTGTGTCTCCCACACTCATGCTCTGTCTCTCTGTCTCTCAAGAATGAATAAACATCAAAAAAATTAAAAAAAAAGAAGACTGAGGGGAAAATAAGTAAAATTAACAATAAACAACTAAGAAAGGAAAAAAAAAACTGCTGAAATGTATTTGTTATACTTCCTGTACTTTTAGCTCAAAAGTGAAGTCTTGCATGCTTTTTAAATTGAAGATATAAGTACTTAGCATATTTTAATGTTACATTTAATAACCATATTATAAAATGATTGTAATAACACTATGCTGTGATTTTGCAAAACCCATCACAAACCATAGACTGAATTTAAAACTTTGGTCAGAGAACAAAACTAAATTGAAATATTTTTGTACAGTCTGATTCCACCTTTTTACACAGATACTAACATAAAGATAAGTTCAAATAAAATGACCTAAAATAAACAACCAAAAAGGGAAATTATAAGAATGAGAAGTTATCTATTTTCGGAAAGAAATATATAATGCCATGTTAAAAATAAAGGATTACTTATCCTTCACTAGCCTGGTTTTCTCTTCCACTCCAAATCATAACGATCTGTTCCTGGTTCAAGTTCTAGGAGAGCATATCTTCACAATAGTCAACTAAAATATTCTTTCAGTGTCAAGGCTGTCCTCCCTAACCTCCACCACCCTGGTCCCTGTACCCCCATCAATCTGCATAGCTTCCAACCAGCCTCCCAACAGATCCAAGGCCACTCTGGCTGGCCTGGCTCCAAAGCTTCTCTACACTCAGCAGCCACAAGGATGTTTTTAAAATGCAAATTCCTTCCCTTCACTCCTCCAGCTGTTCCTAGAAGAAAAACCAAGATCTTGAACAAGTTCTATGAGGTCTTGCATTAGACAGTCTGTGCCTGTTGTCCAGCCCTATTTGAATTCTCTCTCCTCATTGTCTGGGATCCAGGAACATCCATCTTCTCATGCCCCAAAATATACTAGGTTATTCCCGTCTCAGGGCTCACAGGCATGTCCTTTCTTGGACCTTAACGGGTCTTTCAGGTATAGTTTATTTAGCTTCCATTCACCCACAAGATACTAGCTCAAAACTCATTTCCTCAGAGCTATGCATGTGATAAGGTTTAACAGAACTATATAACTTTAAAAAGTAAGTTGATATAAAACAAGTAAACTGTAGTTTAGTTAGTAGTATTGTGCCAACATTGATTTCCTGATTTTGATAATGTACTCTCATTATATAACATATTATCTTGAGGAAAACTGGGTGAAGGGTACATGGGAAATTCCTGTACAGTCTTTCAACTTCTTTTCAGCCTAAAATTATTCCAAAATTTAAAAAATGTCACTCCTTCAGGAAAGCTTTCTATTACTCTTCTGAACAGATGAGGCACTAAGCTCCTTATTTTCTTCCCTCAAATATTTAACGCAGTCCAAAAGTGTAAACTTTTGAGATTAATGTTAAATATTTGTCTACCCTGCTAGAGTGTAAGCCCTTTGGGGTAGGGATCATATCTCTTTATCTCACTATTGTGTCTCCAGTAGCTAAGTCAGTACTTGGCACAGGGAATGTGACCAATAAACATTTATTTAAAGAGACTATTAAATACATGAATGAGCCAATGAGTCAATGTCCTTTGGAAGCACAAATATATATAAAGATACATATTTACATATTTAAAAGATACTGCTCAAATTACGAAGTTAATGGGATAATAAATGTCAACAGAGATCTAAACATAGATGCTTCTAACTTGAAAATGATGCAAGCTAATGAGAAAAAAGGATAATAGCAACTAACATTTAGTAAATATCTAATCCAATTCAAGATGCTTTGCAAGCAGTTTTTTACTTAATCCTTATGATAACCATATCAAATGTGTGCTATTTTCAATCTTCATTTTACAGATGGGAGGCATACAGATATTTGTAACTTGCCCATGGTCAGAATAATTACATAGTAGAGGCAGGGTCTGAACGCGTACTTCAGCTTCTGAGTCCACAGTCGTAAGTACCACTTCCCACGTGGAGATAAATTCTGAAAACATTGCTTGAAACAGTTCTAAAGAGTGACCTATGACTTCTGAAGGTAGATGAAAAATGGATATGAAACCACATTCTTTACACTTTTGTATCTCTACCATCGTGCACAAAGTCTTCCATGGAGCAAGCAGATGGTACAAGTGTGCATGCGCACACACACTACTTTGTCAAATAACAAAAAGAAGCTAAAGGAAACTGAGGAAATAAAACAGACAAAATTATAGGTAAGAGAATGGGTTTCCATCCAATCGGCAGTACTTTTATCTTTGATTCTTAATTTCAAAGTGGACACTGGTTGGGGATTTTCCACAATTAAGTGAAGCAGAGCAAAGTGGGCAGGAGAGTCGGGGCTCCCAAACAAATCAAGGTCATTGGAAACACTAACGAAGTGAAGAAAGTTAAAGAAATTAAGAATGTAAAAGGAAAGAAGTGAGGAAATCATGGAACAGATTAATCAACTACCATCAGGCTATAACAAGGCTGCCATCAGGCTACCATCAGCAATAACAAGAAGTAATTCACCAGCATTTCAGATACCGTTCCATCTTTTGAGCCAAGGGTCTCCTCATAAACAGAGATCAGAGCTAAGAAACATGTCATACTTAGGATTTTTTTTTTTTAAATCAAGTCCCTCTACATTCAATAAAGTGTTTTTAAGTGCACGCATTGGTTGATTTTGTGACATATTCTTAACCTTACTAGGTAGGTACAGCTTTGCTGAGAGCAATTAATTTAGAAAGCTACAAATCCTCTGCAACGGAGCTTAAGGATCAGTAAAATAGCTGGAATATTTTCCTTGCTGCAGACAGCTGGATGTTGCTAATTTAGCTACTTTAAAATGAGGGGAGGAAGGAGGAGGGAAAGGCAAAGTTTTTATTTTGCCACACATCTGTAAATTCAGAGAAAGGGAAAACAAGGAAAGCATTGATAAGCTTGGTAAATGAACTGGATTTCTCCCTGCTCTTGTCAGTGAGCATGTCTATCATAACTGGCCTAAGGAAACCAGCACACTTTCCTTTAAGGTTACATACAACGAAGAGAATCTAGCCAAATTACTGGTTTAAGCAACATTTTACATTTTCTATTTTAAATAGTTTTATTGAAATATAATTCACAGAATACACAGATCACCCACTTAAGGTGTACAATTCAATGGCATTTGGTATGTTTATACTCAGTGCCATCACTCCACTCTAATTTTATTTTTATTTTTTAAGTTTATTGAGAGAGAGAGAGAGAGAGAGAGAGAGAGATGGAGGGCAAGAGGGAGAGGGAGAGAGAGAGAAGACCAGGCAGGCTCCATTGTCAGTGTGGAGCCCGATGCGAGGCTCAAACCCACAAACTGAAATCATGACATGAACTGAAATCAAGAGTCGGATGCTCAACCAACTGAGCCACCCCTGCGCCCAAAATTTTAGAACATTTTCATCACCCAAGCAATTTACCTTTTAAAGGATGGTTCTATGGTTTGTGATATATGTGTGTGTGTGTGTGTGTGTATGTGTGTGTGTGTGTATATACACATATATATACACATACATATATATACAATGTATAATCATATATATCATATATATCATATATTATATATAACCATATATATGATATATATAATATATATAATTATAATATATAATTATATGTATAAATATGTATATACATAAATATAATCATACCCAAACCATCACAATCTAAAGTGAAAATAAAAAGATATTTTTTAATGAAATATTGATGTTCTCAGTGTGAAATAGGCTGCTGCTGAAAGGTATGCATTTTGATGACCTATGAAAGACCTCTTCTCCATTTCTAACCTCATCTTGGAAGGTCCAACTACATGGTTAGGCTACTTCTCAGAAGTGATTCTGCAAAATGCAAACGGAATAATTTTGACCTGGCTTTTAATTATTTCCCTTTATTTTTTTTCCTTGCAGAATAATTTATGACCATATCAAAAGCCACTCATTTTCTTCCTTACCATGCTCACCTCAACTTCCAGTTTTCTGATCCAATGGCTCATATATTATACTATTTGCCTATAGGAAATATCTATAGCTCCTCTCTATGAGCATCTCAAAAAAGAATGCATTACAAAAAGCAACAGAACAGAAGGATGGAACACTTTCCATTAATTAGACCCAAGGCAAATTTAAATCGGTAATTCGAAGAGTGAAGCTTTTTTTTTTTAAAGCTTGACTAGCTTGACTAAATATGCTTCATAATTTTTCCTCTTGATCTTCAGTTTAATTAATGGGACAAGAGTTTTAAGAATCTTTTACGTATAGGACTTTATAGAGAAGCAAGCTAGGACTTTTAATGTGCTTCAAGAAAACCTGGTGTATCAAACACCAAAATTTTGATAATCTGTAGGTCAAATAAAAAAGCAGTTTAGCACAATACTTCACAAAACTGCTCAATAAAAATACTGGTTGCATAGCTTTGAAATAATGATATAACAGCTAACATTTATTAAAAATCTATCATGTGTCATCTACTGACTGTGTTTTACATTAACTCATTCAATGATCACAAAACCCAAGGGTAGGTTCTCTACTATACAATCATCATCATCATTATCATCATCACCATCATTCACATCTTAAAGTTAGGGAAACTGAGGCAAAGAGCACGTTGTATCACGTGCCAGATTACAAATGACAGCCAGAACTTAAAATCAGAGTCTGTCTTTAGAGCTCACTTTCTTAGCCATGCCAAAGAAACCAAGAAGTTTCACTGGATATAGTGATATACTACCAAAGAGGGGAAACACTAATTGATTTTACGTAAGACAGGAATATAGTGGGTAGACAGGGACTACAAGAAGCTTCCCTACAATAAGGGGGGGAAATGAGGATTTATTTGCCATCTCAGATGGAAAAATGTGAAAAAAAAAACAAAAAACAAAAAAGAGAAAATGGATGAACTAAGCCATTTGAGGAATTAAGCTATCAAAAGTCATGTTTCTAATGAAGATCCAATAAACATCCAGGTCAAATTATAGTTGTTAAAGTGTAAACTCAGGTCTAGACTGCAACAGTAGGCAGTCAGTGATTTCATTAGCATGAAACCAATTTGGTGAAAGAAGGTGCTACATGTAGGTTTATAGCCAGCATCTAGTTAAAAAACAAACAGAAAATGACTAGTAAACAGAAAACTAAAGCTAACATAAAACTACCACAAACTACTATGGAAACTCAGCCAAAAGAAAAATACCCACACCAGGACCACATTAATATAAATTTACCTTTAATTTGCATGCAAGTTATCACTGAACTGACCTCAATGAGACCAGATTTAAACCAAAATTTGACCTCAACCAGACCACTGCCTAACCCAGAACGAACGTCAGTCAGACCACCACCTAAACCAGAAACCTGGTTGGCCTGACATGAGGAAGGACTACTACTAGTGCTCAAACAGGAGTCCTGCTGAGACTACAACTCTACCACCTGTACACACTTTCAAGAAACAACAAGCAGAACCATTACAAGCACTCAAGACCCAGGGATGAAAAGAAATAAGAGCCATACACACATCTAGCCTTTTAAAATAATAGTGGGGATCTGTGGGGCATTTTAAATTGGCAATGGCAAAGACTGTAATTTTCTGCTAAAGGGATATTATCACAATTTTTCAACCTGGGTTTGAACCAAGGCTCATAAGAGCTCTCCTACTTAATGCAACATCACACCTAGCACTTACTATAACGTTCCACACAGCAGATGAAAATCCTGACTCCTTGGCTCTTTGGAGTTAATCATTTCAAAAGGCAGTGAGCAGAACACATTGAATTAGCATGGTAAACTAGAGTGGATTCTTTCCATTCCCCACCCCTACACAGTCCTCTTTCTCAAGTGGGAGGACACTTTTTTAAAAATTATTTCCTAGTTCTCAAATGGCTCTGACAAGCTACTATTAAATTTTGAAATAGAACTCCTGATTCCTTGCATAAATACAAAATACAGTTAGGTAAAAGAAAAACAAAATATGGCTAAAGGTGCTAACGAAAGCCTAGGGTAACAAACCAGTGACCCAGGTGCTGGATGCCTGAGAAATACTGTATTTAGATGATGATGGAAAAATATAATTTTTCTCCAGTGCTCATTATGTCTGGGTTTTTTCAGTGTTTTGTGAGAAGATAATGACCCAATTTAGTAGGTTATAATCCAAGAGCACCTGAATGGCTCAGTAGGTTAAGCATCCAACTTCAGCTCAGGTCATGGTCTCACAGTTCATGGGTTCGAGCCCTGCATTGGGCTCTGTGCCAACAGCTTGGAGCCTGGAGCCTGCTTCAGATTCTGTATCTCCTTCTCTCTCTGCCACTCCCCTGCTCACACTCTGTCTCTCTCTCAAAAACAATAAACATTAAAAAAATTAATAGGTTATAATCCAGATCCTACTTTCCCAATTATTGTTTGAACATCCTTCAGTGACTAGTCATATTTCCAGCTCCACCATGTGCTTTCCCATACAACAAATATCCTCCAATAGATTAATACGGGATGCTCTTTTTTCTTTCTAAATATACCTCAAAAAATATCGCCAATTCTTCCCCTTTCGCCAGAAACTCTCAGGTTATGCTACCCTACTCAACAACACTAAATGAATCTGCTAAAGGGAAAAGGTACTAAATAATCAAGGCTGAGTAGACAAGGACAAAACTAACTCATTTGACAGTTTCTTTAGTTACAATGGGAGGAGTGAGAGAGAATGTATTCTTTTTCAGGTTACATCTTGATTGAAAGCTGATATCATATAAACATACAACACGGTAAATATCTTAATTTAACTGAAAGGGGCTAATGCGGACTTGTTTTCCTTTTCAACAGCTACTGTAGAGGAGGTGCAGTGAAGGGGCATGCAGAAGGAGAAGGGGAGGAGGAGGGTAAAGGGAAGGGGAGCAGGAGGGTAAGGAGTAGGTGATGATCATCTGGAGTGTAGATTGTTTTTTAAGACATTATTTTATGGGGCACCTGGGTGGCTCAGTCGGTTAGGTGTCCGACTCTTGATTTTGGTTCAGGTCATGATCGCACCGTTCTGAGGATCAAGCTCCACATCGGGCTCTGTGCTGACAGTGCAGAGCCTGCTTGGGATTCTGTTTCCCTCCCTCTTTCTCTCTGCCCCTCCCCTGCTCCCACTCTAACATAATTTTAAGAGTACTTGGCATCTGTCTGCCACTTTTCACCAGAGATTTAAGCAAAGTATAGCTGCTCAGTAGAAGAACATTTCTACTTATCTGGAAAGATAACTCTGTGGATAGATGACAATTACCTCTAGCAACTTTATGAAAATCTCTAACTGCGATCTGAAATTAAAGTGGGTCCCCAGGGTGCTGATATGCTTTTGCCAAAAATTAACAATTGTAAAACAACGTACTCTTTCATTCTAGCCAAAACAGAAAAATAAAGCCATATGCCTGATTTCTTTAATAAACTAAATTTAGATTACTACTTTAAAATAGATTCTGACATAAATGGCTTTAAAATAACAAGAGCATCTTTCATTTGGGTCTTTTCCCAGTTAATTATTTGCTGGCATTGTCCTAGACATTCCTTGGCTTCACCTTAAACCAACACTCCCAAGTGCTAATTAGGAGACTATATACATTATTAACCAGAGAATGTGCTTAAAACATGCATGTTCCATATGTATCCTGTTATTAACATGATTCCTTTCAGTCCTGGAAAGCTCTCTTTAGAAAATAGAGTCCCTATTTAAACAAAGAAATTGGCTGCTATTGAGGAAATTTTTGTCAAAATTCAATTAATAGGTAGGGGCCAACAGGACACAGGATCCTTGTCTTCGAAACATCCTCAACATGAATCAAATTTCATCTCACGGAAACAGTCAGCAGAAGGAAAAGTTAATGCCTGCAGATGTTATATGTTTTCCTAGTACCAGGGGACTCCCAAAGAGAATGGCCGACTCTCACATGAGCCATACCATTCCTGAGAAACCAGACATGTCAGTGAGCCCAAGCCAGAGGCATGCCTTTTCCAGTACTATCTCTACCAAAAGACCCTGGGCCAGATGGGAAAAGAAACATATGTAAACAAGGTAGACCTAATGATTTCCTAATTACGAAGGAGATATGATCTTCTCATTAATTGGCAAGCTAATTGACCACAATCTCAGTTTCATAAATTGAGTCCAATAAAGCAAACTTTGGTGTCTGTACTCCACAGAATTCTCCTCACACTTCCACACCCTTCATTCAGCCACAAAGTTGTCAGTTCTGCTTGATTTGTTTGAATACTGTACTCGACGACAGCTGTCGGAAACAGTACATTAGAACAGCTGCTATGACAGCTACAAGGGGCTTGGAGGTTTAATTGGGCTCAATGTGACATTGTGCATTTTTCTAAACTTAGAAAGTTCCACAAAAGTAAAGAAATTTCTAATGTGTCTGAACGATGTTTACTTATTGGCACCACCAACTGGTTAACCCCGATTTGAGTTATATCATTGGGCTCATAGTATCTTTGCCACCAGGGTTGGTGAGACAAAAAAAAAAAAAAAAAAAAAGACAGTAGAAGCAGTTAGATGCACAAGAAAAGGGGCATTAAGAGAGAGGAAATGGTAAGGAAGTCACGTCAATAATCTCTTTCAAAGGCTGGCTGGTAGCCAAGGAGGATCCCACAGTGTCTCAGGATTTACTTCCTAAGGAAACGTATTCAGAGGCCCTGAGCCTGGTGCCAGCTGCCAACAAAACCGCTCATTACAGTCACAGCCCCGTGAAGAAGGGAGAATGGCTTACTCTCAGCATCCGCGCGGAGGAAGAAAGCGAGAAGCAGCAACAGCGGCCTGGCTACGTGCACCATCCTGCAGCTTGGCAGCGGCCTGAGCTGGCAGTTTGGAATCACTGCCTCGGAAGCTTCAGCGAGTCTGTCCGATCAGAAATTTCAGCTGGAACTCTTTCAGAGCCTGTAAGGGGAGAGGAAGACAAAAGAAAGGAAACACAAGGACGCTTAGATTTTTTACTCTTTTCCTCTTGTTCCATCACAAACACCACGAGACACGATCCATTGTAAACACCCAAGACATTGTAACTGTGATGCCTTTGTTTTAGAAGGGAAATAACTTGGTTCGAAAAATGGGGCAGCTGTGGCACATCTCGTGCCCATTGTCAGGCTACCCTAAAGCCAACCACCTTGAATGGCACTCTCTGCTTGTGCCACCTTTTGGGCAACGCTGTGCGAGAAGAAACTGTCACTTCTTATGAAACACTATGTGAATGCATCAGTGGAAGAAAAAACAGCAATGCTATGAGACAGATTTAAGGGAAGCTCCACCGTGCTGGATAAAAGTCTATTATTGACAGAATAGTGGAAGCTGCTTTCTTGGCACGAGGTGAAGTGACAGGGCTAATTCAACTTCTCCAGCTAAATGGGAGAGGTTAGAATTTTTT
This sequence comes from Panthera onca, assembly GCF_046562875.1. NCBI lineage: Eukaryota > Metazoa > Chordata > Mammalia > Carnivora > Felidae > Panthera > Panthera onca. Next base: position 34,984,170 of record NC_138351.1, read on the forward strand.
ACACTAGCACGTTTGGCTTCTTCCCTGAAGACACATCAATGTTCAAGTCTAGTTTGGCTTCAGTAAGTCAAAACAATAGTTAGCATGAGCCTATTTGCTTTAACAGGATTTGTATATGTCTCCTGGGCAATAGCTTTGCTTTCTCAATCTCCTACGTAAAACTGATAAACTGCGAACTGTAGAGAGCCTACTGGGTGCAAGTACACTTAGTATACAGTGCCATGGAGCACAAAAAATGAGTCAAATTCTGTCCTCTGTGACTTTCCAGCTCAGTAGAGAAAATAAGACCGTCACATCTGATGACTACTATAAGTTGAGAAGTGATGAGTGCCAGGAAAAGAAAACCAAATAATGCCATAAAAGACAGGATCTGGAATGGTATCATAGATAAAGCAGTATCTCAAAGTAGGCCTAGGAGTGTAGGCAGGATTTAACCAAAAAGAGGAAAGGCATTCCAGGAATTCTATTAAAGGCAGGGCAGTGGGAAAGGAACTTTGGAAAAGATGAGTCTCCAGGTTTGGCTGGAGTAGGGCTTCCCAAATATCTATATGCATTACAACCTCCTGGAAGGCTTGTTAAAACAGAAACCTGGTCGCCACCCCCAGGGTCTGTAGTTCACTAGGTCCGTGATGGGGTCCCAGAATTTACATTTCTAACAAGTTTCTGATGCAGCTGGTACAGGGACAACATTGAGACCACTGGCCTGGTGTGATAACTCATTAGGAAATCAGAAGGAGAGGAGGCAAAAGAAAATGGCTCAGGATTTAAAAAAAAAAAAAAACAAAAACACACACACAAAAGAAAAAGAAAAAAGGTCACAGTGAGCCTTGAATGTCAATCTAACTCAACCAGCCAATTATTCAGCAAACCACAAATAAAACTACTTAATGTTTTAGAGCAGAAGAACAAGGAAATAGGCTTTGGGAAGATAAACTGACATGTACATGTGGAAATATTAGGCCAGAGCAAGAGTCCCAGGTGAGAAGAAACACAGACCACACAGCTATGGTGGTCCTGGCAGTAACTGGAAAGAAGAGAAGGCAATGATTAGGTCCAAGCAATAATTTGAAGTATGACTCTTCAGGTGATAAATAATTGTTTTTATAGGAACCTTCAACAAATCTAGCACACATCTTGAAGTGTTTTTTGCTTGTTTGTCTTTAAAGTTTATTTATTTGAGAGAGAGAGAGAGAGCATGAGAGAGAGCAGTGGGGGGGGGGGGGGGGAGGGGGCAGAGAGAAAGGGAGAGTGCTGTCAGCACAGGCTCAATCTCCAAAAACGTGAGATCATAACTTGAGCCGAAATCAAGAGTCGGACACTTAATCAACTGAGCCACCCAGGCGCCCCAGGCACAGCATCTTATACACAGTAGCCTTTCAATATGGAGAGAGTAATGAATGCTACTGCTTCCTCTATCATTGTGAGAACTTGAGCATGACAATCAGAATGTGTTTGCCAAATGAAACAGTATACCTTTAAGTTTTGTATATTGGAATACTTGAAACACATACAAAATTCTTGACAGGAAATTCTAGAGCTATCCAGAAATAACCTAATCCACTAAAATGACTTGTACTTTCGAAAGTACTGTAGTGCAGATACTACAGTGTATCTTTTCTGAAACTGAGCTTGAGGCTGAGAATAAAAAAATTTAAAAAGATCTTATCTTGTTCATTACTATGCATGAGTGGTTTAAATGAAGGAAAGATAAAACTAAAAGAAAGAGTGGGAGATCATTCTAATTACCAATCCACTAGGTAACCCTTTTTATTTTTAACAGATTTGCGGGTGGCATAAAGCGGTAAGTTATACATTGAAACACATCTACTTGAAACCAAAAGCTAGCCAGCTGTTCCAAATCTGCTACTGTTATCAATCTCATCAGGAAAACAACTTATTAGGCAGTTCACAGCTATCAAATGCTAAAATTCTCCAAACTTCATAGGAAAAGTGCTGAAAGAATCAGCTCTCCTCCCCTCCCCCTCTCTCTGTCCCCATCCTCATGCCAGCATTTCAAATGACAGCAAAGTCCAGGAGACATCAGTCCTGTCGGACTCAATTTGTGTCTGTGCAAGCGTATCAGAGCCAACTGCTACATAATGACTCGGTACGATCACAGAGATGGAGATGTATGAAATGCTCTCTCAGGGAAGAAGTGATTTGGCTTTTTCCTCTGCCTGACTGAAGTGGCATAAGAAGACCAAATTCTTCCAAATGAGCCTACAAATGTTACCTCTGGACTTAAAACAGTGATAGGATCTAGGAATGAATGCAGCTGAAGCGCATACATATTTATACTTAAATGGGCTATGTCCTTGGCCTGATTCGACAAAAGGAGATCAGAGGTGTGAAGATAAAACCTATTCGAGATGTTCATTCCAGCTAATCTCCACTCCATATCTTGTTTATTACTTGGAAACTTTGCCAAAAAGGAAATGCTGGCTTGCATATCAGTAACGTGGAATTTAAATTTTAGAACAAAAATGGGAAATGGATTTTTAAAGGAAACACTGACAGCGAAAATAATGAGGATGAATGAATATTACAAGTAGTTTCCATTAGCCTAGAGAAAGGGTTGCCAAGCACTTTGCAACAAAAAGAACAGGAAAAGGGGTTCAGGGATATTAAAAACACCGTGGTTTAGCTTACATCACAAATTACTGTGAGTGTGTTCAATAGCCCTCAGCAGAGGCTAACTCTGATTTTTATATGCCTTGTCCTTTGTGCCTTTCCTTCACTGGGACAAGCCAATAAAACTGAACCATGCAGGTAAAATGAAAGATACACACACACACACACACACACACACACACACACACACACATTTAAAACTCTCTGGTTTCTTATTGCTTGCAGGACAAAGATCCTTTTAAGGAACTATAATTTTGTTGATTTTTCAATTAGCCAAATACTACTTTTGTGTTTCTGTACATTGCATGACCTCAAAAGCTAACAGTTCAGAGGTGCACAATATAATTTGAAACGGAATAACAAAAAGTACACTTGCCTAAAAGCCTCAACAAATCACTGTTTCAAGTGATCACATAAACTGCCATCTACTCAACGCCTTATCTTCAATTTAACATTGTAACCCTTTCCTGTAATAAGTATATTCATATTCAAACTAATATTCATGCTGAAGGATTTTTCCCAGCTTTCTGAATTGTGGTATGTGTTTCTGTAGATTGTGTTAACATAACAGAAAAAAAGGCATAATGGAACTTTTCTTTCCTTAAAATTAGAATCCTGATTTCCCTAGGAAAATGAATGATTGTCAGTTTTATGCAGGAAATATGCAAAATGAGTGTGCAACATCTTGTCCTACCAGGAAGTAATGAGACTTTCGGGAACTACTAGGTCATATCCAAAAAAGGGAGCCGAGGTGATGAGGCTCCCTTCAGCTAAATGGAGGAGATTCTGGTGGCCAGAAGGAAAACTGCAATTAACTGAATGAAACATATCCTACTAAAATCTGTGAGTTCATCACTTTAAAAATAATTTTTTAAAAATTAATAGGTCATCCAGAAGGCAGTTAAAGAATCAAATCATTCTGAAAAGAGTGAGAGAAAGGGAAAGAATTTTTCATTAAAAAAAAATGTCCATAGAACTTAAAAATACAAACAACAAAAAAACCCTGCTGTCACTAGCAAATCAGAGATCATTGTTTATATCCCATTTTTATAATTTTGCCTTTTTCTTATCTAACAACACCATGCTCTCAATTCTAGACTCTAAGAAACAGTAATATTGTAATGATACTTAACTGAGCATTTCTTCATATAGATATCTATTAAGTTAGGGGGATGGTGTAGTAAGGAGGAAGTCCCAAAATGTTGTGACTTCTTTCTATCAACCTTCCAAACCAGTCCACTCTCTCTAAATCGACTAGACAGGCTTCCAATCATTTAAGAGAAGCAACCGTTTGTGCACAACATGTGCTACCAGGAAACCCCAATTTGTAAAACAGACATAAGCAGGGGCTGCTGTGGCTGAAGCTAGGAGTTGGGGAGCCTGGAGTTTACAGCAAGCTGACAGAGGCCCCTGAAGGCCATCAGGGAACTCCCTGTCCTCAGTGCACAGCTACAACACAAGGACACAAAAATAAATAAATAAATAAATAAATAAATAAATAAATAAATAATAAATACACTTTCAACATTTCACTTATTTGTGAGGATTTTCCACGAGGAGATAGCCCTCTAAATATTTTATCACGAGATAGGACAAAAATCCTCCAGCGCTATCCAATAAAACATTCTGGAAATGTTCCTTATCTGCACTCATAATTGGCTACTTTAAACGGAGCTAGTGAAACAAGAGAAATAAACATTTTATTGTATTTAAGTTTAATTTAAGCTTAAATGGCCACATGTGGCTAGTGGCTGCCCTCTTGGGACAGCACAGACTATGGTTACTTGCTTCAACAGCCTGAACATCATGGCTGTAAATGAGGCTTGGATTTTAGGGCTGGAGATGAAAACAGTGAGTTGGGAACCCTTAGTCCTTGTAGTCTTTGCTTCCTCATAATCAGACTCTAAAGATTCATTGTGTTATATGAGGAAACCTACTTAACCTCTGGGCCAAATACTTCTCTATGGCTATTCCATCCCCTGGCAAAATAAATAAATAAATAAATAAATAAGAACTTAAGCTTATTTATTTTAAGAGAGCAAGTGAGCGAGAGCAGGGGAGGGGCAGAGAGAGAGAAGGAGAGAGAGAATCCCAAGCAGGCTCCATGCTCAGCTCTGAGCCTGACATGGGGCTCGAATCCACAAAGCATTAGATCATGACCTGAGCTGAAATCAAGAGTCAGATGCTTAACTGACTCAGCCACCCAGGTGCCTCATCTTTTTTTTTTTTTTTTTTTTTTTTTAATGACTCCATGGAATGTAAAGGAAGGATCAGTAAGTGGGTTAAGTGTATAACTGGAAAATGTCCAAATAGAAATTTTATTATTAAAAAGAGGCATTTGTGTTTCATATCATGGCCAGAAAAGTTTTTTTTTTTTTCCCACTAGTGAAAGTCCTTCTTTCATGTAATAGAAATGGGAGCTTCTGACAGCAAAAACATGCCACATCTCATAAACAGGAAAGACAAGCATACTTCTGCACATCCATGGGGAATGATTTGTATAGTTCTTATGAAATGGCTACATCTGATTAATTAATATCAGTGAGGAATATGGAAAACATTATTTAATACATGCAGCACCAAAAGCCTCAATGCCCATTATGAAAACTGCTGCTGAGAAAACGGAGAACAGTGGATAAAGGCTATTAAGTTAAATAACACACTGATAAAATAACTGTATATCCAATCCATGCCAGATAAAACACTCAAATCTAAAGGATATTAGGAATTATTTTTATGAGTGAAATTCAAATCTTCTTAAAATGATACTCTTTCACATAATGGCACATCATATCAAAAACTCTTTTTTTTTTTTTTTTTTTTTTTCAAATTTTGGTCCTAAACATGCTTACATGGAAATAAGTTGGGGGTGGGTGGGAGATTTCATGAGTTATCACATATAAATACAAAATAATAATTCAATCATCTTATTTTTGGAGTAGGCTATGAAGACACCAAGAAACTCTAAGTAAGCAAACAGTAATTCTTTGAAAGAATCAACTGAATTATAAGAATATCTGAAGAGTAAAATGATACCTATCAATATGGATACTATAAAAGGCTCTCTACATGCTTAGTTTTAATACATACAGAGACAAGCCAATTATCTGAGCTTAATATAGTATGATTCACTTTCTAAGTCACTATCAATAACATCTCTACAAAATGTCAAAACTTTACATTTGGAGCAAACATAGTTACTTTCATTAATGACAAAAGGACATTATTAACTTTGATTATGTTTTTCTCTTTCAAGAAGTAAAAGTGAAGTATGCCATGAGGAAAAAAAAAAACAGATAATGAAGAAAAAAAAAAAAACAAAACAAAACACCTTATGTCCCTGCCTATTTTACCTCTACAAATGGAACTATAATTATGATTTGAAGTGGAGGAGAGTTTTAGAAAAAGCAAGTAATTTCTTTAAATGATTATTGCATGTAACTACTTCTATCTAGTGTTATGTGATGATGGTGGAAACTGGCAATGGAAAAGTTCAAATACAAGTCTATTCAGCTTGCTATTGGGACTCTGTTATCTGTTGCATTCTTCCAGAAACATATACAACAGATTCTATTATATTAATCTTTGGGCACCTTTAAATGGACGTGAAACCATCATTCCTAACTCACTATACCTGATTTTCATTACCTTAAAATCGAAAAGGGTGTTCTTCTTTCACACATATAAAATATTTCTTGTTTAAAATGCACTTAGTTTTTAAAATATATTATGGGTAATAAGGCATTAATCGTTATTATGTTCATTTTATTTATTTCCATCAACACATAGTGGAAAAGAAATCAAGCAATACATGATACATTTTATTTATTTACTGTGAAAAATAAATTTTTACATTTGTTGGGAAATTATCATTCCCTTTAGCACTGATTACTTTTTTTTTTTCTTGAAAGTATTTTAAAAGCAAAATGAAGGGCCTTTTAATTGTTGTTAAATCCTTCCATACTAGAGCTCAATGAGAACCGATTTTTGCCTACTCACAGGTGCTAGGACTATAATTCCATGCTCAGAATGATCAAAGCTCTAGACTAGTAGCTCACAATTGAGAATGATTTTGCCACCTCCCCAGGGACATTTGGTAATGTCTGGAGAGATTTTTTGTTGTCACAACATAAAGGGAGCTAATGACATATAAGAGGTTGAGGACAGGGATGCTACTAAATATCTCAGAAGGCACAGTATACTCCCTCCTGTACCCGTCAAGAATTAACTGCCCAAAATGTCAACAGTGTCGACATTGGGAAACACTGTCCAAGAATAGTTCATTAATGTTGAGGAATAAAAAAAAATGTTCAGGAATTTTCAAGACCTGTTTCTATTACACTGTTTTCTAAACCCAATAATCGGAGGTGTTTTCAGTGCAGTTTTAGTATATAAACTCAAAACAGATTTGAATCTCTGGGCATGGCAGTCAAAACACTATGGATGACTCCCAAATTTCCCTTTTTGTCCTGAGCTAGAATTGAAATTGGCTTGCCTTATGGGAAGTTCAGTTCACAGGCTTAGGTGACATAAATATTGTCACCAATTAAAGAATGAATCTGTTAAATGGAGCAGACATTGTTGCACTGATGTCTGTCAGTGAATAGACATGGTTCCCATTTCTCATGCTGGGAGCTCAGCTCTTCTCTGAGGGAACAGTCCCAGGATGGAAATATCCAGTTCTAAGGAATGTTCTTTCAAATCACTGCCAGCAACAGAAAGAGAGAGGTCACCATGAATGGCTGGAGAATGTGGAATTAAGGAATATTCTCTTCATTTTCCCAATATTGACCTCATGACATAGGCTGGTGTCTCTTTGAAAATCTCTGAACAACACACACAGTAGAAGAATTCGATTCTCTGTAGATAACCCACATATTTGGTTATTAAAACAAATAGAAACATAACCTAAAGAAAGGTAGACAGGACAAATATTAATCAGAGATATTCCATATACACTCTCCTCCTCACTTGCACATTTATTGTATTCAGTTATATTACATTCTTCTTCATTGTTAGTACCTTCTTCACATCTATGAGTCTCCTTGAATGGAACCATAAATTGATAAAAATCACAAAAAAATTACAGGTAATCTTGGGCAATCCCTTCTATTAGCAGACAATGAATGAAGTGAAAGAACATAATTGAATTAATAACCTCAGAATATACTTCTGGTTAGTCTCAGAGGAGGGTTCAAAACCCAGGCCAATTTTATATCTCATATAGCATGCTGCTTCTATCATCTCTGATTTATATAATGGAGACCCTAGCTTAGATGAAGCCATGATTAATTCTAAAATGAGCAACATAAAGAAAAAGCCTCTCCTTTAATTGGAAGAGAAACAATATAAGGATTCACTCTAATGAAGAAGGAAGAAAACTTTAGAAAGGGTGTATAGGAAGAAAGGATGAGAGAATCTCACTGGATAAAATACTTGACAGTCATTGTCCTAGATGGATAAATAATTCACAAATTAAAGTTTACACCGTGAGTCAAAAATTCTCCAAAAGGTCAGTCTTTAACTCAATAACCCATTATTGTGTATTTGAGTATCTTAGAGCCAAACAGTTAACAGGTGTGTTTAGAAACAGAAATGATTAACCAGAAATGGATTTTCAAATATTCTCACAAGTTAGTAATTGAATTAATGACATGCAGGCACATGTTTGTATCACCAAAAGCATATCTATTTTGTATATTACCATCAAGTTCTTTTTTATGGGGTTTTCTCTTTTATTTAAATTTTACCAAGGATACATTTTGACTAATTGGAAATAAATAAGAATGTGTTAGATAGTGAAGGCACAGAGTTATACAGGACAGTTATCCAAGCAGAAAGATACTGGTCTGAGTGCTCTTTACTATAAAGTTGCTTAGGGCAACATGGCCATATTGAAAGAAGAAATGAAGACATACAATGGCTATTTTTCAAAAGCAGTTGGCATTATAAAGTGATTTGATAATAAAGTACAAAAATTTCCTGCAGCAATAAAAGCACTATGCATTTCCCATACCAAGATGTGTCAGACAGGCAATGAAAAAAAAAATTTTTCCCATAGTCACCCTTTTAGAAAATATATTCCAGACCTCCGGAAAAAGGCTTTTGTAAAATACTGTCGTTTTTATTACATTTCTATAAAATCCTCAAAGAAAAAAAAATACACAGTACCTATATCAGAAAAAAGAGTTTAAAGTCATTCAAAGCCTACTTGCAAACTGGATGTAATAACTTCCTCACTACCAAACTTTCCGGATACTGACTATATAATCTTAAATGAGTGGCTCATGTGACTAAAAGAAAAGAAAATGTCAAATAACATCAACTAAACTTCTCTGCTAGGTTTAGGCATCATCACAGAAACATTCTGACACGCAGATTTTTATATTCCAAAGTAGGAAAGTAGCCAGGTACTAATATGAGCAGACCCAAGTCAGGGGAGGGAACAGGCAATGGTGCTGGCAGGCGAGTGCTGGGGGATCAAGCCCCAAATTAAAACGCCATCCTTTAAGGAGTCTCTCTACCTTTTGTGATATGTCCTATGATGTTTCCTTCACAAACTTACTAGGCTGGCCCTATTCTTTAATATGTTTCCTTTAATATTTTTTAAATCATAGATTTAACCATGATGTGTTATCGTATCACCTTGTAAAAATCTTTTGCAAACCTAAGCTTTTAGAAAAGGTGGTTACTTTCTCCCACGGCACTGTCATTAGGGTCAAACTATTCATAGCATAAATCTTCATCATTTTTGGGGTGCTTGGGTGGCTCAGTCGCTTAAGCGTCCCACTCTTGACCTCAGCTCAGGTCATGATCTCACAGTTTGTGAGTTCGACCCCTGTATAGGGCTGTGCTTTGATAGCATAGAGCCTGCTTGGGATTCGGTCTCTCCCTCTCTCCGCCCATCCCCTGCTTGCACTCTGTTTCTTTCTCTCAAAATAAATAAATAAGCTTAAAAAAACTTCATCACTTTCAAACTTATCACTTTATATTTATGTATACATTCCACACATAAATATGGTACACACAGGCCATACACAAATATAGTGCATGTTTAAAAATGCATGTGAAAAATATGTATTTAACATATTATATATAGCTACTATATTACTAATGAACTACATATATTATCAAAGACACAAAATTAGACATTTTTTAAGTGAGATAAAAAACAAATAAAATTTCTATGATTCTCTCCCAGGTCAAACAAGTCATTGGAGTTCCATTGTTCTAGATGTTCCACAATGTGGATTATTTTCACATACACTTCAGGTGGCAATGGATAAAAAAAGAGAGCTTTTACTCATTTGTCCAGCAACGCCCTTCTGGAGTCAAACACTTGTTGTAATAACCAAATGTTAAAGGCTCGATGTGACAGCTGATGTCAACATGATGTAACACAGAGGAGAAAAGACACTGTTTTTTTGAGAGGTTCATACAATGTCCTTGTTTTATAATTGTAAGCCATCTATCCTAAGCTAGAATAACTTTTACACATCAACTGTGTTTTTGTTTTAAAAATGAATTCCTTCATTCTTCTGCTCCAGAAATATTTCTGAATACCAGGCTTGGCGACAGGTACAGAGACATAACAATGCACAGGACAACAAGTTCCCTGATACATTCGGGGCAAGGAGGTAGAAAAAGTAAGAGTTTTCCAGGTTAAGGGATCAGACTGTCCAGGGCAGAGACTGAGGCCCAGTGAGCCAGGCAGTGTGTGGTAGGCTGGGAAAGCAAACTGGGTCCAGACTGCACAGGACCTGGAGGCCACACTGCAGACACCGGATTGCATTTGAAATGCAGTGGGAAGACACTGGTGGGCTTTATGTTATGGAGTGACATGGTCTGAATTGTATTTAGATGGCTTCTCCAGTGGCTGTGTGCCAATGGTTTTAAAAATGCAGTTCTCCCTCACCCTCCGCCGCCCCCCCCCCCCACCACCGGCCCACCCAGCTCCAAGTTTCTGCAGAACCTTCCACTCTATTTATGTGGGCATTGCCATTGTACTCTGCTGTGAAGTCTTTTGACCGTTTCACTTTTCAAGGACCCTGTGGCACTGTCCCTTTCCCAATTCTGTTTAAAACAACCAGAAATAATGTGTTGCTTTTCATTGTTTTGAGTCACTGCTCTCTGTTCCTAGATAGCAACAGGCCCTGGAAAACCAAATGAATTTTCTTTATGGTGGGGCTCACTTTAACACACTTTAAATTTTTTACTTGAAAAGTAAAGTACCTGATGTTAGTTCTCATTTGCATTCCTGAAATCTAGAAAAAAAATCTGCTTTCATGTACAAAGGGACAGTAGGCACACTAGATCTCTGTAGTCACACTTTTGAATCTGTGATTCCGGAAAGGCTTTCTACCCACACTTAAAAAAAAAAAAAGTTTCTAAAGTTTGGTACATCAAAGTCTTGTTTTGACCCTTTTAAACCTTGTAATATTAGCAGTGATACTAATATCCAATAGTACACTGCATTCACACTATTCGAAAACACAGCCATTCCAATAATTCAAAAATCCTTTATTTCAGGATTTAGAAGCTAGGTCCTACTTTGAGTCAGTTACTGGCTAGTTTCCCAAATTAGCTTTTTGGTCTCAGCTATCTTGTCCATTTCATCCCTCAGGTTTTCACTCCAGGATTTCTTCCATTATTATAGCAAGGCCTTTAACACCCCAACATGCAGGCATTTAATTCCTTATTTTTTTTCTTATTAGTTACCTAAACTTGAAACTGTTAGTAATTAACCTATTTAACCTATAATGTAAAAATACATTATAGAGCACTACAGTTTGTTGGACAAGAGATACAGCAGGTAACCAAGAAAATGCCACCTTACTCAGTCTCTCTAATAAAGGAATCTATTCCTCCTCTAGTCATTCCTGCCACTTGCCTTGGCCAACAGAATAGGTCAGAAATGACATTGTGCACATTCTGACCCTGAATCTCAAGTAGCCCAGAAAACCTGAGGAAGTAGCTCTTGTGCTTCCTTCCACTTGCTGATATTGGGTCCCCTGTCACCACCACTGTTTGATCAAGGCCAAGGTGGCCCGGCAGAGGATGAAGAGACCACGTGGAACAGAGATGAGCTACCATCTGAGCATCTGGGGAACAGTCATTCCCCAGAGGACCTGGCAGCTGACCCCAGACTCATAAGCAATTTCAGGAAAGATGAGCCAAGTATGGCCCATAAGAGCAGAGCCGCCTACCTGAGCTCAGCCTAGAATGCTGACGCAGAGTACTGCAAGATAAATAAAGGGATGTTTGGTTTAATCTACTAAGTTTGGGGATGGTTTGGTATACAGCAAAAACTAATATTGCTAAGGGGATATTTATCTCATCCAAAATAAAATAAATATTCTTTTAAAATGTACATTTTCAGGGCACCTGGGTGGCTCAGTCAGTTGAGCGACCAACTTCGGCTCAGGTCATGATCTCAAAGGTTGTGAGTTCGAGCCCTGTGTCGGGGTCTGTGCTGACAGCTCAGAGCCTGGAGCCTGCTTCTGATTCTGTCTCCTGCTCTCTCTGCCCCTCCCCCACTCATGCTCTGTCTCTGTCTCAGAAATAAACAAACATTAAATAAATAAATAAATACATAAATAAATAAATAAATAAATAAAATGTACATTTTCTTCAGTACTTTATCACATTTTGAATACAGGTAGGGTGGGGTGCCTGGGTGGCTCTGTTAGTTCAGTGTCCAACTTCAGCTCACCGTTCCTGAGTTTGAGCCCCACGCTGGGCTCTGTGCTGACAGCTTGGAGCCTGGAGCCTGCTTCAGATTCTGTGTCTCCCTCTCTCTCTGCCCCTCTCCCACTTGTGTTCTCTCTCCTCCTTCCCTCTCCCCCCACCTCTAAAATAAATAAAAATTAAAAAAATAAAATACATATATACATACATATGTACAGGTAGGCAAACTTGGTTTCTTATGGCTGCATCTGAGTTAATTTTGTCCTCTTTTGACAGCAATCAACTAGTAAAATCATTGTCATTTTTTAAGTGGTGTATTTGTAAGTAGTGTATTGTTTTGTGATTTAGGAAAAATCAGTAACTTGAAACTATTTGTGTCTCTCTGCCCCTTCTTCCAATTATAAATATTTTTCTGCCACATAGCTCAAAACAAAATTGTTCTAAAATGTCTTTAACCATTGGCTAAAACCACATAGCATGACGTTCCTCCCTGGTGATATAATTGAAGTGACGTATGTGTCTGAGATTCAATTGATCTCACTGAGTGTACTGACAGGTAGTAGTTAGCATAATTTTATTTCCATGGATTCTATTTTCCTTAAGCAGTTTCTGCCCAGGGATAAAATCCACAAATCAAGTTAGGTTAATAATCTAAAAACAGAGAAATTTCATAAGCTTTTTAAAGGAATGACATTTTGAACAGTTAGTGTGCACTCCTCTGGCCGGCTTCTGACAGAGCATGTTGGATGTGTCTGTAATTGGATAGGAGCTAGTCAACTTGCCCAGTTACTAGAATGGGTGAAAAAGTAAGAAAATATAATAAATATTAAAATCAGTAAGTGAATTTGGCAAGGCTACTGAATACATGGTCAATACAAAACTCCAGCTGCATTTTATACTCACAAAAAGCAGAAAATAAATATTTTTTAAAATGTGCCATTTGCAACAGCATCAAAAATACATTAAAAATCTAGAAATAAATATAACAAAGTTAACAAGATTTCTATGCAGAAAATTATATAGCATTAATAAATTAAAGATGATATAAAAATGAGTGATTATAATATGTTCATGGCTTAAAAGACTCTTTATTGTAAAAATGTTAATATTTCCCAAATTGATCTATAAATTCAATGGAATTCCAACATAAATTTCAACATGTTTTTTCTTGAGAAATAGAAAACTTATTTTAAAATTTATAAGAAAGTGCAAACAACCAAGAATAGCTAAAACAATCTTAAGAACAAATGTTGAAAAACTACCTATTGAAGGTAACAATACCAGTTACCAAGACTTATGACAAAGCAACAAAATTTAAGACGGTGAAGTATTGGCTGAAGGGCAAACAGACCAGAAGAGTAGAATAATAACTCTAAGAAACATATACACTTGTATTTAGGCACTTGACTTATAAGCAACTGTGTCCTTGTAATGCAGTAGGAAGGAATAATCTTTTCAATCAGTAGCACTGGGTCAAGTGGATATCTATATGAAAAAAAATATATGTTGGCTCCCTACCTCACACCATACATAAAATCAATTCCACATAGACTAGAAACCTAAACATGAAGATAAACAACAAATCTTACCAAAAATAGCACAGAAAAATATCTTTGTAACTTTGGGATAGGCAAAGACTTTTGAAACATGGCAAAGTAACAACAATAAATAAGTTGGAATTAATTAAAATTTAAAATGCCTGCTCATCAAAAGACATTATTAAGACAGGAGTGGAAGAAGATATCTGCAAAAAACATATCCACCACAGTCCCAAAACTATTTATCAACTTTTTTATTGTATTGCCTGTCTTTTGGAGGGAGAAAGTGACAATAAAAGTCTTAAACAAGCAATTCACAAAGAGAATATCCAAATGGCCACCAAACATCCACAAAGATGTTCACCAATGTTAGTCATTGAAGAAATGTAAAATAATATTACAAGAAACCACTCTACACTCACCAGAATATTTACAATTGGAAATTGAACACCACCACATTTAGGCAAGGTTGTAGAACAAAGGAATACTCATATACTGCTGATGAGAGTGAAAACTGGTAAAATCCCTTTGAAATAGTTTTGTTTGTATTTAATAAAGGTAAATATACACCAAATCCTACCTTCCAGCAGTTCCATTGCTAGTGATATATCCAGCATTAACATAAACCTTACTACAGAAAAGAGACACAAACTAGAATTAACCTAAAAACTCATCAATACCAGAGGGAATAAATAAATTGTAGTAAATTCATAAAATTGACTAGTGTTCATAGCAATGAAAATAAATATATTCTGCTGAGAAAACTCAAGATAGAAACTTAGTTTTGTTTAGCTCAGTTTAGTTTTTTTCTAGAAACCGTTTTTCAGGTTTTCAGGATATGTTCTACTTTAGTTACCCACCCCCCACTAGTCATTTTGAAGAAAATAAATTTGTCATTAAGAATATCTGAAGTCAAAGTTATATACAAATTAGAGTGGAGCTCAAATTCTCTTGGAAATATATATAGAAGGTAGAAATAGTACATGATCGGACTAACACACTGGGAATCTAAAGACGTGACTTTCGGCACGTAGGATCAGGTACAGTCTTTGCATTCCAAGCAGCAGTGAGAAGCAGCAGAACATGATGAAGCAATCCATGTACGCAAGGAGGAATGGCCCCTCAGTCCAGGAGTAGCAGTACGGGCCAAAGAAAAGGGCAGAGAAAAATAGAGGACCAGAGTTCTGGACCAGCTTTAGCACTCACTTCCGTATTCTCCCTTGTCAAGTCACTCCCTTTCTCTGCCTCATTTTTCCTAGCTGCTCTATTTTATAGCACACTTGACCTTTCCTGTATCATATAATTTATTTGTTATGTTAATTGTTTATTATTCTTATTCCCCATAGTATCCACAAGAACAAGAATTTTTGAAAACCTTATTAAATATTTACGGCTTGTGTGAAAGTACATACATACATGAAAAATGTGCAGGATAAGCTCATTTTGCAAGATACAACAAAAAGTGCTGCACACCCATCTGCAGCTTTTCCAGCTCACTGGGAGGCGGTGATGGTAGTGGCAGTGGTAGAGGCACTGATTCTCCCAGTTAGCTACACTGACCGCTTATTCCCTGAAGGGCACAATACTGGGCTACTCAAAGGTAGGTTGGTAAAGCCCTAGACCTGTAATCTTAATGAGAAATTACCATTTGATCTTCTAGTTTACTCCAGGTTTAGAATCTTTCAAAACATGTATGTAAATAGGTAAAGGAAGGTAAAAATCCTCAAAACAATGTTTTCTTTCTTTTCCTTACATGAAATAGCTGGAGAAACGTGTTTAATGGTAAAGTCACAAAGTTAAGACAGGGTTCCAAAGACTCTATAAACAAATATTTATTGAATGTCAACTTTCTGTATCCCACATCTTGCTAATCCATGTCAGACATAAAGAAGATTAGACAAAGCAATGTCTCTAAGGAATTTGCTGTTCGTTTGGAAATACAGGAACGTGAAAATTAGAAAAGCATGATAATGTATCCTGAGCCAAATATGGTTTGAGTAATAAATACCCATATATGTTTAGAGGAGGAAAATAGGATCTCAGTAGCCAGGAAAGATTTTGTGAAATTGGTGGTATCTGATGGGGACCTTGAAGAATATTTTACATCCTGGTTTGAGAACAGTAAAATGCATTTCAATGAAAAGCCTAAGATGTAGAGGTTGGTATGTTCAAAACATTTTCAGGAACCAGTAAATTGGCCATTGTATCCACATCACAGGTTTGGTACAGCAAGGAATTAAGATATGTAAAGCGAGTTTGCAGCAGTCCTTCAAGGCATGCTGAACTTATCCTGCAAGTCAGTAAACCTCAAACCATCAACAGAAAAAGTAGAGATAAAGTTGGAGTTAGTTCTCCCAAAGTGTGTATGTAAGCCTTAAATCTCTTAAAGTAAAAAAGTTTAGAACTATGATGATAGCAATGTCTGTCTCTTGGATATCAGTGAGGTAGGGTAATGATAAATCATAATACTGCATTCCAAAAATGCCTATTCAAATTACACTATTGCCACGATAACATAATTCCAATTTTGTCCTAAATGGCATCAGGCATTTCTGATTCCCTTGGAATCAATATCTATATAAAACACATCCATTTTATAATTGGAAATCTTGATCCCATAGAAGCAGTCTGGTGGTTGGGCTGAACGGGCGTTGCATTCCCCACTTTGTCATTATCTTATTTCAAGAAGGCTCTGGAGACAATTCCTGACATCTCCATGCTTGGCCTTCCATCTGTGTGAAATGAAAATAATAGCTGCCTCCTCCCTACCTCATCAAAATCAGTGAGCAACAAAAGCACATTAAAATCAGGGATGCAGGAAGGATTTTAAGGAAAGAAGCTTTTGTCCATTGTCATTAAAAACAAAAGAAAATTTAGCCAGCCTTTCTCAGCTGGGGTTCCATGAGATAATTATGCCCTACAGAATATAATTTGACTGATTCTTTTTTCAATTCTCCCAAGGATAGTACAAAGCTAGTACTATTCTAGATGCACGGGCCAGAAATTAAGTCATTACATACAATAGATGCCTTAGGGCATTAGGGCTGACTTTTCTTGTGAACTCAGGATGGGAGAAGCTGACATTGTATCCAAATTAGGCTTTGGTATTTGATGTCATTTTTCTTAAGAAAAAACAAAAAAGTTCTATGTTTTCAGCCCCGTAGAGCCAAAGTCTCATATTATTCTAAAGAAAAATAAAATAACCTAGAGTAATGCTAGAATGAATAGCCCATAAATTTGGGGATGTTACACAGAAGTAACAAAGAAGAGAGAAAAGAGTAAATGTTACCATACTTTACCATTTACAAGATGTTTTTTGAGAAGAAATTCTGACTTAATACCTGATATTTATGGAGCTCATTTAAAATTCTACACAATGTGCTTCTGGAAGGCAAACATCCTTCTTCCTGTTTTAGAGATGAGAATGAGACCCAGGAAAAATAACCTTCCTCACATCTATGGCTGCTATGAAGCAGGGGCTCAAATTCAAGTCAGTTTAATTACACATGAAGGCTGCTCCTTTCGTAGCTCTCTAATCTCACAAAAGCTTCTCGAGGTAAGAGATAGCTTCACGTGAAGATGAAAAAACTGAGGTTCTGAGGAGGTTCAGGGTCTGGCCCAAAGGCTCAGTGCTAGCAAGTTGCTTCTGACTGCAAATTTTACATAACCTGCCAAGCCATTGCTGAGAAAAGAAAGCAAAGGAAACCAAGATGGCTGTTACAGGTGGAAGTGTGTTCCTGCAGAAGTTGGCACATTTAAGTCCTAACCACCCCCCCCTGAAAAAAAATTTCAGAATGTGATGTATTTTGTAGATGGGGTCTTTACAGAGACAATCAAGTTGAAATCAGACCATTAGGATGGCTGTAATCCAATATGATTAGTATCCTTATAAGAAGAGGAAATCTGTACACAGACACACAGAGAAGGAAGACAACATGAAGACACAGGCAGAAAATGGCAATCTATAAGCAATCAGAGAGGCCTGGAGCAGATCCTTGCCTCATGGCCCTCCTAGACGCCAACCTTGCTGATACCTGCTAGCCCCCACATCTGTGAGATAATAAATTTCTCTTGTGTGAGGCACTCAGTTTGTGGTACTTAGCTATGGCAGCCCTAGAAAAATAAAAAATGATACAATGGCAAACAATCACAGGAAGCGTTAAAATAAAAAAAAGATGGAATGGTTCAAAATTCACAAACTAGGTAAGCGCAAAACAACTTTATTTCTGTAAATCTGTAACATTTATGTTTCTGAGGATATTAAAGATTAAAACTGCACCAAGACTTTTAGAACATCTTGTCTACTGCAATAAATTAAAATCTCATTACTGTTTTTGGTTAAAAAAAAATGGACATACATTATCTATTGTAGGGTAAAATATTTTGATTCACTCTATTGAAAGCTAACCCACAGGGTTTATGGTGATATTCAGATTGTTTGAAAATCAAAATAATTACAAGTCTTATGTATCACCACATATATGCAATGTCAAGAGATGCTTACATATTTAAATCTTAGGTTTTCACTAGTTTATTAATCAATGCATAGTCAGTATGTATCCTTTGGGGGTACACATTAAAGAGTTCTATTTTTTTTAAGTAAGCTATACACCCAACATGGAGTTTGAACTCATGACCCTGAGATGAAGAGTCATATGCTCTAATGACAGAGCCAGCCAGGCATTACAAGAGTACTATTTTTTAATTATCTTCTTAATTCCACAAGGATAATTCTAGATAATGCATCAAGAATCCATATTAGTGATATTTATAATTTTAACAGCTAATAAAACCAAATATTCTCTTTTTCCAAATAATTGTACATTTTTTGCAAAAAATGCCATACTCTGCGTACCATGATACCTTTCAATTGATTACAATATCACTGTTTTTGAAGGAGAGAACGATGATAAAATGATAATGAATAAAGTCTATTTCATTTGAAGTTCTTTGCAATGTTTTTTTCATGGGATGGTTAAAGAAAAGGACACAGAGGAAATGACCAGTACATGCTAACTGATGAAATTGTCATTATTATTATTATTAAATCGATAAGCTAAAAATTATTTTGATTTGTTTTTTATATGCTTATAAGAAAATCACATATAATATACATTTGAGGATATGTCCTAGGTATGAGTCTCTTTTTAATGAATTTTTCCAAGGTGATTGCCCTTTCAATCTGTATAATCAAGTCGTTTTTAAGCTTAACAATATGTTCGTCAATTAAAGGTTGTTTTGCTTTTAATTTTCATGTTTCATTCATATTATTTACTTGTAGGAGGCAACTAATAATGTATATGTTATATTTCTCTCCTCTCCTTGCACTCACTCTCACGTCCCCCATCACATTCTGCATCCTAGAAGACCAAACAACGCACTGACTTTATGTAACAGTTTTTCATGTTTTTTTTTTATAGTGTCCATGATGCTATGTTGTATATCCAATGCTGTCATTTTCTATTCTCTCCAAATTTATTTTTGTTGTCATCAGGCTCCTGTTTCATTGTAGAGGCCTTTTTCCTCCCAACTCATCTTGATGTTCCTTATAACTCTCTCCTCTTTTGCATGGAGGCCATATGCCCTTATTGTGAAAGTAAAACATCTGTTCATAATTCTTTCCTGGTCACTATAATAAATCTTTTTCATAAAACTTGTTCTTTTCTTCTGAGGTCTCAGGACAAGATCCCTTTACCCTGTGCTGATGATTCGTGCATCATTTCACAGACTCATGTTTGTCTAATTCTTACTATCTACTATGCTTAAATTCTTAAAGACCTGTCCAGACACAGTGTTGGCAATAGATTCTCTGGCAAAGTGTATCCAGGCTTGTTCTCTCTACTGTCCATGAGGAAGCTACTGTAATACCCTCCTTATCTGGGCAGCAGACACATGTGCAATTGTAGCTGCAACTGATCCAACAGGGTTTTACTAGACCAATGTAAGAATTCTCTGTAATCCCAATGCATGGTTTTCTTAAGAGAGGAAGCAAAAGCATGTAAGAAAGACTAGAATAGTAAAGATATACTACCACCATATGAAAAGTGGAAGACAAAAACTGATCATTTCAAAAAAGGATAGTAGACTCGACAATAAATAAAATAAAATAAGTGTAGTAGAAAGTCTGCTGATTACTTTTCTGAATGGCACAGAGGTCAAGATCTCTGAGTAAAAGAACATTTAGTCACAGTGGGATCTAGCAGTTCCCTGTCTTTTCAGGGAACCACTTTTGAACATTAGAAAACATATTTTTTTTTATTCCATCCTATTCCACTAGCATTGTGTTGATGGACACACTCTTTGGATTATAATTATAGCTGCCTTTTCGTCTTCGTTTCCAGCATTCTTCAATTCCTCTTCTTCTAGGTCCACAGAAAATTTTCACAGTAAAATAGCAGACCACATGTAAAGGGCTGCTGGCTTAACGCCTTTTTAAAGGGAATAGCTTAGTTGCAGAATAAATCTATAAAATGTATTATTATTATTATTTTATTTAAATCATATCAAATTTTCTCTCCTTAACCATAATAACTGTATCCAAATAACAGATATAGAGTAAGTAAGATTAATCTTACTTGTACTTGGGATTCTCTTTGGCTTATTTTATTTTATTTTTATTTACTTATTATTTTTGCTGCTGACATTTTTGTTTTAAATAACTTAATTCTCTGCTATGAGCTGACGATTCTAGTTAAAAACAAATATGCCATTTAATTTTGAATCTATTAATATCCCTACCTACTTCGATATTTTCTATTTCCTCATATGGGAGGAACATTCCTTTGAATGTTGCTATTTCATGATGCTGAAATTGAGAAACCCTTAGGTCGTATGACTGTGTTTCATGGACTGGCTGGTGGAGCTCACTGTGATATGAAATGGCAACACATGATCTCCCCTTTGATGTTTGTGTGGGTTTGAAGAGCACAGTGGCCTTTCAGGTGATTGTCTCTGGTGTTCTGGCTTCCCACCTGAAAAAAAATTGATTTTATTTGATTCAACTAAAGTAGAAAAGAAGGTAGGGAATGGTGCTATACTTTCTTGCTAACAGAATTTGTGGATTATGAATTTTGAAGATGTGGCTAGCTTCATTTCTATTTCTAGCGCCCATTATACAGAGCATATATATTTTTACGTGTTTTACTTCATGATGAATCACTTAATATTTAGTCCTTTTTCACTGAAAGGTTTATAATTTGGGGAAGGAAAGACATCAAGCTTTTATATCTCCTGTGTCAGCAACTGACTGTGGGATGAAGCTTTAGGTAAGAAAATAAAAAAGATAAAAGCTGATTTCATTTCTTTGCCTAAGAGGCAAATGGTCTTACATCTAAAAGATCTAAGCTAAAAATTCTTTATAAATGGATGTAAATGTGGTTGCCCTTTGCATCTCAATAAAGCAAATATGCAATTATCAAATGACATGTGGATAAGAAACAGTAACTTTAGCCTGCTTGTACAGGTCACAAAAGAGACCAGGATACTTTAGCAGAATAAAACAACAACAACAACAACAATTAGTGGTTAAATAAAACTTTAGTGAAGGATATGGTAACTGACAAACTTCAAGTTGAAAGATGTTCCTCTTTTTCACAATCATACAACATTTTTTTCTATGGCTCTTTGCATAAAGCTATGTGCCACACAGTAATGTTACTATTTGTAATGACTCTGGATGGAGAGGACAATTAAACTAAGTAAGAATTACAGAGAAGTGCACCTTCATGGATTTTAAAATCCAAAGTCGCAACACAAGAATCAGCAGCTACAAGGTTAGCTGAAAATAACTAAAATGCATCTAAGGATTTACAATGCTAAGAACATGCAACTAACTAATCACTGACTGCAAAGCTCATTTACATAGAACTTAGACAAATAATAATACTATTAACCATAATCGTATTGCAAGGAAGATACACAAAAAAGATGCAGGTCCTATCAGAGAAAAGAGAATGGAAAGAAAAATCCTAAGAAGAAAATAGTTTTAAAGGTCACAAAATTCTACCACTGTAGTGGAGGAAGGAAGATGAGGTTACAAAGTTTTGCGTTTTAAATTATATTTGCAAAGAGGCCCAAGAGTGCAAACATGGTCCATTATCTCTCCCTTCTCTAGTGAGCTATAAACCACAGTCCCCAAGGCACCATTAATACATGAATCACAGAGGTCAAATAAACTCAGATGCACAATTTAGGTATATTTAAAATACCTATTGTGGGGGGAGTGAGTAGGGAGAATCAGAGAAAGACTAAATCTAACTGATCTGTTTCAATATATGTATGTATATGTATTTGCATATGTATATATATCCTAAACTATATATAAACATAAATATATTTACATAATATGTATCTTTACAATAAAACCTTTATAGAACTTTCCCCACTGAATTAAACAGATCAGGGTAACTATCAACTACACTTTCATCAGCATTCGTTAGAACTATATAGTATCAAATCGTCATTGAGGCAAGAGAAATTAAAGTTTGAACACTGAAATGAAATTGACTTTGTGGTTTCATTTTTTTTCCTGATGGGCACATAAAATAGGCACCATTGTTAGTGGGACTATATCAGTAAAATTTAAATATCACCTTCATGGAAATTTTGAAACCCTCAGAGAAATCACCTATGTTCACAGGACCCAGATTCATAACCAAAACAGTAACAACTGCTCCTTAGCATAAATCCTTTATTATTTTTCAAACTTAATCCAATGCCTAGCATTTTCTTTAAAGATGTTATTAAATAAATAATTTGCTCTTAACCAGCATTTCTCTGGCACAAAGGAGAGAAAGCAATACAGACTAACCCATCATGTCACCAGATGAACAGGCTCCTTCAATAGAAAACCTCTTTCAAAATTAATGGCCTGCTACAGCATGATGAGTGCTCAGGAAAGGAAATATTTATGGTTTTTCTCCTAACTTCTGACCCTTGAAATTAAAAGCACTTTCTCCACCTCCTGTGTTCCAGTTAACCCGTAGGAAAAATGTCTCTCTTTATGGCAGGGAGAAATTTTTATGATACCCAGAGATACAGCTATATAGAAGTGAGCCAATACAAAGCTTCCCTCTAGGAACTTGCCTCCAAGTGGTGAGAAAAAGCACAGAATGCCTCAGGACAAAAGGTCATTGGACTTTGCACAGCAACTCGTCCCCAAGCACGAGACAGAGGTACTTTCCAGCATGGCATCAAAATGCCCAGATAATTCCACACGCTGTCCAGTTGGCCTCTATGGTTAATAAACAACCTGAGGGTTCAGAAATGTTCAGGATCCTGACCCAAATAGAAACCCAGATTCTAGCAATGTGCACTAAACAATCAGGTTTCCTAGGTATTCTGCCAAACAAAGATGGCTTCAAGCTAGGTAAGATCTAGAGGAGAAGAGAGTCTTTTTGTTCTTGCTTGTTAACTGTAAGACAGTAGAGCAGACTGTATCATAATCATAATAAAGGATTCCAATCATAAATAATAATGACAATAATCATGCATTGATATACTATATATTATATGTAGCATATATGATATAATAGATAATATAATGCATTGCTAAAAATACCATTTCTGTTAAGAAAAATAGGAAAGGGATAACACACTTGAGAAAAGGGTGTTAAAAAAGATGGCAGGCCAGTGAAACTGATTTCAGACTTCTGGACTCTAGAACTGTGAGAGAATAATTTTCTGTTGTTTTAAGTCACCAAGTTTATAGTAATTTATTACAAGAGTAACAGGCAAATTATATGTCATGCTTAAGTCCTCAGTGCTTTGGCTATATATTGTTTCCAAGTTGCAAATTAAAAAAAAAAAAAGACTGTGTGCATTAACTATACAAATAATACTTACAGAAAAAAAACAACCAAAATTAACTCCATTTTAAACCAAAAATATTAGGGACACTCTTTTTGTGGAATTTTTATTATTTTTTAGGGCAGATATTTTTTTTTTTCCTTTAGAAGGGAGGAATGGTAAGTTACCACTCTCTTATATCACCTGAAAAGACCCTTAAGTACAAAAACAAGTAATAATACACATTTCATAAAATGCCACAAAACACATTTTCTTTTTTAAAATTCCTTCTTTTAAGCTCATTAAATATAGTAGATTCAAGGCTGAACTATTTTCTCTTGATATTTTATTTTGGGAAGGCCAATGCTTTCTAAATGTCACAGTTTTGAAGGTTCATTAAAAGTTATCGGGGGGTTGTTTTTTAATAATGAAATGCAAATATTAAAAATTAAGGGAGTGTTAATTACTTGAAAATGGGAACCCATTTTCAGTATTTAAAATATATTAAGAACACTCTATTACTCTAATTATTTCAGGACTGAAGTCACCTCTTAGTCTTCTACGTTTGCTGGGCATATGGCATTACATTAGACATGGAACATATGTGGAACATGTTTTTTCTTCTTCCTCCTCTACATACTTTACTGTGATATAAGCCATATGTTTCATTACAAAGGGTGGTATGAAAAGGCTATTGCAAGAGAGGCAAACTCTCGATTCCGAGATCAGCAATATAGAAAGGCCTCTTCATTAAAAACACATTATTGTTTTGCTTCAAGGCATTTACCTTATGTTCCCAGTAACACCCTGACAGTTTAGAGATTGAAAACATCTGGATTTTAAGCATTGAGATTTTAGGGATCATGGGTCTGATGCTAAAAATACATACCATTATGAAATACTGAAAATAATGGGCTGTTTGGTGGAGATAGAAATCATGTGATGAATACATTGATATACAGTCATTTAATGATTGAACACATCTCATGATTGAGTATGAGGATACATAGGTTAAAAATTGTGGTACCCATATCCCTTATTTATAAACTAGGCAACCTCTAAGATATTGTTAAGCTACCATATTAATTTTAGAAGTGTATTTTAGTTGTGTGGTGATGATAAAGTGATTATCTAGCTTTCTTTTAGGGCCAGGAGGTAAAATAAAACGCCCTTTGAGCTAAAATTGTGAATCTTGCCATTACTAAATGCTAAGTAAAGTTTAAACACATGTGTGTGGGTTTAAAGATATATCCACAAACTCTTTGCTACTCCTCCCCTCAAGAAATGGGGCATAATTCCACTCCCTTGGAGAGTGGGTGGAACTTGGTGATTTGCTTCTAGCAAGGAGATTATAACGGAGGTAATGGGATGATTCTTCTTGAGACAAAGTTATATAAAGACTGTGACTTCCAACTTCAGTCTATGCTCAAGTGTTCGTGTGTCTCTCAATCTCTCTTCCTTGAATCACCCTCTCCAGGGAAACCCAGTTGCCATGTTCTGAGAGCACTGAGGCAGGCTTTTGAGAGCCCCATGTGATAAGGAACTAAGGGCCATTAGCAACATTATGAGTGGGCTTAGAAACAGTATTCTGAATCCTGCCAACAGCCATGTGAGTGAACCTGAAGTAGAAATTCGTTCAGTGAAGCCTTCAGATGCAGCTCTGGCCCACACCTTGACTGCAACCTCATGACAGATCCTAGGTTAGAAATACCTAATTAATCCATTCCATATTCCTGAATCACTGGAACTGTGAGATACTAAATGCTGTTTTAAGTTATTAAATATGGGATAATTTGTTACACAGCAGTAGCTAACTACTACAACACGTAATAAGAATAAGCTGTGGTAGGCAGGGGAGGGGACAGAGGATGACTCTATGTCTCCAAACCCAGGATTATAACTTCTCAGTTGTAGGGTTTGGGGCATAGTCATATAGCTATTTCCTCAAGGCCTCATTTCTTCATGTACACAGAAAGATGTTAACCAAAATGATTTCCAGGATTTCTCTGGCAATGAAAAAGCAGGACTCTAAGCTATAAAAGGCAGCTCTAACCTTGATGTAAAAAAAAGGCGGCTACTGGAACTACCCAGTGTTTGGGATCTGCCTTCCAGGCCCTCTTGGTAGAAAACAGACTGGATAATCATTGGTGTTGGCCACACCAAAAGTTTTCTTGTACTAGATGGGAAATAGACAGATAACACATATGATGTCTTTCAATTCTGGTATGCTCTATTTCTGACCCTAGCTATAAGAACAAAGAAAAGAGATAATGCCCCAAATCACACTAAACCAAAACAAGCAAACAAACAAACAACCATTCTATGTTTAGTCATAGAGCAGTGGTCACAATCCATCATAAATGAAAAGAACAAGGTGCAGAAACTACACTGGGGATCTCAAACCTAGCTATACATTAGAAGCATGTGGTATTTTTTTTTTTTAATTAAAAAAAAATTATTATGCTTAGGCCACATTCTAAGCTAAATTAGTCAGAATCTCTAAAGGTGAGACCTAGGTATCAGTGTATTTTTAAAGCTTAACAGGTGATTCTAATGTACAGCCCAACTTGACTAACACTTGAGAATGGTCTCATTTGGATTACTAAAAAAAGAAGAAAAACACTGTTGTGTGTATATTTGTCCAGGTACAGAAAAAGGTTTAAAAAATACATAGAACTAAAGATAGTAAAGATTATGGTGAAAAGGAAATTTTACCACTTAATTTTTTTACAAAGAATATATGTCACTACTATAATTTAAAAGGTTAGGAGAAAAGAAACAATTTCACAAATATCTCAAATAGCTAGAGTCTGGAGAAACAAAGGTAGCTTTTAATTTGTGACCCCAATTTTCATCCTTAAAAGTCACTGAAACTTTAAGCTATAAAATGACAAAACATCAGGTTGAAAGAGTAAAAAATAAATACATAAACACTTGTTTAATCAACACTACAGAACACTGTTTCCTGTCTGATATTTTTCCTTAATAAATTATTTTTTCCCTTAGTTCTGATAATAGGAAGTTAAAATCTAAAACCCTTCACCAGAACAGGAAAAGTAAGCAAAAACATAAAGTAAGTAAATAAATAAATAGATAATCCAATACTATTCCCACTCTATAATAATGTTGTGTAAGAATGGCATATAAGCATGATGTATTGCCCATATTCTAAGGGTGTTTGTATCCATGGCAGAGAGACACAGGGGAGGTGTTTGCACAAAAGAAACCAACTTATTCCTTTCTGTTAGTGTAATATCAAGTTTTACTAATGATTTGTGAATCATCCAAGGACAATATATTCTGTAATATCTGAAATATTTATGTGTATTTAAATGTCCAACATCAAGGGAACTTCACAAAGAGGTCAAAGTAGGTATGCACTGTAACATTTACTAGGAATTATATTAGGAAATTTTCTGTGTTGGTATCTGTCTTAGCTCATTCAAAATTTCTTTCTTTACTCATCCACTTTGTATCTGCCTTGTTTAGCTTCCTCACAATGCTACAGATTTGTAAACAGTAGTACTGAAAACTAAATGGAAATTGCAGAAGCATAATTACAGCTGGATGAATGTTAAGTACTCACTTTGAGATTTAACCTGAGAGTGTTTTAGATGAATAGCAGCATCAATCAATATTTATTGAACATTCATAGGGTACATGATTTGGCCTAGGTAGCCGACAATAAAGACATCTGTACTTGTGTGGATTTCCCTTCTTCTCAAATGTAGTGGAAAACTGCCAAAAATCTAATGTGATAGGTTAAAAAATGTGTCCCCCACCACTCATTTGAATACCAACTGCAATGAAACGGGTTTTCTTCTAAAAATTAGCTTTCAGTGTGAAAATGAAATGGCTCTACAGTGACTGTGAGAATACTGATGTCAGAAGGAAAGAAACAGTTTTCTTCAACTGGTATTAAATCTTAGAAAGTTTTATGGTTTTCTCCTTCTTAAAAAAAAAGAACAATTTTTCTTAGAAATGGTTCAAGCTCATTCATTTTGAAAATACATAAAACTCCAACCCTAATCTCCTACCCCCAGTCCAAGGATGCCAGTAATGATAAGCTGGTCCATATCCAAAGTGTTAAAAATGGATACTCAGATAAATAGAAATCAAGAAGTGGTCTGTAAAATATTAATGTGCTAAGGTATCTATGATTATAAATAGTTTGCTTCAAAGCATTGTCTCAATTTTATAATGGGGAAGAAGAGAAAGAAAATCAACTTTTCTTTTAACCCAAAAAAAATAATTAGAAAAATATGAGATGATTTCCTCAAAAAAAGGAAGAAATATGTGCTTTGAGTTTTGTATATTTTCTATTCAAGGATAATTCATTTTCCTATCATAAAATATGGTCTCTCTGAACTGTATAGTACAGAAGACTTAATGATTATTAGACACTAGTGCAGTCAATCTTTCACTCTAGAAAACTGATTGAGACACTTTCACTGGTTGTAAAATCTTGCACTTTAAACTCAGAGAGGGTTAAGCATCAAACTTTTAATTTTGGCTCAGGTCACAATCTCACAATTCGTGAAATCAAACCCTGCATCGGGCTCTGTGTTGACAGCAAGGAGCCTGCTTGGGATTCTCTCCCCACTCTCTCTCTCTCTCTCTCTGCCCCTCCCCCACTTGCCCTCTCTCTGTCTGTCTGTCTCTCCCTCTCTAAAAATAAGTAAATAACCTTTAAACTCAGAGAATATCCAGATAGGGACCTACTAGAGTATTTGGATTATTTTTTTTTTCCAGTTTAATGCTTTCATGGGAATATATATTATACCTTTTAAATAGTGTACATTCCAATTCCTTTTTTAAAATTTTTTTTACATTTATTTATTTTTGATAGACAGAGAGAGACATAGCACAGTGGGTGAGGGTCAGAGAGAGAAGGAGACACAGAGTCCCAAAGAGGCTCCAGGCTCTGAACTGTCAGCACAGAGACCGACGTGGGGCTTGAACTCACAAACTGCGAGATCATGACCTGAGCTGATGTCAGATGCTTAACCGACTGAGCCACCCAGGTGCTCCTCCACACCAGTTTTTTTCATGTATTCTTTTCATAAAATTTTTCATGTTAATAGAAAAAATGTTTAAATATACAAACTCAAATGTAACAGCATGAAAATGAAACATTTTCCTAGTTTTTTGGGTATTCATAAGAGGCCGCAGTAGTAAAGTTACACACAGATTTAAGTACTGAGTAAGAGTTAAAGACCTATGACTACCCATTTAAACCTTGTCCTTGATTTGTCACTGAGGAATATGTGGGGTGGGACCAGGGGTTGCAAGTTCCAAAGTCCACATGTTAAAAAAAAAAAAAAAAAAAAAAAAAAAAAAAAAAAAAAAAAGAATATCTAGAGGGTAATTAGGATAGAACACTCTCCTCAAATTGCACGTACACATACATATGTTCAGGGACAAGCATTCGGCTTTTCTTTCAGATGATAAGACTAGCAGCCACAACCATAAGCTGTATGTGGTTTAAAAATGCCAATTTGGGCATTGTTCATTCACTATCATAACTTCAGGACCCAGCTCAGCCAAGAGTACCTCATTCAGAGCACCAGAATCTCAGTTTACCAAAACAGGAAAAGCTGGATTAAAAAACCAAATAAATGTGCTGTTCCTCATGGTGCTTCACCAATTAGTTACCATTAGGACGTGTCAGATTGTAATTCCTAATCAATGAAAAAAATACTATTTAGCCCTCTTGGGAAAACAACAACAACAACAACACAATTGGATGCAAGAATTATTATCTTATTCTTTTCCTTATTGTTTGAGATCCACTTATCTTTATTTCTATAATATCTAGTCAGCTCTTCAACCCATCCATTGTATTTTTCAACTCAGACATCGTAGTTTCCATCTCAAGAAAGCCCATATTGGTATTTTTAACGTTTATATTTCTACTTACCTTTTTGAACACAAAATCTAGTTTAAAAATTGTTTTAATGTCCTTGTCTACTAACCCTAATATCTGTACAATTCTGAGGCAATTTCAATTGATGGATTATAAATTAGATTAGATTATAGATTAATTTATAGATTAGATTAGATTATTGATTAGATTATTTTTTGCTTCTCTTTATGCCTGGTAATTTTTTTCCAAGATTTTATTTAAATTCCAGCTAGTTAACATAGAGTGCAATATTAGGTTCAGGTGTAGAATTTAGTGATTCCTCACTTACAACACCTGGTGCTCATCACAAGTGCCCTCCTTAATACCCATCACCTGTTTAACCCATCCCCTCTGCCCCCCTTGCTCCAGTAACCATCACTTTGTTCTCTATAATTATGAGTCTGTTTCTTAGTTTGCCTCTCTTTTTATCCCCCTATGTTCATTTGTTTTGTTTCTTAAAGTCCACATATGAATTAAATCATATGGTATTTGTCCTTCTCTAACTTAGTTATTTCTATGCCTGGTAATTTTTATTGGGTATCAGATACTGTTCATATTATGTGGGGGTCCTGAATATTTTTGTATTCCTATAAATATTTTTGCTTTTTCTTCTGAGATATAGTTAAATTTAATGGAAACATTTTCATTCTTTTGGGTCTTATTTTCATGATTCATTAGGTGGGACCAGCTTAGGGCTTATTGTAGAGATGATTTTTTCACCATTTCTAAAGCCAATTCTGAGTACTCTTCCAGTTGCCCCAGGAATTATGGCTGGTAGGAATAGGCATGATTCCCTGCCTTGTGCAAGCTACAGGGATTATTTCCTGTAATCTTTTTAGTATTACCTTGAGTAGTTTCTTCACATGCATTTGCTGGTCAGCACTCTGCTGAATACTCTGGTGTGGAGGAGGTGCTCTGCAGATCTCCAGAGCTCTCTCTTGTGCCGCTGTCTCATCTCTAGTATCATGTCCTACAAATGCTAGCTGCCTTAGTCTCTTCAGACTCTCCACCCTATCTCTCTAATTCAGGGAACCCACCAGATTTTAACTGGGTTCCCACTCTCCATGCTACTTTCTAGAAACTCTCTCAAGGCAGTAAGCTGGGACAATCATGGGACTCACTTGTAGGTTTGTATAGTTCAGGGATCACTATCCTTCATTAACTAATATCCACTGTCTTGAAAACCATTGTGTGTGTGTGTGTGTGTGTGTGTTTGCTTGTTTCAAGAATAAATTGTCCCCTTATCTCACTTTCCCAAAGGCAAAATCAGAATTATCTTTCCATAAACTCAGTGTAACTCCTTTACCTAAAACATTTCATTGCATTCCCATCACTAAAATAAATTCCAAGCTCCTTACTGACTTCAAATTTAAACCTTGACTACTTTTCTAGCTAAGCTTCTGTTACTTGTTTTTAATAACCATACTTCAAAAGTAAAATAACTGCAGTTTCACATGTACAACATATTCTTTCAGTGTATTTGTGCATGCTGTTCCCTCTGCCTAGAACTCATTTTCCTGCCTTGGCTGCTGAAAAGTCCTATTCATCCAAGAATAATCAACACAAATATAACCTTAGTGTGAAGCCTTCCCTCCCTGACACACGTCCAGCCACTTTCTCCCCCTCTCCTTTGCTCCCACCCAAAGAGGAGTTAGTCAGCCCAACTCAATGCTCACAGAGACCTATTATCCCTAGTGCTATGATGCTGTATTTAACTATATTTTAGACACCTATTCCTCCCTCCACACCTATTATGGCCTTGGACAAGCTCCTCAGACATCCAAGTTTTCTCATCTACAAAATGTAAATGATACAATCTTGAAAAAGAAAAACAAAACTGGAGGCATCACAATTCCACACTTACAAGGTATATTACAGAGCTGTAGAAATCAAAACAGTATGGTACTAGCATAAAAACAGACATGTGATCAATAGAACAGAATAGAAAACCCATAAATAAACCCACACTTATATGGTCAATTAATCTTCAACAAAAGGAAGAATGAATATACAACGGGGAAAAGACAGTTTCTTCAACAAATGGCGCTGGGAAAACTGGACAGCTACATGCAAAAGAATGAAACCAGACCACTCTCTTACACAATACACAAAAATAAACTCAAAATGGATTAAAGACCAAAATGTGAGACCTGAAACCACAAAAATTCTAGAAGAGAGCACAGGCAATAATTTTTCTGACATCAGTTGTAGCAATATTTTTCTAGATTTGTTTCATGAGACAAAAGGGGAATAAAAGCAAAAATAAACTATTATGATGATAAAAAACTTATTCAGAGCAAAGGAAACAATCAACAAAACTAAAAGGCAGCCTACAGACTGGGATATGACATATCCAATAGAGGGTTAGTATGCAAAATACATGAAGAACTTACACAACACAACACCCAAAAAACAAGAAATCCAATTAAAAATGGGCATGAATAGGGGCACTTGTACCCCAATGTTTATAGCAGCACTTTCAACAATAGTCAAATTATGGAAAGAGCCTAAATGTCCATCAACTGATGAATGGATAAAAAAGATGTGGTTTATACATACAATGGAATACTACTTGGCAATGAGAAAGAATGAAATCTGGCCATTTGTAGCAACGTGGATGGAACTGGACAGTGTTATGCTAAGTGAAATAAGTCAGGCAGAGAAAGACAGACACCATATGTTCTCACTCATATGTGGATCCTGGGAAACTCAACAGAAGACCAGGGGGGAAGGGAAGGGGGAACAAAAAAAGTTACAGAGAAGGAAGGAGGCAAACCATAAGAGACCCTTAAATACTGAGAACAAACTGAGCATTGATGGGGGTTGGGGGGAGGGGAAAGTGGGTGATGGACATTGAGGAGGTCATCTGTTGGGATAAGCACTGGGTGTTGTATGGAAACCAATATGACACTAAATTTCACATAAAAAATAAAAATAAAAATAAAAATGAGCATTAGACATGAACAGACATTTCTCCAAATACATCCAGATGGTCAACAGACACATGAAAAGATGCTCGACATCACTCATCCTCAGGGACATGCAAACCAAAACTGAACTGAGATATCACCTCATACCTGTCAGATGGCTAAAATCAACATCACAAGAAACAGCAAGTGTTGGCAAGGATGTAGAGGAAAGGAAACTCCTGTACCACTGGTGGGAATGCAAACTAGTGCACCACTGTAGAAAACAGTATGGAGCCTCCTCGGAAAGTTCAAAAGAGAACTACCCCATGATCCAGTAATTACGCTACTGGGTATTTTTTTAAAAAAATATATAAAAACACTAATTCAAGGGATTCATACACTCCTATATTTGTTGTAGCACTATTTACAATAGCCAAGCTATGGAAGCAGCCCAAGGGTCCACAAATAGATGAATGGATAGGGGTGCCTGAGTGGCTCAGTCGGTTAAGCATCCAATTCGGCTTAGGTCATGATCTCACAGTTTGTGGGTTCAAGCCCGTAGAGCTCTGTGCTGACAGCTCAGAGCCTGGAGCCTGCTTTGGATTCTGTGTCTCCCTCTCTCTCTGTCCCTTCCCTGTTCATGCTCTGTCTCTCTTTCCCTCAAAAATAAATAAAACATTTTAAAAAATTTAAAAAAAATGGATGAATGGATAAAGAAGAGGTCATGTGTACACACACACACACACACACACACACACACACACACTGGAATATTATTCAACCATAAAAAAAAAGAATGAAATCAAGCCATTTGCAACAACATGGATGGAGCTAGAGAGTATAATACAAAGCAAAATAAACAAGACAGAGGAATACAAATACCATATGATTTCACTTATATGTGGAATTTAAGATACAAAACAAATGAGCAAAGGAAAAATAAAAGAGAAACCAAGAAACAGACTCTTAATTATGGAGAACAAACTGATGGTTACCAAAAGAGAGGTAGGTGGGGGGACGGGTAAAACAGGTGATGGGGTATTAGAGGGCACCTGTAGATATGAGCACTGGGTGATATATGGATTTTGAATCAC
Organism: Panthera onca; assembly: GCF_046562875.1. NCBI lineage: Eukaryota > Metazoa > Chordata > Mammalia > Carnivora > Felidae > Panthera > Panthera onca. Next base: position 35,017,720 of record NC_138351.1, read on the forward strand.
TATATTGTACACCCGAAACTAATATAATACTGTATGTTAATTATACTAGAATTAAAATTAAAAACTTAATAAAAATGCTGTCATTTAACATAAATGCAACAAGATTTCTTTGTGTAAAAATAATCAATTTACATGTGACAAATAACTTTAAAGGGAGAAAACACATTAGTGGTATTTTCTCAATAACTGGGCTCTTATTACAGAGATATTTCTTTAAAAGGTGGTATATTTTCAATTGGGAACAGTGAATCCAAAGGGAACATTGGAGACTCCCCCCCCAACCCTGTAGTGAGGGGCAGGGAATGAAAGGGAGCAGTCTTTGGTAGAGTCACATCCAAATAATAATCAGCAAATCTCGATTGGTTGCTATGTCCACCCATGCCTTAAATGAAACACACTCTTAATGTCCTTTTAAAAGGAACTTCTAATCAATTGACTATATTAGTATTTAAAACACAAAGCTGGGAAAAAAAAGTAATACTTCAGAACAAACAGCAGAAGGTGAAGCACAATTTAAAAAAACACACAAAAAACATTTAAGGGAAGAGGCTTTTTTTCTGATATGGCCTGCTTAAGCTTTGTTTATTTTCTCAGCAAGAATAAAGGCCTTGGGCAACATTTAATTAAAATGCTCCCTAAGCTTTCATCCTTCCCAAGGCAGTAAGATTAGGAACATTGAGATAGTCTTCTTGCTGTGGACAGTGAAGGGAAGGAGCATGGATATGAACTTCCTACATGATATGTAGAGGAAAGTCATACCCCTGGAAAGGTCAATTAGGTAAGATGCCATTTATTATAGGTGTGGAATATATGAACTCTTTGGATGAGGAAGAAAAAAATAGGAAAGGCCTAAGCCACATGCACTTTCTATTATCTCATTATAAACCATAAATTTCTAAGATGCAATAATCTGTAGCAGTAAAGGACTGTATCAGTGACATTGAATTATACACACAAAATAGTATGGTGTGTCACATAGGCTGGACAATTCCCAAATCCTGGTAGCAGCTAAAATTCATGAAGACTGAATTAGAAAACGATTAGAGCATTAAAAATTGTGAGTTAAATAAAAAATAAAGTTTTGGTGTTCTGAGGGTTTGTTTGTTTTGATCTTATTTTCTTTTGTTTGACTTTAATTTTTTTTACTTTTCTTAATGTTAAGTATTGAGAGAGACAGAGAGCGTGCATGTGTGAGCAAGTGGGGGGAGCAGAGAGAGAGGAGAGAGAGAATAGCAACCAGACTCCACACGTGTCAGCAGAGCCTGACACGGGGTTTGAACCCACAAACTGTGAAATAATAACCCACAAACCGTGAGAAAATTGACCTGAGCTGAATCCAAGAGTTGGACACTTAACTGAATGAGCCACCCAGGTGTCCTTCTTTTGTTTGATTTTTAAAGGTGGACAATGGCAAATGTTTACAGAGACCATCATAGGATTTCTTTGGTTCAATAACTACACAGAATTACATGGAAGAGCAGAAGGACTAACCCCTGATTCGATGACAGTGACATACTGAGACCTGATCTTGGGCAAGCCATGAATCTATACTGAGGTTCAGTTGGTTGCGGGTCAAATGGGATGCTGCTGGAATTAAATGAGATACCTCAGAGAATGAGCATTCAACAAAGTAGTAACAATGATGGTGATGATCCAAGGTGTTCTGTAAGATTATGGTAGGAGCAGTATTTGTGACATCCACAAATCAGGACAGATGAGAAACAGGAACTCCAGTTCCAGAGATATCTGTTTAAACTGTTAGAATAGGTTATTTCTTTTAAAATAAGTCCCACCCTTTAAATTATCACTTAAAGTTTCTTGTGAAATTAGTGTTTAAAAATAAAATTTAAACAGTATTGCCCAACTGGCTAACAAATTAACACATTTGTCCTTTATATTTGCTTCTCGGAAAAATGAAACAAAACATGCATTAAAGGGAAAACGACTTCAGTGTAGGAGAATAGTAATTAATTAACAGCAAGACATTTTTTACATAACCTTTGCAAATAGTTGACAAGCCTCATTCCTCATATGTGTAAAGGAGATAATTTTGTTGATTTTGTTTTCTGTCAAAAGAAATTCTACAACTCAGGAAAAATATTAGAGCTAGTGTGTTTGTTTTTTTAATATGCCTCATACTGTCCTCAAGATGTGCTTCCTATTTTGAGCAAGCCATATGTTAATTTTTATTAGTCAATCTAGCACTTAACAATCTTATATGAATGATAGGTCTGTGATCACCAGTGCTAAAACATTAAGCGGTAAAGGCGAGAAAGTCATAAATTAAAATTTATTGAAATCCTACTTACTTACTTACTTACTTACTATATGTCCTGGCTTGTGTAGCCCTGATAACTCTTGTGTTTTATCCAATCATCATCTTGCATTAAGTCATTCTCACAACCCACCATGGAAACCTCCTTAATACAGACTACAACAGAAGGAAGAATTCTCTGAAGCCATCCTGAAGTATGGACCAGTCCACAGACAGTCTTACAGAATGAAGCTTTCAAATAAAGTTGATGTCACATTTGGTTACTTGCTTCCTTAGAGTAATTGTGATAGGTTCTCAGATTTGAAACTTCTGTGTCCTCTGTGGTAATACACCATGTTTCCCCCTGAAAGTTCCATTCCATTTTTTGGCATTCAGATGTATTTGTCCATTTTTGTGTGTGTGTGTGTGTCTATGTCTATCTATCTATCTATCTATCTATCTACCTATCTAACTAACTCACTCAAGCTGATGTACAATTTGTAACATTTTGGCTACAATAAGCCAAAGCTAGTAATAAAAAAATCATTCCCTGTTTAAAACCTGAGATAATCTGCCTTTTTATTGTGTTTTTGAGACACCAAATTCCTTTCTTCTTTGATATTTCTTAAGCCTCAAATCCCAATTTTCAGCCTGGCCAATATCTGTTATATCTCAGGTGGCTCAAACTTGTCTGACTACTGAGATGTTCTTTTCCCCTTGCCCTGGGTCCTGTGCCATGACTTCCCAGTCCACACTCCAGGACCTTCGGTACAATGCTCTTCTTCTCTGAGCCTCAGTTATATCACATAGAAGCAGACATAACACAACAGAGAGCTGGGAAGGTTGCTCCGTGGGTAAGATGGGTAAATGTAAAGAATTTACCACAGTGCTGGGCACATGGTAAAAGCTACATTTTATTACCACCATCACCAATAAAAATACTACTTTTCAAGGGCAGGGTAAAAAGCAATGAATGTGTTTCTTTATTACACCTTCATTCCAAATTCTTTAAAAATATATGTTTGATCCACTCTGAAAAGGAAAAATAAAGGAGAAAGGGTTTAGGATAAGGGAAAGTCATAGGCAAGGCTTGGGTTAAAGGTCATTATCTATAGATAAAAGGAGAACTGGCCTTTTATACCAGATGAAAAGGCAATATACCCACATTCCACAATAGAAGATACACAGAATAGGTAGGTAGGTAGACAGGATAGATTAGGTAAAGAGATTAGATAGAAAGAGGGATAGGTAGATAGGTGGATATAAATTGTAATTGTGAGGAACTACTTAAGGATCTGTTAACCAAAATACAAAGTGTATCAACTTTAATTCATCTGCCTTTTCTCTGTACATATTCCCAGGCTCTTTTTGTTTTGGAACCCCTTCTACCAGCCACCATGGCAACCTCCTGTAGGAAGGAACATCTCTCGCAGTCATCTCAGCCCATCCAGCCTCAGGTCTCAGGGCAGATTAGCATGCCAACAAGGGAGAGAAAAGAGAGGTCAAAAAGAGCCCCCCAAAAATGTGTACTCCCAAGGCAGAGTTTCCTCCTCCATATAGGGATAATTTGGCAGCATTCACCACCAAAATGTGTCAAATACACCATTACAATGACAGAGAACATTATGATGGGGAGATGCTCTGTCTGTCTGCCTCCCTGCCCCATGCACATGCACGCGTGCGCGCGCGGGCACACACACACACACACACACACACACACACACACACACCTTGAGATGCCACTATCTCCTCAGTCATTTCAAGCTTTCCATTTAATCAGCACAGTAAACAAGCTTCTCTGCCTCAGGCTGGCGTTCCACAAGCTCAGCCAGATCATGGGGTTTTGTGAATGCTGCAGTCAGCAGGGCCTGAGAAGGCATATTTGCTCACACATTATGTTGATGGTTTTTTTTTTTCTTTTTCTTTTTTTTTGGTCCCAGGGATAAGTCTTGGACAGTGTGTATGAGTAATAACAGGTGCCATTTATTTTACAGACTTTTATTTCATTGGGTTTTTTGGTTAGCTGTAGTAACAAGGTGAATTTGAATAATTACTATTATTAACTGTAGCATTCTTTAAATCTTGCCAAAAAATGTAACATCAAAAGCCTAGTTGGGGGAAGTTGAGATGTCAAATGTTCAAAGACATATGCCTCCTGTGCTGCAGTTCCAGGGTATCTGTAAGATATCTCTCTTCTGGGTGAAAAACTAAAACTAGCATCTTCCAAATAAGTGGAAATAAAATCACTCTAAATTAGATAATTATTGACAAAAACAATTGTAAAATATAATACTTGGTGGTCAGTAAAAATTCTAGACAGTTACTCTAACCACACAAGACTAGACTGTCTCTCAAAAGGATCTTATTTGGTAACTTGAGGGACTATTCAAATCTGTCCATTCTCCCTTAAGAAAAGGTGCAAACATGTAAAAATATTTCGTCAGCATCAATTCTGAACCCCACGCTATGCTAGGCACAGCAGTGGATAGCAAAGAATTAGAATGCTGTCACTAGACTGGATTACAATCTAGTCAGGAGCCTTTTGACGTGGTTTGAGACAAGGTTGTGTCCCTCCTGCAAGGATTAATGTTTGCAACACTGAGAGAAGAAAGTCTTGGAGGTGTCCCAAGAAAAAAATCCCCATGCCAGTTTCTGCTAATCCATGATGCTTTTATTCTTTATATGAAGTACCTGAAGTAACCCCAGAGTTAGGTGGGCATCTCAGGCTCTCTGTTGATGTCAACCCCTAAAAGAAACACTAGAATCTTTTTTTAATGTTTACTTATTTTTGAGATAGAGTGAGAGTGCATGCGAAAGAGGGGCAGAGAGAGAGAGAGAGAGACAAACAGACAGACAGACAGAATGTGAAGCAGGCTCCAGGCTCTGAGCTGTCAGCAGAGCCTGACACGGGGCTCCAATCCACAAGACGTGAGATCACGCATGACCTGAGCTGAAGACAGACACTTAACCGACTAAGTTATCCAGGCACCCCAAGAAACACTAGAATCTTGAGCAAATTCTGGTGATCTACAACAAATGAACATGAATAATCATGTGTGACCTTTAAGGCTAAGAAATACTGTATTCCCAAGAAGCCTGAGATAAGTAAATAGAAAACAAGTAATGCATCCTTAAACCCTAGCTTATAGAAGCCAAAAAAGGAAGAAGATCAGGCCAAAAATAAGTTTGGAATGGATAGACATGTATCAGCTGCTGAAGTATGTTTGCTTACAGTATCTCCAGTGCCTGCTTCTGTACATCACATCATTGTTATTGATCAGATGTGGTCAGATATTGTAAGTATAAATTAACCTGCTCCAGTGAAAAATGCCCATGGGAGCCATTATGCTTTGAAGACATCTTCTCTCTAGATTTAACTATAATTACTAATAGAATGCAATTGCAGGGTGGGAGACGTTTAGCTCTGATTTCCCCAATCACGTTTTAGAGTCCCTGATTAAAAGATCCTGCAGTTTATGACCAGCCAGATGTTTTGCCTTGGTCCACCTTGAGACTGAAGGAATGACACAGGAAGTATGATTTATTTTCAGCAGCTGGCAATCAGCTGTCAAGGGGTGCATTGTTTATCTAAAGAATTTTAGGGGTACAGGGTTGCTTTTTAGTTGACTCTGGTGATTCCTCTAAAAGGCTTACAGGCTGTGTCTGAAACCCACTGTGTGGTGTCTGTTTTAATCCATATGAGTTTAAATTTACCAGTTCCAAGGAAAATACCTTTAGGAGATAAAAGTATTAAGTGAAAGATGAGAGACACAGTCAGGAGATCTGCATCCCAACTGAGGACAAGATGTGTCAAAATATTTACCATAAGCCGAACTCAGTTTTTTACAGTGCTAGTACAACTAATTGGTATAGGAAAATAGGGAAAAGCACTACACAAAACACTAAAATGAAGGAATAAATAGTCAACCTCTGTATTTTGCTACCAATTTCTGAACTTTTAAAGGTCACACAGAGCACTATGCTAATATTTTGCAATAATGGACTCCAGGGCAGTGCTTTAATTAAATGAATCAGAGCTCTCTGAATCTTAATCAGACTGTGCAGGGGATGTGAGAAGGTCAGGCTGTTGAGTAAATGATGCGGACAAGCACATTACGCTAAGCACCCCTTTCCAAAAGAGTTTCACTGTGCACCCTATCTTACATGTCCTAATAATTTCTGACAAAGCGAAAGTTCCTTCCATTTACTTTATATGCCCAACAGGTCGAGTAAGTGGGTCAGATCAACGGTCAGTCCATGGGACTTTCCAATAAGTCATTTCATTTTTTAAATATTTATTTATTTATTTTGAGAGAGAGAGAGAGAGAGAGAGAATGAGCTTGTGGGGGTGGGGCTGTGGGGCAGGGGGTCAGAGGGAGATAGATAATCCCAAGCATTCTGCACTTTCAATGCAGAGCCTAATGTAGGATCCCATAAACTGTGAGATCATGACCTGAGCCTAAATCAAGAATTGGGTGCTTAACTGACTAAGCCACCCAGGCTCCCCTCCAGTAAGTCATTTTAAAAGTATGGTATTTGCAGCCAATACTCTCAATTTCTTTTGATAATATGGCTAAAACTTATCTAATGTCCTCTTTTTAAAGGATAAATACGAAAAGACCCTCAAACCATCTAATGCTAAAACAAAGATTCGTGAAGAAAGAAAGACTTTGTACTTCATCTTCATATGAAATTTAGCAGTCTAACTAGGAGGTACCATCTAACTGCCATCCTTCAAAACAGGTAATCAGTAGAATTTTACCTCAAAATAGGTTTCCTCTCTAACCCTTGCACATTTTTTGCTATCCGGTTGAATATTATCAATTCATAAAGACTCATTTCAATCTTGACTATCCACCACCCAAAGATCAAGCACATTACTGCACATCAAAAGACCAGAATATGAACACAACTAATAAAAATAACATAAATGAATCATAGTAATACATGGAAGTGTTCATAAAAGAATCCATTTTAAAACCAGAACATAAAAAAAGTACTTACAAAATAATTATAATTATGTTAAAAATGGGCATTTGTAACATAAGTAGAGCCTATGTTTATTAAGTTATTTGTTTCCTACAGAGTTAAAGACTTTTCCTAGTGTAATTCTCTGGATATCTTAAGGTCACTGGCACTTCCTAAGATCCAACTGAGAAATAATAAGTTGGTATCTTTATTTTGCTATAGGCTAGGTTCTTTGCTAAAACGCTAATGCAATCTTTCATTTTATTTCCCAGTGACTCCACTATGAAATAGGTACTATTATTTGGCCCCACTTTACAGATTAGGAAACTAAGGATTACTGAAGTTACATAATTCCACAAAGATGACACAGCGGCAGTGGCCAGAGGACTCATCACGCCAAAGTCCTTTCAACACACTGCCTCAAGGTGAAGTCCATTGCTGCTGGAGAGTGGCCACCCGTTTGGTTTCTTGCTGTTAAGATGACAAATGGTTTCCTCCATTTTAATATAGCAGCACTAGTCTGATGACTGGATTATATTGTCATAGGCTTTTCCCCTCTATTTTATTCCTCTGGAAATTCTCAGACAGTGCTGGAGAGCAGGTAGAGAAGACATATCACTCTCCAAAAAAGAAAAACTAAGAAACTTGAGAATCAAGACACTTCAATATTTATGTTACGCCATCAGTGCTATACCTCCTAATACACCTTAAGGTTTTTCTTTGATTCACACGTCCTGCTGCCTTGGTATTTCACAAAAGGTTGGTGTTCCTGACCTCTAATGATGATTTGTCATATATCCTAATGCTTTCTTATTGGAGCCGTAAAACAATGAATTAGCGGTAAATTCCCCACTCTTTGCCCCTTCAGCCCTTGCAGTTTAACTCCTCTCACTATAGTATTTATTGAATTTCCCAGCCAAACAGTGTTGTGCTCCATAAAATTCTGACAAGTGGACTCTGCCAAGCTAATAATGGCTTCATTCTGCTGAAATAAACTTATTTCACTGCGGCAAACAAAACGACATGACCTGGAAAGGTTATTTTTAACTGGGTAATGACTCAGTTCCAACCAAGCATTTCTCACATTTCTCTCTCTGCGTTTTAAATAAGTTACAGTTCTTAGATATAAATGTGTGCTATTATGAGTGTTCTTGTCTGTCAATCTCTCACAACCAAGTAAAAGCAGGCATTGTCGTTGCTTAAGGTATTTGATTCCATTAGTCAATAATTTGGTCAGCTTATTAAACTATGACCAAGGATCCTAGCATAGAGAAATCCCCCAGAGAACCTGGAAAACAAGACTACTTACAGAAGCAAAGTCCCTTTAAAGCAGAATCTAGATTTATTGCATTTTTGTTTTAATTAAACAGCATCAAATCCTTACAATATTGTAAAACTTTTCAGAGTGTGCCTCTGAGAATTAGCTTTCTTCCCTTTTTTAAGTGTGAATAAATTTTGCCAAGAATGCTTAGCCCGTTTACCAAATAAAGGTATGTCGAGATAAATTTATCTACATCCACATTAATCAACATCTCCCTCCGATATCTTAAACTCTCCATACCTAAAACATCTACTTCTAGAAAGCCAGAAAAACAAAACATACTGAACTTTTCCATCAAAATGCCTTCATGGTTTAGTCATCATCTACCTCTCCTTATCTTATACTTGCAAACCCCTCAAACAAACAAATGAACACACAGAAACAACTGCTATGATAAGGTCAAGTTTTTCTTCAAGTTTCAAATGATCAGGGACTCCGAGAGCACCATCACGACAGCTGGGATCTTGTACCAACATGCTGCACCCTGCCAGTCCTGCCTTCGGAGACTAATAAAAGAGAAAACCCTTGACAGTGAACAGCTGGGCTCCTTATGAAGCTGTTCGATAGAAATGACTAGGCTTCCCACATCCCACCAATAATAAGGGCTTGGTATACAGACATATAAATGCATAAGAAAAGAAATTTGGTAAGGGGGAGTACATATTTCAGAGACTGAAGTTAGAAGGTGACAATAAATAACAGGGAAAAAAAGGCCAATCGATGAAAGGGAAACCCTGTCACATTCAAACCTGGCATAGCCACAAAAGATGTTAGAGTTTCAGGGTTTGACAGTATTGTAGCTGTGATTAGTGCAGAAAGAATCACACGAGGGTCTTAATCTGGTTGGGATCAGTGACTTATGCTACACATTATTAGCTACAAATGGAGGTGAACAACCACCTTTTCAGTATATTTATGTAGTTGCGGTTCTGTCCAAATCACAATAAGAGTTCTGAATATCCTTCTGATGACCTATGGTTTGTATCCATTTGGAACAAATGGAACAAATCTGAATCTACTTACCACTGCTTCCTGCCAACTCCTCTGCCTCCATGGCAAAGTCCTTCATCAGCTGGGCTTTGACTCCAGCGTCAACTCCCCCAGTCAAAGCCATATCACAGAATTATTGTCAATTGGCTTAATGAACGAAGTGGCATAAAATAAATCCACACTGAAGCAATATATGGTTATGAAGGATAAACAGCGGGTGGTCATGCTGGGCTTTGATTAAATTATTTACAAGCGCTTCAAGTTCAGTGAGTTTAGGTAAAGCTTCCAACTATGTTAGTGGAGGTTATAGTCAATATGGGGACAATACACACAGAAGCCAGCAAAACCACAAAAACTCTCCTGTAATGTATGCCAAGTACTAAAAAAAACAGTTTCTATGGCTTCTGGTAAGGAAACAAAGGCTATTAAATCTCTTTCTTGAATAACATGTGCACTTTTGATTGTAAAACAGAGTCATTTTTAATTGCTACACGTGCATAACAAATACCCAACAGAAAAGAGTCTGAGAAACCTCCTAATTTGTTTTAAGTCTCTGTGTGTGTATGTGTGTGTGTGTGTTTCATATGCATGTTCATCACTAGTGGCAACCTAGATACTAACACAGAACATGAATATATATATGTATATATATGTGTGTGTATGTGTGTGTATGAGAGTTTAGCATTACTATAAAAATTACTAAATTACTAAAAAATAGCATTACTATAAAAATGTCCCAGGAATAATTCATAAATTAAGGACTCAGAGACAATTGCACTAATTCCTGTTTTAAGTATGACCTTAGTTTTCTTAGTAAACTTGTGAATTTTCAAAAAAAATACTACAAATTTACCTGAAACAATTACCTGAAACATTAGAGATTTGTCCCAGACATACCAAAAAAAAAAAAGTGTGGAGTTCTGTACTTGAATCCCCCCAAAAAAACCAAAGTGATGTATTTTCATTAGCAACTAGAAAATAATCCTGTCTGAACCCAATATCTATCTTAAAAATATCCACCAAGCAACATATTTATTTCAACTGTGATACCAAGGTTTTTGCCAAGCAGGTATAAGGCATTGTGAGAAACCATTTGAAACAGCCCAGAACTTACACATTCTTAGAGTTGTTGCACTCTGTACCATAGTTACCTCAGGAAGCCACATATTCATGCTGCTTCATCAGGATTATTCTGACAATTGAACACTGTCATTTAAGAACAATCAACTTCTAGCTTTACACAGCTTCTAGGTTCTTCATTTGAGCAACAATAATATGGAGTCAAAGCTGCTTGATTAATATTGTTTCTTCAGTACTAGAAATGGCTACTAACCCCCCCCCAAAACGTCCTGCATTTCCTTATTTATTAAAGATGGTGACAACATGCTGTGTCTTTCATTCTTAAAAAAAGTTTTGCCTTCATGTTTCTCCACTTGACATTCATAATGTGTGTAATTTGTGCATTTTTCTAGCCTGTGAATGGCTAGGGGGTGTATACATGAATGCATATCAGTAAAAAGTATGTTGAATGAAGCCTACGTCCATTTGGAAATCTCTCAATCCACATGGGTAAGTATGGGAAATGCCTAAAGCTGAGGCTGGTAAAGAAGGGCATCAGAAAAAGAAAAGTGGAAAGGACTGCCGTGGAGAAAAGAGGAAAGTGGCAGGGAGAGAAGAGCAGGATAGGGCAGGGCTACCCACCAGATACTCCTCAGGAAAGTAATTCTTTCTCTTAATCTCTCCAAGTATTTCTACTGAGTTTACCCTCTATGAACATGACTCCTCCAAGAACAGCAACCTGCCACAAGATGTCCAGAACCCAGTCATCTCCCCACCAAATGGCTGATAATTTGGGGTGTACATTCATCCTATAAGAAAGGATGCATTTTGCCCATGGCTATAGCTTCCTTCTTTTCACTCTCTTTTTAACCCCTGTCTACAAATGTCATTCCTACTTAAAAGTTTCATTTTGCTAACTTTAAGAAGTGAATGGATGCAGTTCAGTTACTATCTGTCATGAAAATATTTCATTGCCAAATAAGGCAGATTTTTTTTTTCTTAATAACAGGGCAGTTTGAAACATTCTGTGCTTAAGCACATCTGTTATTATTCATTCAAAATCCATTTAGGACAATTAAATTGACAAGCAAAAAGGGTTATGAGTAGCCTCAGTGATATTGGGAAAAAGTAGTCATATACCTTTTGATTGACATGAACTTAGCCTAAAAATATTTTACTTAAAAATTATCAAAGCAAATGTTATGATAGAGCAAAGAACAAATACCTACACTGATGACATTTCTTATTATTCAAATTAGCTATAATCATGTTCAAATGCAAAATCATATAAAAAATATTGGGAGAAATACCCTGTGTCAAACCTCTGGCTTTAACAGATTACACCCACCTTTGAACAACAGAATTTATTTAGTGACCAATGATTTACTCAGGATGGATGTGACATGTAGTACAACTTCGGAAGTTCATGGGAATTCTAATCAAGTGCAAGTGAAATGCCTCACACATTCTGACCTGCTTGATATCAACACTTTAATGTTTATTGGACCTTATCAATGTCACATTATTTTTCACAAAAATAATTCTATCTAGCTATAGATGCTAGATGGCTAGCATTCACAGCTGACACAGGAAAATGAGTCCTTTATATTTACATTTCTATAAGCGGCTATAAGAGGCCTCTGTAGCAGAGGAAGTCAACTGACTGCCTGAAGAACCTAGGAAAGAAAACTTGACCAAAGATGCCTTCTGAGGGGCAGTGTCTCAGTCACAGGCCATCTGGGGAAAAGCAGACATGGACACACTCAGGCCTCACCTAATGAATTGTGCACCAGCATTTGGCCCAGAAGCTGCTCTCTTCTCATCAGCCACATTTGCAGTAGAAGCTTTCATACTTGATTGGCATAGGAGTGACCACTTGACCCAAAATGTGTCAGGGGAAATTTGGGGCCTATATGGATATAGACTCCCTATAGTAGTGGGATATGTGACATATAAAGCTCAGGAAACATTAGTAGCCACAACACCCACTAGCCTGCTCTGTGAAGAAACATATATGACTCAGATGTTCAGACAGCAGAATTCCAATCCATTCTGAAGGCTGTATCCTTCTCATAATGTTCTGGGATATATATACATGTGTGTGTGTGTGTGTGTGTGTGTGTGTGTGTGTGTGTGCGCACACGCGCACACGTGCACACGTGTGTCCTCCTGACATCTGTTTTGTTTTTAATAGTTCAAGTTGAGATTCTATTACTTATAACCAGTTCCAGTGGATATTTAAGAGGTGGTTAGGTAACACTAGAGCAGTTTTTTAAACTGCCACATAGGTTCTTATTAGTGGGGCATGAAATAGATTTAACGGGTCACAATCAGAAACAATTTTAAAGAAGTAGACTAGTACAGGTTTAGCAATCCATACTAGGAAGGTGGGGGTGGATAAAAAGGAAGTTAAACTCCTTCCTCACACCATACAGAAAAATCAGTTTCAGGTGGATTGTAGACCTACCTGTGAAAACTGACACTCTACAACTTTTACAAGAAAATATAGAATATCTTTGGAGCTGGGCGGTAGAAAAAGATCTCTTATGCAAGATACCAAAAAAAAAAAAAAAAAAAAAAAACTAACCATAAAAGAAAAGACTGATAAATTCTACTATATCAAAATTTCAAATACCTTTCATCTAAAGACATTAGCAGCTAACAAAGGATAGGATAGTATGCAGGAAATACAAAGAATGTGTACAGATCAGTGAGAAAACAGTGACAACCAAGTAAATAAATGGATAAAAACCTTAAACAGGCACTTCACAGAAGATGAAATCTAATGGCCTTTAAACATATGAAAAGGTTCTCAACTCCACTGACAGAGGTACGTGGAGGAAAACCTCAAGGGAATGTTACCACCACTGGTCAAACTGACAAAACCTTAAAAGTGTGATGATATGAAGGACATAGGACAACAGGTATTCTCTTACGTATAAACTTGTAAAACCATCTTGGCAAATAGTGTGACATTATTTAATGAGGTTGAGTTTATGTGTAACCTAACACTCAAAACTTACTTAGCACCTTAGTGCATATCAGAGAAATATGTGTGCTTATGTGTACCAGAAAAAGAATACATATACAAATGCTCAGAGCAGCACTGTTCATAAATATCCAACACTAAACACAACATAAATGTCTATCAATAGTAGAATAGATTGTGGTATATACATACAATGGAATAGTATATACCAGTGAGAATAAGAAACTGTAGATAAACATAAAACAATCAACACATCTTACAAACATGTTGAGCAAAAAAGTCACAGAAGGGAATTCATGCACTATCATTCCACATATATAAAAATGAGAAAAAAGAAAAGAGTATTATTTAGGGGTGCATCTATAGCAGTAAAATGATGAAAAAGGCAAGAATGATATTGCTCTAAGAATACGGAGAGCAGTTACTCTGGAAGACGGGAGAGGATTGTGATGGATGAGACAAAATCAATTTCTAGAGTGCCTATAATGGCAGACGTGAGTGTTCAGGCATTATTTCTAGGGCTCCCATTGTGGTCCACTCACACCTGTGCCTGCCCTCTCCACTCACCCCCACCACCACCATCTAGCGTTCCTTGAGATTCCCTGCACAAGCCAGGTACATTTCTAACTAGGGCCTTTGTTCTGGCCCCTCCTGCGTGGATTGAGTATGTCCCCTCCAGACACCTACTAGCTCACTCCACTCCCTTTAAGTCTTTGCTTCTCTTCCAGGAGGCCTACCCTGGCCACCCTATCTATCTATCTATCTATCTATTTAGTGATGTTTATTTTTGAGAGAGAAGGAGAGACAGACAGACACACAGAGAGAAAATGACTGGGGGAGGGACAGAGAGAGACAGAGATGCAGAATCTGAAGAAGGTTCCAGCTGTCAGCACAGAGCCAGACACAGGGCTTTAACTCACAAACCCTGATATTTGACCTAAGCCAAAGTTGAATGCTTAACCCACTGAACCACCCAAGTGGCCCACACTGGACACCCTCTTTAATCCTCCAACTTGCTCCCCACACTCACCAGCAGTCTTGATCCTCTCCTTCCTGCTCTGCATTTTCCTTTTTCCATCACCTTCTAACACACGATACAATTTACTTTCATTGCACTGACTATTTATTTTCCATTGTCCTTCTCATCAATAAAGTGAGAAGTCCTTCTCACCAAGAGCCCTTGGGCAGGGGGTGGGGGGGAGGGACAGAGAATCTTGCTTGTTCTCTTCATAGATGTATTGCAAGGCTTTACATAAAGCAGATGCCCAATAAATATCTTTTGGGGATTTATGACTATCTATACTTCTTTAACAGAAAATGCATTTCTTAGTGTGGATTAAGATAAAAAAGGTACAAACTACTGCAATAGAACATTAATTTTTATATATGTTTCATGTGTGGGAAAAGGAAAATAGTTGTGATAAAAATAGGAAGGCTATACTTAATCCTGTAGACTTACACTATCCAATATGGTAGCCACTGGCCACATGTAACCATTTAAATTTAATTAAAAGAGTAAAAATTCAGTTCCTCAGTCTCACTAGACATATTTTAAGTGCTTGGTGGTCACATGTGGTTCACAGCTACTACATTGGGCAGCACAGATATAGAACATTTCTATCATCACAGAAGTTTCTAGTGGGTAGTGCTGCTGTAGACAATAAAAAGCTATCACTGTATTTGAAGCTGGGGAAATATAAGATCACATCAGTGTTTTCTGAAGGCAACTGGCATCAAAGGAGCGAATGAACTAAAAAGAAAAGAGAGTGGAGGCTTCAGGGAGGCCAATTACAAGGCTTTTAAAATGGCAAACAAGGTGAGAAAGAATGACGAAGTAGTAGGATGCAGAGGAGAGGGCAAATTTAAAGGAATTTCAGAGTGAGTATCATTAAGAGTTGTCTGGAGAGTTGATAAGGAAGGCAGGAATTCGAGGGTGACTGAAGGGATAGACTGGCTAGGTAGGCTCTGGGTGAGGAAAAACCATTCACAGGTCTCTTTTGACCCAGGTGTTTTAACTTAGGAGACATTTCAAGAAGGTCAATTGAAATGCAAAGATGCGCTTTAAAGCCAAGGAATGCTCGCAATGGATGGCCAGATCCTCATCACTTCCCTAATATGTATCTAAGCTATGAGGTAGAGGGAAGGTCAGGGACTGAGGAAGCAATGAAGCAAGAAATGGGCAAGGTCAGGGAATGTGTGAAATTATCTCCTGTAATCATTTCTTGAGGAGAAAAAAAGAAAGCTGAAATAGTTCATTTTTAGGCAATGTCAAAATGACCTCTTCAAAGAACTCTGTCAATATTGCAAGTAGAGGTAGAGGGTACATCGAAGGGATAATACATTCGGCTTTGGATACATGAATTTGAAGTCTTTCTGACTCCCCTTGGTAAATGGTCTCCAGTCACCTATGGTACTGAGAGAACAGGGCTCGTTACCTTGATTCTAAAAGTAAAATGATGGCTCCACAATTAGATGCCAAAATGAAGTTGAAAGGCATCCTTAGGGGAAATGAGTTCCAGAGCACACATATTAAAAATGATAATAAATACAGTCACTTTCTAGACTCTAGTTTATACTGAGCTGAGCCAAGGTCAGTGGTTTATGGAAATACTAATGGCTCTTACCTGTCTTTTTAATGGCCAGCAGAAGCATTTATAATGGAGGTTAGCATTCAATTCTGGTTTTCAGAGCACAATGAGGGAGTTCTGGCACTGGTGATTTAAATCTAGACATTTTGACTACTGATTTAAATTCATTTGATTTTAATCAAATCTGTCCCAGCTGAGAAGAGGAGCTCATAATAGCTTGCCTTTGTTTAATCCTAAAAAAGATGGGATTGTGTATTTTGAGGACAGAAGCACTCATTTTGTGTGCAGTTAAAGTTAACTATTGACAAGAAGGAAGAACAAAAACAGCGTGACCTCTGGTCCCTGTTGATAGAGGAGATGCTTTCCTTCACTTGTTCCTTCCTTCTCTCCATTTTTCTCCATTCCTCATTCCCCCACACTTTTAGTTTTCTTTCCTTTTATTACTGAAAACAAAACACAGTTCCTTAATTGGCCCTCAGGTGTAAATGCTATTTCATATTTACAGAGTGCTTTTGCATCCATCATCTCATAAGATCTTCACATTCTTGAGTGATCAGTAGGGGAAGCGGTGAGGAAACTGAAGCTCAAGAAGATAGTGACTCATGGAAAGTCACGTAGTAATTTAGCAGCCAAGAAGTAATTCATGTCTGCGATAGCCAGCCTCCAAGGTAGCCCTAAATTATCCCTGCCTCCTGGTACTCACACACTGTGAAATCACCTGTCTATTGTAACAGGATTGCTCCAATAGCATGCAATACAATGATGATATATCACTTCCACATCAGGTTCTAAAAGAAATGGCAGCTTTCTTCTTGGTTTCTGTCTCCCTCTGTCTCCCCACCCCCACACATGTCTCTCCCTCTTCTCTCTCCTCTCTTTCTCTCTTCTTCTCTCCCTCCTTCCTTCCCTATATCTCTCCATTCACTTTGGAGGAAGCCAGTGACGTAAGCCACTTACTTGTGGAGAGACCAAATGATGAGAAATTGACGGTTCCTTGAGCCAACAAGAAACTAGCAACTTTTGTCAACACACATGTGAGTAAGCCATCTTGGAATCGGATCCTCCAGTCCAGTCAAGTCTTCAGTGGAGTACAGCCCCACCTAACATCCTGACTGCAGATTCATGAGAGACCCCGAGCCCGAGCTGCCAAGCTTAATCGGTCCCAGATTCCTGACACTCAGAAACTAAGTGAGCTAATAAATAGGTGCTGTTTTAAGCTGTTAATTCGGGGGTAATTTGTTATATATCAATGGATAACTTTTACTGTGTCTAAGTTTTCTCTTCCTATTTCACTTAAGCTGCACATCATTCAAAACACAATATTGAGGGTGCCTACATGGCTCAGTTGGTTTGAACATCCAACTCTTGATTGCGGCTGAGGTCATGATCCCAGGATTGTGGGATCGAGTCCCGCATCAGGCTCCACACTCAGTGGAGCCTTCTTGAGATTCTCTCTCTCTCCCTCTAACCCTCTCCCCTGCTCGCTCTCTTTCTCTCTCTCTCTCTCTCCTTCTAAAGGAAAATAAACTAATTAAAGAAAACACAGTTTTGGGTGCAGGGGTTCATATGCTGTTAGGCACCATGTTCTAGAAAGACAGATGAGATTGACCTCTGCACATCCAATTTAAAAAAAAAACATGCAGGTGTTTTATTTGAATCCATGAGCAAGAATAAAATCATACAAAAGTGCTTGTGCTAAAAATATACCATGTGTATGTGTGTTTTTATTTTTGAGTTCATTTGGAAACCTATACCTTATCTACACTGAGTCTTGAGACAGGAGACTAGCAGAGAGGAAGAGGTTTGGTTGGATTCAGTCTTTTGCACAAGAACCCAGGGGGAATTACCAAGAGCTAAAGAAGTTCTTCAAATCCCAGCAGCACAGCTGGGATATTGATATTGAATACCAGGAAACTAAGGAAACGTCTTGCTTGACTGCGGTTGTCACATTACCATGCATTACAGTGCAGCAGCCCAAATCAAAGAGATATGCAAAATTCACCAAGTACAGCAGTGATGCAATTCCCCCCTCCCCACCCCGTACATGTGGAAAGACATCAGGAAAGGGAAGGCGGGTACAAATGCAAAAACATCTGCTCCCTAAACCCATTTGAAAAATATTTCTGCAAAAATAAATGTGAATCATCGATAGTGTATAGCAGATGGAAGTGCAATATGTTTAATTTAAGGGGGGAAAAGGATGCAATTGAGGAACCAGAGAGTATGGAAATAAAATAATACTTAAGCCCATTTCACATACTGCTGCCCATTACGTTACACTCTGCTTGGCAAGAAGATATGAAGAAAATCGCCTTTTATCTGCATCAAACTACTCTGAAAGAATTCCAAATAGTTACAGCAGACTCTCTAATGGTATTTACACTCTATAGATTATTTGACACAAGCCAAATTTCAGGACAGCAACATAATTTCCCCCTAAAATGAAAAATAAATTATAGAGTTGTTTTTTGGTTCCAAAAATATTTTAATTTCACTGACCTGCCTCACAGGGACTTAACAAGACAGAGCAAATAAGGGAATAAATTATTTTAGATAATAAGCAGTAACAATACAATGGCTTATGATTTGGGAAAATGCCATGTAAATGTATGATTATGCAAAAAAAATCAAATATTCCAAATGCCTTTGAAAAAATGACCAATGGCTGACAATATAAAAAGGAATCTAAGTCAACTTTTTGTATTGCAGATGGATTATTTTTGGCCTAACCTTAATACAAAATTGTTTATCTTCTCAACATGTACATACGTCTCTTGAATTCATATTATCAATTATCCTGAAGGATGGAAACCTTTTACATTTTCAGAAATCATTTAAAGATTTTCTTAGAATTTCTCCAGCACAAAATGGGACACTACTATTACACAGAAGTGTATTTACTTATTTTATATGATAAAATAAAGTAGCTTAGGAATTACAATGAACAACCAATATATATCACCAGACTGATTGATAAAAAAACTTTTTGGTTGTGGAAACTGAATTATATCAATCAATACATTGTTTATCAATATGTGGGTTAGATTTTAATCAGAGCCCACATAAGAATAAATTGTAAGGTTCTAAGGACAGTCGAAACATTTTAGAGTTAGAAAATTTTTATAAAACCTCTTTCTTGAAGGAAAAAGGTATGAAATCCTAAAGTCAAAGTATCTACAGAAATTTCTGCTACTGTTCATTACGTTACAGATAAGATCTTAACGACAGGGAAATATCTTCTAAAGGCATGTTAATTTGAAAAGTAAATTCAAACAAAATGTACAGAAATAAGTCATCATATTTCATGTATCAATAATCAAAAGGCACTTTTTTACTCTCTTATAGTTACATGAAGTAGCAAAGACCTCTTTAACTTTAAGGAAACATACCCAAAGAAATTAAGTGCCAAATGATAAACTATGGTAACTAGGTCACCTTTAGGTTTCTGACAAAAACAAATCAAGGTAAGTATTTTAAAATGATCTGTGCCTACTATTGGTAGCCATAGCAGAAAATGGTACAGGTCTGTGGATGGTTTATGAATTTATCCACAGGGATAAATAGGGGTGAACTGCCTTAATTCTTAATAGCCAAGACATAAATAAATTTTTATAATATTATAATATAATATTTTAAACTTTTGGGGGTTATTTAAGTATATAAGAATGAACGATACTGTATAATAGGGACTAGTTAAGGGCAGTGGAATATTTGACCTTTAATATTAATATAAAATGTTCTATAGCAGGCTGACATTCAGATATGAGAATGGTTCCGCTAAATTACAATGATCTTCATTTATCAACACCTTAGAGTAAGTGAATACTGCACTGCTTAGATACTTATTAGCATCAGAGTACTTGTGACAATGAAGTAGAAATATGGATTTAACTGCTTCCCCCCGATATTTAATTTTTCAAAAACCCTATAGATACCGAGTTCCTGATAATTACTACATTAATTTAAAAACCATAATTAATCACATCATATCATTATGTGCTTGATAATTCAAGGTTTTAAAAAAGAGTGTAATTTATATATTAGATTTATGTCTGACTTTAAAAACAGAAGGTCTGATCTTATGGTTGAAAAATTCAAATTTCATTAATCCAGAATTGAAATAACCAGAAAGATAAAATCGCCATAATTTATTTCGTAGAAAATAAGGAATAACAACACATACTTTTACTGGTAACCTAGAACGTCTCTAGATCCTGAAAGACTTTTCTGAATAATCAAATAAGAAATTAAATTCAAATTATGTTCAGAATATTTTAAATGTTAAATATTTTCTTTTATTCTAATTTAAGGAATTGAATAACCTGTGTGAAACATTTCTAAAATCTCCTAGCTACCATAATGTTAGATTGACTTCAACATCCATTTCCCAACCATTTGAGATAAACTGAATTTTGCCATGACATGTTACCCCTTAATATTGGTCCATATTCAAGGGACATAAGCACACAAAATTTGACTGTTATAATATCAATACCAGTTACAGATGAAGGTAAATCCAATACAATTAGCTATGGCTAAGAGATCAGCTCCCAACTCTCCCAAGTGTAGCTGCAATGTGCCATCATACACAAATCTGTTAGGCAGGAGTTCCAAACTCTTTTGCCATGAATTAATTTTCCAAAGCTATCAAATAAATAGATTGGTTGGTTTTGAGTTAAGTTCATTCTGTGCCAACACAAGTATCATTAGTAGTGAAATAGTTATAAAGGATCTTGATAATACACAAAAAGATACCTAAGCAGTACATGACACCCTTGCAGAGTCCCTTCTGTGCCAGCATACATTATGAAGGTCCCCTCCAGCCACATGGGATTCTACCTTGCTTGTTAAATGACCCACTATCCTGCAGACTCCGTGGGACTACCCCAAACACCACCACGTTCATGAAACTCTATCTTACCCACCAACTACCTGTGATTTCCCTCCTGCTGATCTCATGTGGATCAACAGCTGAGTCACTCATCCCACTGTGTTTTGTGTTAAAGATATTTGTGTATTTGTCTTCTACTCCCTGTTAGACTGTGAGGTCCTTAAGAATGGATCATACAACTTCCTGTGCCTGCATTTATTCTCTTTGGCGTCTGGAACAGTGCAGACTCTTAGAAAATAAATTTAACAGAATCTTTCCTTCAAAGGGATGGCAACTAGGCTCAGAGCTCTCGAACCAAAGCTGCATAAAATATCTCATGCTGGGCTTACATGGAATACTACACTTTACGCTTTACAGAATGGATTCTCTCCTTTTTGGATTCATTAATATGGTAATTACAACATCTTATGTATCTGAATAAATATTCATCTGTGCGTCAAATTTTCCGTTTTCTTCTTTGGTATTTCTTTTTTCAGGTCAGGCCTTAATACATTAAGCCTTTAAATAAAATAACTGAACAACCTGATGATGTAGAGTAAATCCTAGGATCATTAAGTCCAGTTCTCCATAAATTCCTTAAGAAGCATTAAGATAATAATAACTTTCAAAACTTTTAAAAGTTCAAATCACACCAAAGTGCCATCCTATCATTCTCTGTGCCAAGAATGTGGATAATACTGCTTTCAAATTGGGATTATTTAGAGAATGCAAAACCAAACAATTCTGGGTTTGCTGGTCTAAGCATAATGCAGCAGCAGAGAACTTCTGATATTTACTAACAGGAAACAGATTATAAATGGAAGATGTTTAAATCTACCCAAATCATTCTGAATCATCTCTAATAAAGAATAGCTTCCTGTTGCATTCTAAAACTAGCACAGCAAGTCATCTAAAAGTATCTTTTTTTCACTCATCCATTCATTTAACAAATGTTTATAAAGCACCTACTCTATGTCTGCATTGCAAACGGGGGCTGCAGTTCAGCAGTTAATACAACAGGTTGTGCCCTCCTGAAGTTTACTGGTAGTTAAATATAATTAATCTACAGTCCTGGCTTCTTTGAGTGGTTCATTGATCATATATAAATACAGTTATTTTAGTCACAGACCTCTCATTGATGCAAATTTACACTGTCAGTGCAACGAGCTATGAGTCATAGCATCCAGGTTCTAGTCTCCTTTCTGCAGATTAAGTGGCTTTGAGAAGTCACGTAACAACTCATAGTCTCTGTTTCACATGTAAGGTTGGATGAGTAAGTTCCATTCTGCTTTTCTTACAAAGTTAAGAGGTTTAATAAAAAGATCTTATAGAGTCATAATGCACTGGATATATGTGTGTGTGTGTGTGTGTGTGTGTGTGTGTGTATGATGAAGTACTAATTTTACATGAATTGCTTTATCTGTTACTAATTACAGTCCTATGGTACTGCAATAAAATACCATTGTTATCTATGTGTCTGAGCACAGAGGTATCTGTAAGAAATGTATCTTTTAAGGTTACCTTTTAAGAAATGCATTTAAAGAATGCATTCATTTATTTTCACATATTACTACCAATAATGTTCTGGTAGCAATCACTGCATAGGCTCATCTTCCTTAAAGGCTTTCCTCAAAAAACCCCAGTGTAGATGATGGTGGAATGCATTTTAGTTTTGTTGTGGTTGGTATGAGAAAAACAAAATCCTGTAGCCATCTCAGAATTTATTAAGCAGAACGGACTCAGTGTGACCCCTGAGGTGCTTTAAAGTTTCCCAGCTGGAGAAGACCAAAAACTGCACAGTTTGGGAGACATAAGCACTAAACATGTCACCCCAATGACAAAGAAAAGAAAAGGAAGACATTTGATTGAAAGGTAGTAGGGAAGAGGGAGGAAGTGTTACCTTACAAGATCTGAATATCTTTAATATTAACCAAGATGAAACTTGCTTGTACCTCTTGCCAGAAATGAAATTCAATAATTGATCAAGTTCAAAGACGCAACAACAAATGAAATCTCCAGCTGCCTTCCCAACCTCTGCCCTCCTAAACAAAGATGGTGTCGCAGATGTAGCCAGTCTCAATTAACATTTAACCTTTGCTCTTTTATGTTTAGATGCACTTTGTAATTAATATCTGTCACTCTTATTTGCCAGTTTTCCACAGAGAAATTCTCCTTTAGTCACACTTTAATGCTTGTCTCCCCACTCCCTGCCTCTATACACACACAGTGGGGATATTTTGTGTATGTGTTGTTGTTTTTCAAGCTGGTATGTGATTCCAGTCAATTCAGGGTAGATTTTCCCAGATTCAAACAAATTTTTTTCCAGTAAAGATTCCCCACTTTTCCACAGGCAAATAGAATTAAGATTCTGTTGGAAATTAAAAATTTAGTACAGCACCATACTTTTTTATTGAGAATGGTAAATAAACATTAATATCCATGAGTTTACAAGAACAAAGTGTACAAGCATACACCAATAGTTCCATTATTTTTCAAGGACCTGGACATATAATCAAATAGCAATGATCACTTCCTCCACGTTCCCATCTATCTATATGTATAAATGTTTGTATGCACACATGGATTTCTAATGACTGCCCAACATCAAAAGTTTTAATGACTTTAATTATTTAATGACTTAATATACTAAATAATAACTTAATTATTTCTTGCCTCATTATTTTAAAAACGTGTATGCTTTAATATTTTTAATTCTTTTGTCTTTATTTTTAAGTTATTTTCTAACCTTATGGAGATGTAAATGACATATAACTTTGTATAAGCTTAAAGTGTACAACATGATGATTTGATACATGTATATATAATATAAAATCATTGCCACAATCCATTAATACCTGCATCAGCTCACCTAATTGCCTTTTTTGTGTGAATAACATTTAAAATCTACTCTCTTAGCTACCTTCAAGTATATAATATACCACTGTTAACTATAGTCACCATGCTGTACATTAGATCCCTAGAACTGACTTGTCTGATACCTTGAAGTTTCTACCCTTTGACATCTCTCCACTTCCCCCACCCTCTCTGCCCTTGGCAACCTCCCTTGTACTCTCTCTGTCTGTGAGTTCAGACTTTTTAGATTCCACATGTGAGAATATACAGTATTTTTCCTTCTGTGTTTGGCTTATTTTACTTAAAATAATACCCTCAAGTTTCACCCATGTGGTTGCAAAAGGCAGGATTTTCTTCTTTTTTATGGCTGGATAATGTTCCACTGTATACACTGTATGCATAATTTTTAAAAATTGATTCCTGTTAGGTGTCATGTAAAGCATTCAAGTCTTCCTCTGAAATGACCAAAGATATCTGATAGGAAATGATATTAGTAAAAACTTTATGAAATATGTTATAAATGCATAAGCTGAGAATCATAGGTCAGGCAGACCTGGATTTGAACATCAATGCTATGGGGCCATGATATAAGTATTTAATCTCTCTGAGCACTAGTTTTCTCATCTGTAAAGTACAAGTAATAATAACTAGACTTATTCTACAAGGAATAAAATCCTATAATATATGTAAAGCATAGCACCTGGTTTTCAAACAAATACTTTTCCCTTACCAGTATCTCTCTTGCTGTGGTCACAAAATCATAATGGTGGTTTCAGGCACTGATTTCCAAAGGGTCAAAAACTTGAAGAAAAATCCAGGAATAAAAATGCCCTCGAAAGCTACTACTTATTCATATAGTAATTACTAGTTCTCAAATCTTGCTATGTTTAATAAACTTATCTTTGCCCCATACAGATCATTTGGGCATTCTCTTTGGAGAATTAAAAATGGTGCCTGGGTGTTTACTTCACGGATGTTTAGGAAATGTTTGAGGCATTATAAGTACACATCACTAATTTTGAGGGTGTTAAGTAAAAGTCACCTATTATATATACCTGGCTGCTAGTGTTACCTCTTCTGTGTGTCATGTTGCTTGACCTGTCCTGAGTCTCAATTTCAGCCCTTAATGATATTACCACAGTTCTTCACATATTACAGATATAGAAAGAAAGAAAAAAGAAAGAAAGAAAGAAAGAAAGAAAGAAAGAAAGAAAGAAAGAAAAAAAGAAAGAAAGAAAGAAGAAAGAAAGATTAGGAGGAAAATCTGAATTGAGATAATTTCCCCCCTTATTTTACCTCTCAAATGAGATAAGAAAAAGGGTTATGAAAATTCTAAAATATTATTTATTATCACCAATCTGAAACTTTTTGTCCACTGTGTAAACGGAACAAGATCACATAGTTGTTAAATTGCAATCTTACTATAATTATTATAACTTGCTTTGGCCCTGCCAGTGATTCCTACTCACAGATTCACAGCGCCTTACTATAGAAAGAAATACAGGGATTATTTAAGCAACATTCCCCCACACCCTATTATAGATGAGTCCATTGAGGTTAACTAGTGAAGGGCTTGTAAGTCCAAGTTTGAGTATATAAAACAGTATGCAAACCTCTGCTTCAGACACAAAGTGCTCACACTGTGGTTTATTCCTTGATTCTCATCCCATTAACAACACGCTTCAGGAACTGTCCAACCATCTAAATAAAGGTTCAAATAGAAGAACATTTATAATCCTCTCCTTTAATGGCACTTCTTGTCCCAAAGGCAAAGGAAGGAAATGCAAAAGATAGTAAAAGAAGTCCTCCAGGGAATGCACAGCTACATGGAGCCAGTATCCCCTCATCCAGGGTTTGACTTCCCTCAGTTTCAGTTACACGTGGGCATCCGCAATTACACACGGTCCAGAAGCAGGTGATCCTCCTCCTGACATAGGTCAATAGCTCCCTAACGCTCCATCATGTCCTTCACCTCACTTCATCTCATGACACAGGGATTTTATCATTTCACATTATCACAACAGGAAGAGTGAGTACAGTAAGATACTGGGAGGGAGAAAGCCCACATTACATCACTTTTATTACAGTGTATTGTTATAAATGTGATATTTGATTATTAGTTATTGGCAATAATCTCTTACTGTACCTAATTTGTAAATTAAACTTCATCGTAAGTATGTACATATAGGAGAAAACACAGTATATACAGGGCTTGGTACTATTGTGGTTTCAGACATCCCCTGGAATTGATTCCTCCTCAGATGGGGGGCATTACTGTACTTCCAAGGAGTGTGAGTACCAGAGGGAAATCAGTATTTGCCTGAAAAATGGTCACTTCCTGTCAGCAGGATGCTTTTAAAAGTGGAGCTTTTTGACCAGTTGCAAATTCTAGTTTCCTCCTCCTAGGTGAACTTGTAAGTCCTAAAGACATTTGCTTTTATTCAGGAAAGGGCCTAGCAACCCAGAGCTTACATTTAGCAGTTGAGAAAATTACTTAAATTTTTTCAGCTTTGGTTTCCTCATTCTTAAAGCAGAGACAATAGTCATACTCTCTCAGTGAACAGACAAGAGGATTAAACAATACAATGCAGGAGCGCCTCTTGATTTCAGCTCAGTTGTGATCTCATGGATCCTGGGATTGAGCCCTGTGTCAGGCTCTGTGCTGACAGTGCAGAGTCTGTTTGGGATTCTCTCTCTCTTCCTCTCTCTGTGCCCCTCCCCCACTCACACATGCACACACTCTCTCAAAATAAATAAACATTAAAAAAAAAAAACAGTGCACATGTAAAGCAACTGACATATAGTGGACATTCAGCCACTGTCTGCTATTATTTTCACTCAGGAATAGTTATACACACAAGCAAAGTATGTGTGAAAAAAAACTCCCTTCCTTTCTCTGATCTGAAAAAATGCACACCTTAGATAACATGAATAAAACATACACTATCGTTATTAGGCTTCCCCTATGATATAATTACATGAAAAAATAAGCAGCTTACAATGATTTCTAAAATTAAATGGAATTAGTTTTGCCAATGAGGAAATCAAACTCAATTAGAAGATTTTTGACATTCTCTTCAATAACCTACTCTTTTCAAATCCTGTTAGCAACTATATCTTGAAACATTTTACTTTCATCCTTTGACTTCTTTACAACTATATTTATATTTTTAAAATGACAGAATCATTTTAGTAGGCCTATGCATATTAACTTTTTTGGCAGAAAAAGGGTGAAAAAAAGCCTACTGCCAGAAAGCCATGTCAAAAACCCATTTATTCCCAATATATATTCTAAAGCACATACTACATGTTTGTTCTTTCAGTATTTTTTCCTTATGTTTGAAAGCCACCATTTCTTTTCAGAGTACAAAATTCAAGGCACTTTAAAACCAACTATTTTGACTGGAGAGAAACAAGTGGCAAGGACTTTCTCTGAAGAAAAATATACTCCACTACACCTTTAACTTCTTTCTAACGTCATAGACCTTGTACAGTGGCTACCTGGCAGTGTACTGGAGAAATAAGAGGGACTGAGACGTGATCCTTGGCCACAAGAAGTTTGAAGTCCGGTAACGAAGACAGGTAGGCCTATAAAAATAGACTGTGTTGGTCAATGAGATGTTTTAACACCTCTCAATCTTATAACATTCTGAGCCTTCTAAATTTGAAAGAGAATCCTGATGACTATATCCAGTTAGAGATGGATTTTCTGGTTTTGTGTAACAGAAGGAAAAAAAAGGGGAGACTCCAAAGTGACTATATTACCCTATTGATAGAAAGTTCCACTGGACTTCAGTTAATTTAATGAGACCTGTGCTCATCAGATCAAAGTCATGGAACTCTACAGATAGTGCAACCTACAGATATTATCTGGAAAAATAAGAAGAGTAAGAAAAAAATGAATCAAGATCACCTTCCTCCTGGGCCTAGACCCATTTTACAGTATATGACGTGGTATAATCCAAACTATGGTGAGGAAACTACAGCTCAGACAAGTTGACCAGCTCAAGTCCACAGAGCAAATAGAGCTGGGATTAAAATTCATATTTCCTCCACTTTAAAAGTCAGGCCTGGTGGTCTCTCTTTGTGTTTTTGTTTTTTCCTTTGTTTTGAGAGAGCGCAAACGAGGGAGGGGCAGAGACAGAGACAGACAGACAGACAGAGGATCTGAAGCGGGCTCTGCACTGACAGCAGCTAGCCAGATGTGGAGTTCGAACTCACAAACCACAAGATCATGACCTGAGCCAATATCAGATGTTCAACTGACTGAGACATCCAGGCGCTCCTCTGGTGGTCTCTCTCTAAACCTACATATTCTTTTTTTTTTTTTTAATTTTTTTTAAATATTTATTTATTTTTGAGACAGAGAGAGACACAGCATGAACGGGGGAGGGGCAGAGAGAGAGGGAGACACAGAATTGGAAGCAGGCTCCAGGCTCTGAGCCATCAGCCCAGAGCCCGACGCGGGGCTCGAACTTGTAGACCGCGAGATCGTGACCTGAGCTGAAGTCGGACGCTCAACCGACTGAGCCACCCAGGCGCCCCATAAACCTACATATTCTTGAAGGCAGAATAAACACCAGAGTAATCCAACCCCAATATCAGAAATAAAAATCTTATGCAAGTCATTTTTATACAATAATCATGGTAAGAGAGTCA
This sequence comes from Panthera onca, assembly GCF_046562875.1. Classification (NCBI taxonomy): domain Eukaryota; kingdom Metazoa; phylum Chordata; class Mammalia; order Carnivora; family Felidae; genus Panthera; species Panthera onca. The sequence goes on from NC_138351.1 coordinate 35,046,271, forward strand.
ATGGCTTATCAATTTTGGAAAATGACTATAAACTCGATTATAATATAAAACAAAAGAAATATGAATAGACAGAGAAGGAAAAACTTTTGGATGCCAATCCTACAGCTGCATGTACTTTTTTTGTTGTTGTTGGTATTTTAGGAGATAATTGGATCATTTTAATGTGCACATAGATATCACACTTTTATTTTCAAATATTCATAAAATGATGACAATGCTACCAGTAAGTTGATTTTAAACTTCAAACTACAAACATGTAATTTTTGTAAAACACAGAATCTTTGTTCAATGTGTAATGAACACAATCAAACCTACCTCTCGTCAGAGCATTTCTAGAGATTTAAATAGTACCTGCCAAACTTAAACAGAATCACTTTATCTTTTGGTACTGTAACTTCTATAAGTCACGTAAAGAGCACATGCTCTGAGGTTACCTACAAATATCAAGCAAGTATTGACAAAGCCTTCCTGAAATTAACTATATATGTTTAATGCAATCAGTATTTTAATTTAGCATCTTGGCTGGCTTAAGAGATGGTATGATCACTCTTCTGTAACTAATGCATTGAGATTCTGTTCAGACTTTTTTATGCATTCCATTCCATCTGATTAAAAGGGTTTTGATATGAGAGATATTTGGATTACTTTTAAAACCATATTTTAAAAACCACTTTGCTCAAATTAAGTATTCCAACATGCTCCCTCCTTTTGGTTGCTGAACTGAGATTTACTATAATGGTGCCAGAAATATATTTGCACTGATATAACTTAGTCGATGGAAATAAAAACCTAATTCTGTCACAGGAGTAACTAGGACAACTAAAATGCAGGAGCACCCATGAATTGCCTTTGTTCCATCACAATTACAGTAACAAAAATATTTATGTTAAGGGAAGAGCTGCTGACACCAAAATAAGTGGGAAGTGAGGTTTTAAAGATGAAAATAGAAGCTGTGAGCATTCACAGACTGCAGTTTATTTGAAGATATGAACCACCGCACCTACCTAGTCAGTACTAATGAACACTATAATCACTATAATCAAACAAACAAAGCAACCACACATTAGGAAAGAAATGAACTATTATTTAGAAAGTTTCACTAGATTTTTGTATGGGTAATTTTATTTCAAAATGGAATTTAGAATAGCTTCATTAAAAGGATTTCTGCTTTTGAATAGGGATTTGGTCAGGGCTCACCTCATATCTTTATTACCCCCCTTTTAAATAAGTTTATGAAAGCGAACACAAAAAAGTCTTTCACAGTCCTTCAGAACCTGATCCTCCTATAATTTCAACAAGTGTGGTCTACTCCATTGTTGATCTTTTGTTTTGTATCCACAGTCCTTCTCTTTTACCTTAGAGGTATCCTCCATTAATGAAATATACAACGGAAGTAGTCAAGAACGGTGTGAGCACATAACCAGGCATAAGGATCTAAATAGAAGCCACATGCTACTAAATACTCTAGCCCACTCTAGTATGTAAGGTTCTACATAACTTAGAAACCTAAATTTCAAGCAGTGCTTGAGGACACATTTGCTCTACAAAATGAAAATCGGCATATTTCTGCAAAACACGCATTCGGTTGGAAGTGGTAAAAGTGTCTATTGCTTTCTCTCTGCTCTTCACCTTGGATATGACTTTAAATCCAACAGCATCACCTGGTTTTGTCTTTTTTTTTTTTTTTTCTCAGTAACACCCTGCCAGCATCTCCAACTGATTTGGGATTTGGAAGTACAAAAGGGTCCAGTAAAAAGGATGCCACTGTACAGCTGGAAAGGGGTTTCTTTAATGGAAGGGAAATGTTCTGCAAGCTAACCAAAAGTAACCATACTCCTGCTCCTGCTACCTCCTTTCACTAGAATCCTACTCTTTGCAGACAGAACATCACCATCTTTTTTCATGGTGGGTACTTTGGGGAAAGCACTCATCCAATTTTACATTCATTCACTCTAAAATGACAGCAATAAAATACCAAAATATACACAAAATTTCATTGCCAGTAGAACTTTAAAAATGTATATTGTTTTTGCACTTTGCTTGTTTGCTCATTTGTTTATTGCTTTCATGGAGAAAACATAAAAAATATTAGTAAGTATACTAACAGTATGCCACAGTAAACCCCGGAGACAACTCAATAATCTTAACAGCTGCCCCACTGTATTTATGTAAAGTCAACTTAGTGACACAAGTAAACCAGTAGATTTAATTCAAAATACAAAACAATCAAAATTATATCCATTTTGACTTTATAAGTCATTACTGGCTTTTTATAAAATATGAAATATATGTATGATCTAGACCAATGATTTTCAAAGGACCACCTGCATCAAATTCAAATAGGATGCTTATGAAAATTGAGATTCTTGGGACCCAGATTGGACTCACTGAATCAAACTCTCTGGATGCAGTGTCTTAGAACACACATTTTCAAAGAGCTCCCCAGATGCTTTATAACTACCACTGACTTAGACATTAACAGGATGTTTGCACTTCATAATCACAGAGATGAGGTAACACTGAGAGATGAAACACAAGTGCTCAAGTAGCCAGATTAGCAAAAGGAGCCACTGTCTAGAGAGCCAAAGAATGGAAGGAAAGTCAGAGTCCACAGCCCAATGAAGCTAACGAAGACCAAAACTGACATGTCCAAGGTCACCAAACTAGTTGTCATATTATTTGTACTCGAAACCAGGTCCCATGCCTGGCTGATGCCTAGTCTAGCTTCCTACACTTCATCTGTCTCTACAAAATAAAAGTTTGAAAACACTAGCTGACTAAACTTCACACTTAACTTTCCAAAATGTCTGTATATTCAAAATATTGAAATACCGTTTTATGTTTATTCAGTTCCTTACCAATCAAAAACTGTTTCCAGATTTCCTATAATCCTTGATGTACCAGTGTAAAGGTAGCCAGGTATTAGCATCTCCTCCCTACAGGGAAAAAAAACCCTGCAGATTCCAGAGATTTAGTGACTTCCCAAGTCTTACAGCCCTAAAAGTGAAGTCAACAATCCAATTTTGACTATCTCTCTCAAAGCTCAGTCTTCCTTCAATGTATACTTTCTTGAACTTTTGTACCAGCTCTCAGCTCAACCACTGACATTTTCCCACTTTTTATTTCTTTTTAATTTTTTTAATGTTTATTCATTATTGAGAGACACAGAGCATGAGCACGGAGGGGCAGAGACAGGAGGAGACACAGAATCTGAAGGAGGCTCCAGGCTCTGAGCTGTCAGCACAGGGCCCGACGCGAGGCTCCAACTCACAAACCTTGAGATCATGACCTGAGCCGAAGCCGGACACTAAACAGACTGAGCCACACAGGTGCCCCAACATTTTCCCACTTCTTAGATTTAAAGATTCAGTTCTCAAGGATCTCTTCCTAAAACAGATGTTACTCGGGGTGCCTGGGTGGCTCAGTCAGTTAAGCATCTGACTTCAACTCAGGTCATGATCTCACAGTCCATGGGTTTGAGCCCCTCATCGGGCTCTGTGCTGACAGCTCAGAGCCTGGAGTCTGCTTTAGGTTCTGTGTGTGTCTCTCTCTCTGCCCCTATCCACTCATGCTCTGTCTCTCTGTTTCTCTCTCTCAAAAATAAATAAACATTAAAAGGAATAATTAATAAATGAAATAAATAAATAAATAAATAAATAAATAAATAAAACAGTTGTTACTCTCTGCAGCCAGAGTCTCTGTACACATATCTGAAACTCTGGGTGGTGACTACACATTATCTCAATGGATTTTTAGAAGATAACTGGAGGAAGGTTTAATGTGTGTACAAATCCAACAGATAAAACACTGTTGAGAACCAGTGTTCATTGTATTATCAGTTTCAGCCTGATAATTTGATATGACAGGTGTGAGGCACAAGCTACAAGTCTCTCCTTCTTAAAACAATAATTGTGAGCCTTTATTCTACACCAGGAATATCAAGGTCATTGTCTGGATCAAACCTAAAAGGGAGTTTCCATCAACAGATGTCATAACAAATAAGCACCAATCTGACAAGCTCTTACAGAACTATCACCTGCTATCAGAGCTGCTATGACAGCTGCGGAGTAGTAAGACAACATGGGCCAATTCATCAGTCCTCTGGGCCCCAAGTGCTTCCCTAATGGGTACGACAAACATATGTCTCACTGCTATACAATGGGTGTTTATTACTGTAGGGTTGTTTGTATAATGATCAAAGTAATCAGTGTTGATAGTCATTTTTTTTTGATTGACGGAAAGACAGAATTGCATAACTCTATTGAATGAGTTTGCCATAGTATGATGGACTTTAAAAACGAAAAGGTGTGCACCTGTGCATGCGCACAAACACACACATACACCCACATACACACCCACAATCCTGCCAAGATATAAATAATATACCCATTTCCTGGTCTTTCATGTGGTATTAAATTTGCCCTGCAGATATGCTTCTTCTGGCCTGGCCAAGTCCTGCTTACCTTTGAAAGACTCAGTGTAAGTCCTCTACTGGGTCTCAAACTTCCCATGCCTCCAGAACCTAGGCAGGGTTTTTAAAGAGGGACTCAGACTAGATGCGGATTAGGATAGATCAATGAACTCAGATTATCTCATTGTTTTTTAAGTGTATTTATTTATTTTGAGACAGGGTTGGGCAGAAAGAGAGAGAATCCCAAGCAGGCTCCATGCTGTCAGTTCATAGCCTGATGTGGGGCTTGATCCTACAAACCGTGAGATCATGACCTGAGCCTAGATCAAGAGACAGACGCTTAACCACTTAATGAAGTGAGTCACCCAGGCACCCCACAGATTATCTCATTGTAATCAACAGTCATGCCCCAGCTCTAGCTGACTCTCTCCATAGGGAGCCTGCTTTCAGGGTTACCAGGTCCTCAGTGTTTCAAGAGAAGTGAAAGTCTGAGTTTTTATCTGCCATCCATAAATTCTTAAATTTGGGGAACTGTTTTTATTATGATTCCCCTGAAAATTAGAGCTTGAGATAAAGACTTGCAGGTAGTTTATTTGGGAAATTTATGCCAGAGTAAGGAAAGTAAGGCATGGAGGGCTTAAAAAACAACCAAGGGGGTCTTACTGAAATCCTACTGGCCTCAGAGACATGCCACAGAATGGCTCCAAGAATCTTCTCTGTGGATAATGGAAAACAGGGGCATTTTCCTCTAGACCGTCCTTTGCTGGTTAAGTGTTCCTATACTTCCCAGTTGTCCCTGCCAGAGTGCTGAGTGGCTCCCTCAGTTTGAGAGAAAGCCCTGACAGAGACAACAATTGTGCCTGAGGTGGGCTGCAGTCAGCATTCACGGAGTCACAGCTGTGACTGAAATTAGAGGTAACTGAAGAGATGTGACTTATGGCATCAAAAGCAAATACTACAGCAACTAATAAAATCGTAAGCATAGTGCAGGTCAAACAATTAATGGACACAGGCCTGATTTGGCTTATGGACTCCATCTGCTTTTCATCTTGAGGAATGTCTTCCCTGACTACCTCCCAGAGCAAAGCCCCTGAGAATGAAGCTCCTCTACCCACCACACTGTCAGCATCAGTCATGGTCGCATCTATCAGTACCCTCTACTATGAGCACCCTGAGGAGACACTCTGTACCCTGTTCCTTATTCCCTGGATCTAGTTTAAGACAGATGTTCAATAAACCTCTACTGACTGAATTAGTTCACAGAAAAGGCCCTTTTGTGTTTGTGGGACTGAATAAACAAATATAATATAATTTTTAATAGAGCTCTATTAGCTCCAGGTACAACCCAAATCCAATCAGGAGAAACAGTCCTAAGGTCACTAAGGAACAAAGCAATCATTTCTCAACTCCTGCCCCATAGGGCCTTATGACTCAAAAACGTTAATCACTGACAAAGATGAACTTTGCTTCCTCCACTGCCTCCACTATTAAAATCACATGTCTCAACATATATACTTTTTCATATTAATTTAAAAAAAATAGAAAAAACATTCTTTGCTCCCAGAAAAACAAAAGAATTATAAGTCAGTTTTATCAGCTCCTACTACTGAAATTGAATTTTCTTTCTTTTTTTAAAAATTTGCTAATGTGTATTTATTTGTGATAGAGAGAGAGAGAGAGAATGAGCGCACACGAGCAGGGGAGGGGCAGAGAGAGAGAAGAGAGAGGGAGACAGAATCTGAAGCAGGCTCCACGCTGTCAGTGCAAAGCCCAATGTGAGGCTTGAACCCACAAACTGTGAGATCATGACCTGAGCTAAAGTCAGTGCTCAATCGACTGAGCTACCAGGTGCTCCTGAAACAAAATTTTCCTTTTATATGACCTAGTCATTCACTACCTTTCCCATACAAACTCTATCTTGATACTTGTACCTTTCTCTGATTCTCTCATAGCCTTTCCCTTAAAGACATCTGGTCTGGCTGGGACCTGAAGAGGGAGGCTTGAATGACAGATCTCCATAGGGAAGCTTCAGAGAAATCAGTATAGTTGGGAGGATTCTGGAACATTCCATAAAAATAGAGGCTCTCCTTATACCAGTAACTGAGTGGGTACTTCAACATAAATGGCAGAACTGGTTGAACATTTCTATCCTACTTTCTACATATGGTGTAAACAAAACAGAAAAACTAAGTACTCATTAGAGAAAGCCTAATACACAATGAAAGTATGCCTGGAAAACTTTCATCCTTGAAAAAAGTGCAAAAAGGTATCCTAAGTAACAGACTTGCTACACTATTTCTAGCACACTATTTCTGGCAATAATATAAAATTTTAAAAATATATATAAATAGAATCTATATAAATGGGTAATTAGAGAATACTAAGTAGGTCATTCCCAGGTGAAATGTTCATTTATAGAACTATAAATAGCTGAGTAAAGTTTCTATATAATTACTTCACATCAAACTCTTAATTTATTTCTATTAATTTATTTTTTTTATGTTTATTTATTTTAGAGAGAGACAGAGCATAAGCAGGGATGGGACAGAGAGAGAAAGGGAGACACAGATTCAGAAGCAGGCTCCAGGCTCTGAGCTGTCAGCACAGAGCCTGACATGGGGCTCGAACCCACAAACCACGAGATCATGAGCTGATATTGGATGCTTAAATGTCTGAGCCACCCAACTGCCCCAAAACAAAGTGTTTACACCCCACTTTACTAACTTATGTCCATCAGTTCCTACATATTATTTTTACTCTTGTATCATCTTTTGGCAATAAAGCTCCCGAATACATTCTGAAAGGTACACGTATAACTCCTTAAGAACGATCAACCAAGGGAGGCAGAGGGTGGAAAAAGTTGGATGAGAGTCCTATAAACCAACTTCATTCTAATCTTCCAATCTTTAGTTCACAATGACCTTCAAGCTATCACTAGAGAAACTAGCCATGCCATAGTAATGTGATAAACATTATAAACTTTTGGGAGGACTCTGTGGGGCATGGAATCTAATGAGATATACGAAAGGTAAAAAAAAAAAGTTATGATCTTGGAATTACCTCAGAAACATTGCTAAAAAATTCTAGTTGTGCACATCTTCAAGAAAACAGAGTACTGAGTAATAACTAAGAGAGCATGGTACAGACCCACTCCTGTCAAAATAATCTAATCTTCACTGATGAAGTGATGAGCCAGTAGATCAAGGGGAAGAAGCCAAAGACAATTTATATTTGGATTTTAGCAAAGCTTTTGATTCTGTTCCTCATGACATAATCATCAATAAATTGAGAAAATAGGATCCACACTGCATAGCTATGAAACGGCAGGAAGGTCATGCCTGGCAAGGAGCCATCGATGGAAAAGTGTCAGCCTCAGAGGTAGCATAACGAATGGGGTTCCACTTTGGTCAATTCTGGACAGTGCTCCAGTGGACATTTTTCATTAATGACCTGGGAAATGGAACAATTGGCACCATTATTAAGTCTGCATATGACACCAGGGAAAAGAGGATGAGGGGGCAGCAGGGAGCCACCAGCCATTGAGGAATATAGAATCAGAATACAAAATGACCTTGAAAGTTCCAAAAAGAAGCTGCAAGCAGAATGCCTTTCAGGGAACAACTACAATGTATGCAACTGCTTCTCCCTACATTTTCAGTACATGGGCTACCATGCAGTGCTCAAGTTCCAGTGTTACAGTTCCAGGTGGTGGCTTGTTTTGTTTTGGTTTTTTGTTTGTTTATTTTGTTTTGTTTTATTCCAGATTCTTGTTTCTGACATTACAGAAATGATGCACTTATTGAGGAAGGTCATTTAAAAGGGAATTACAACAGAGTTAAATATTACAGTAAGTATAGTACTCTGTCTGAAAGACCTCCCTGATCCTGGTCCACCATTTTCCCTCCCTCTCCCAGGTGGAGTCAGTTACTTCTCTTGGATACATTTACATTTCTCTCACCTTTCTTTTGCATCAGAATACTGTAGTGTAATCAGATTTATTTATTTGTTTGCCCTCTAAATTGCTAATCTTTGAAAGGGCATGGGCCATAGATTATGCACCTTTGTATCCCTTGAGCACATCACCTGACATATAATGAATACTCAATAAAAGTTTATTGATTTGGAACTGAAAACAAACAACACATATGCAAGGTGAGCTTCATGCCGGTCTAAAAAAAAATGTAGGAGTGCTGTCCTGAAACTCAAGAGTTAATGCCTGCAATTCAGCCAGAGTCAAGGTTCAAAATTGGAGCAGGGCATCTTGTGCACATGTGGAAATTTTCCATGCAGGGAGATGGGGAAACACCATGCAGAGTGAGTGCTGAGGGCCAAGACAGCACAGGGTGCCTTGAGGTGAGCTGCTCCAAGTGGAGAAAAGAGGCAAGGGTGGGAAGATAGGGAAGAATCTAAAGAAGGAGTATTCAGGGAACCAGAAGAACCAGGGAGGCTGGCCACTTGGAGCTGAGGCCAATAAGAATGTCCCACAAAGAGTGAGATTAGAGTGCCAAAGGCAGCAAGGAAAGTCAGAAAGAAGAAATACCTGGGGAGGGAACCCTAGACTGCACAACTTAATCAAAATGCATTGAGTGTGGCACAGAATATACAACAGTACAAGTAAGCATAAATAATAAAGATGAATACCAACAGATGTTCTTAACTGGGAGACTGGTGTCCACACATCCACAAGCATACACACATACACACACACACACACACACACACACACACACACACAGCACAGATTATACAAGTAGGAAGAGAATATACTGAGTCTAGAAAAATAATAAAGACACCTTAGAAGATCAATTCTCAACCTTAATAGGAAGGGAGGGTTTCCATCATTGAAATTGAAGTTCTGTTTCTGTGTGCATCTATACAGTCTTCATGGACAGTGTTCATTTCAGTAAATAGTAACTCAGAGGAAATGTGGCAATTTTGTCTGAAGACCCCTCTTCTTGCTCATTAAATTCTGTTCTCAAATATGGCCACATCTGTCTCAGCTTTCTCATGGCCCCAGTTCAGGGGGTGTATAGGAATTGTCATATCCCACATTTAGAGTGGCTACCACTTTATAGAATTTGGCTTTTCTTTCAATTTTCTCTTCATTTTTATTGAGGGAAGGGGCAGTGAGAGGACAATGTGGAAAGGAGAGAGAGTGAACCACTCATTTGAAAACTCCACATCTGATATAATTTGTTTCTCAGTCTTAAGCCACATTTCTGCCGCTTCTACTGGCATAAACGTAACTGGCTTACCTTTAATCACAGAGAATGACATTCTACTGAAACACCTATTTTCCAAGATAATCCACACAATCCAAGGTACGCAATAATAAATATTTAAGGTGAGTTAGACTCAAAATGTGATCCGATCTTTTTCAGTAGCTCAACTGTCAGGGGCTCTTCAGATAACTCAGATAAAAGGATTGGTTTAAAAACTAAAAATGAACAACCGCAAGTCAATACAAAAAATGAATTCTAACATTTACTCATAAAAATTAAACAACTCTAATATAATCACCTCATAGCACAGTATATGAATTTTGTTATCAATCATGTGCTGAAAACTTTAGAAGCTATGTGCTGCAGTCTTTAAAATAATTCTTACCAGTATGAGGTTATGATTTTCCCCCTAATTCCCTACACAAAATTATTGCTAAACAACTTTTAAGTCACTATATTACTGGCGTCAACATTGTTGATACAATTCTTTAGTTAAAGCTATTAAGTCTATTTTGGAGTATCTGATTCCAAGGACCTAAACCAAGGGGTGAAAATGAAAAATTGCAAACATGTGGCTGATTAGAAAAATAGTTATAATAGGCCTTACTGCTGTTATTATTGAATGTACAAGTGAAATAACCATTAGCCTGTTTTAACCACTAGAAAACACCCTATGGTGGTACTTGACTGATTCGATGCATTTTTGTACACAATTGCTGTGCTAATGGAGCAGACATTTACCCCATAACAAAGGAAATCTCAAATGTAAGCCTTAGGGTTTAGAGTAATTCCAGAATACCAAACCACCACTAAAGATTTTAAATGAAGCCCCTGCTGATCTATTTGTTGGTTAAATCCTTTTGTTTCCTCAAAACAGTAACATCACTCACAGGACAAATTATTGATAAATCGCAGAATTTCAGACAAAGATAAGCAGGGAATTAAAAATCCATAACAGACATTAGCTTTAGGAAATGCACTTAACAGAATATGATCGTTGGTCTACATCCAGTTTTCCTTTGCGTATTTCAAGACATAAATGTCTGTGCAAGTCTCCTATTATCACAGTATACCAAAGAGCAGAATTGGTTCAGCTATGGAAAGAATGAGTTGGGCCAAGCAGTCTTTTGATTTCTGAGGATAATCTATAAACACAAGACACAACGTTGACCCTCGAAGTGATCTGTTCTCACCTCCTCACAAGGGATGGCAAGCCAGCGATTTCGTTATAGGGTACAAAACAGCATTTAGGAAAGGTTCCTAAAGGAAATCATTCTTCCATTCAACTGTGTTGCCATAGTAACCAAACCAATCAAGCTTCTTCACAAAGGCTTTTATGTCAAGTTCTGTTAGCAAACTCATAGAGAAAGTATAACTCAACTAAATTAACACTACATCTGTTACCTTATTAGAGATAGGCAAAAGGCACAAATCTTTTTCAAAACCAGAGAATATATACTCCTTCCATATTAACATCTTAAATTAGTCAAGTTCAGTCTTTTTAAATAAATACAACTCTGTGGAAGGTTCTCCTGGAAGAGGGAAAAATAAAAGGGATTTACCTAGCAGTACTTGCCCTTTCCAAAAATGGATTTTTCCTCCACCTTCTAAGGAACATAAGAGTATTCCTGCATCTTGCTGTCTTTTATTACCATTTCTTTGTAAAGCTGTGCTTCAGATACACTTGTACTATAGGCATAACTTACATAGAAAAAAAAAAAAACATTCTAACATCTACCACCTATCATTTTTAAGGTAAACAGAATAGATGGAGAAGCACTACAGATCCATTTTATCAATGGGCATTTTTCTTTAACATGGCTTGATGAAGCTACAATATTGATTACAGGTTTAAATTTGAAGTCTATTTTATGTTTGTGTTTGGTTTCACACTAAGGCAAACTCCATTTTATGGGACACTCCTCATGTTGATTTAATTTACTTATTAAAAGTAAAACTCTGACCAACAAGCTTTAATAAACTTAATGACACTTAGCTCCAGAGCCAATAGATTTTCAAGAAAATATCACTAAATCACCCACATTCCTATCTTTGATTTTATTAAGAAATACTGAAAGAAGACTGATGCCATATATTTTATTTTTATAGAAAACATACCCAATATAATTTTTCATAGAATATGAATGAAGAAATTCTTAAAACACCCAACAAGCAAATCGATTATGGAAGTAGAGAGCTAGTAGGTTAAGTCTCTGCCTTAATATCAGGTTTCGGTTTTAATTTTTTTTTTAGGTTTATTTATTTATTTTGAGAGAGACAGAGATAGCTTGAGTAGGGGAGGGGCAGAAAGAGAGAATCCCACACAGACTCCGCACTGTCAGCACAGAGCCCCATGTGAGGCTTGAACTCACAAAACCATGAGATCATGATCTGAGCTGAAACTGAGTCAGAGGCTTAACTGACAGTCACCAGGCGCCCCTCAAGCTTCAGCTTTAAGTAATCAACGTCTTCTTCCTAGACTCAATGATAGAATTTCAAAGTTTCAGATAACCAGACTTTGCTCCAAAATACTTGACTGTGACCAGGTGGGAAATAATCACCAAGATAAGGGTGTAGACCAAATAGAACCCAAAGGAGTTGCTGGGAGGACTTTAAAAGACCAAACATCATCACTACCATTGAATATAAATTCTGGTGCACATTGTTCTTCCAAACTAATTGCCTGGCTACTGCCTGGTTATGATCTGAGGCCTGAACAGTTTAGTACAAATATTGGCAGGGCATATTAGCCTGAGTAAAATTGCAAATTAAAAACCAAAACACTGTATAAATTAAGACTGCCCATTTTAATTTTTAGGTTTTTGATATCAATATGCTAAACCATCAGCCTAAAACTTTAGAAACTATCATTTTAATTGGTTTTATTTTCAAACATACAATTATGCACCTAATACTAAATGATAATAGCACTTTACATTTGTATGGCCACTCGAAAATTTACAATGTGTATTCTATGCCTCACCTGATTTTATTCTGTACAATTCTGGGACATAGGCAGGGAGATAATAGGGGAAGAATATGAGGCTTAATAAGGTTTAATAAAACTTATTTATAATACTGTTATATTTATTTATATAAATAGCAATTTATATAAATAATTATATAAATAAATACATATAAACACATAAATATTTATAATACTGTTATAATTTATAATAATAATTGTAAGAACAATTTAATAAATACCTATTATAGGCCAGATACTGTCTATCCTAAGAGCTTTTCATTTCATTCTCTCTTTCTTTCTCCCTCTTTCTCTCTCTGATTCTCACAATAATTCTCAGATGTGGTTATTCTCATTTTACAGAAAAGAAAAAAAAAAACAGATTCAGAGACATTAGTCTGCCAAAAGCCACAGAGCCAATAAACCCACCTGCCAGAATTCAATATCAGATCCACTGAATTGGCACTAGCCTCATTTGTTCTAATAACAGACTGAATACTCAGATGTGCTCGCAACAAGATCACTCCCTCTTATAAATATGATATTTAATTGTTGCTAATGAAACATTTATGACATTTATGAAATTTCAGATAAATTGGTAATTTGACTCAGATCATTGTAATTTGATCTCTCAGTGATACACATAGGGTATTTTTATAGTAATAAAATATAGGCATCCTAAACACAGAATGGTGTGTTCTCACAACAGATTTAAGCAACAACTCCTGATAGATTTCCCTATTATCATTTAGAACAGTGTATCCTGTAACAAACCAAGGAAAGGACATACCCCACTAATTGCAACGTTTGTTTGACTGTTGTGTTAAATTAGAAATAACACTATACCAGGGGCACCTGGGTGGCTCAGTCGGTTATGGTCTGATTTTGGCCCGGGTCAAGATCTCACCGTTCGTGAGTTCAAACCCCGCATCTGTGCTGACAGCTCAGAGCCTGGAGCCTGCTTCAGATTCTGTGTCTCCCTCTCTCTGCCCCTTCCTTGCTCTCACTCTGTCATACTTTTTGCTAAGAAAAAGTAGTTATTATTTAACAAAATTTGCCACGTATTTGACTGTTTGAGTAAATGGAATACATAAAATACATACACACTCTTTCTAATATATTCTATATATTTTATTTTATACTGATATATTTTAAATAATATTAATATATTAATTTATATTTTATATTAATATATCTGCCTAATGTGAAAGCTCTTTGGGAAACTTGGGACATGTTGTAACCTTCTATATTACATTTTCATTGTTTTCAATAAAACTGTTTGGGGAATTTTTACTTGAGGCCATATTCCTTCGTGACACGATATTGTAAAGTTCTTGATAGCTAAAATTACCAGATAATTTTTTACCTGACATCTAATCAGAGAGCATAAAATGAGCTGAAAGAAAGATCAGATGTGGGCTATTCTGTCTCTTATTCTCCTTGTCCATACAATTATATATTCTGGAAACCAGCTTATTATAAAAATAAAGCAATGAAAATCTGTCAATCCCATGGCAAATGAGTTGAGTGCCCTTGCATCAAATTTCTTAAAGTAGCCATTTCACAAAAGACCACATTGTTTCTGAAGCAGCATTCTAGATATTCTGAATTTTATTCTTTTTCTCTGTACTAACAGAAATAAAAGTAAAAATGAATATATTTAATAACATATGAGATTGCTAACATTTACTAATACTTTGTATATATTTATAATTTAAAATGTGTTCTGACATATATGTCTATTTAACACAACTACCTATCATGCAGATGCAATTATTGTGCCCAATGTACAGATGTGTAAAGCAAAGCACAAATGAAGTAATTTGAACGTAGGTCACTCCGCTAGTAAGTGGCAGAGCTCGGATTCTATCCGAGGCAATCTAGCTCAACAAACCATTCTTTAAACCTCAGCATTTAAGATGAGGGTAGGATTCCTGTGGCCACTCTGGCTTTTTATTTGGACAGAGAACAATGAATTCATCACTGTAACAGAATCTGGTCATATTTATTGGCTACTTACAAAATGTCAGTATTTAAATAAGGAAATCTATTCCTTGGTGAATTTCTTTTAGTTAAAATATGTACACAGTACATATCACACACATAGTAGTGTATATATTAATGTCACAAAATACCTTTATTTTACCTTCCACCATACCTTTAAGATTTACTCAATGGGAGGGGTGCCTCGGTGACTCAGTTGATTTGATTTCAGCTCAGGTCATGATCTCACGACCGTGAGATTCAGCCCTGCATCAGGCTGGGCACAGAGCACAAACTTGCTTGGGATTCTCTCTCTCTCTCTCTCTCTCTCTCTCTCTCTGCTCTCTCTCCCTCTCTCTCCCTCTGCCTCTCCCCCTGCTCGTGCTCTCTTTCTCTCTCTCTCAAAATAAATAAATAAAACTTAAAGAATGTTTTTCAATGGGCAAAGTTCTCTACCCTTACATGACAACTCACACAGCCCAATTACTTTCCTGTTGAATAATACAATGGCCTATAGTCACTTTAAATCACAATATAGTCCCAATTCAGAAATTAGAGTGCTCAGTTAAATATATTAGTCATAGTTGAAATGTTCTAGTTACAAGTACTTCACTTGTCCAGCCAGGGTTGACTGCAGACCAACATCCAACAGAAAAGGAAGTAGTCTGCCCCTTCCTTTCCTTTTTTACCTCATTTGATACCTCAATTCCTCCAATGGAGAGATACATTTTCCAAACTACCATGTTGGAGAGGTGAGAAAAATGGGAGTAAGAAAATACTCGATGGGTACAGTTGGAAGCTGATCACATGTTCTCTTGGTCTGGCTACTGTTTACAGATCTCTCTATCTCTCCCTCTCTGAGCTTGTCACCTGCTGTACTTTATGTGGATGTTATGATCTCCCCCATCCATCTTTTGCTCCTTCCACAGTCCCTAAGAATCCAGGGCAACTCCTGTTGAGGTCTGTTCCTTTCTCTTGGCAGCCCAGGAAGGTCTCTCTCTTATAATCGGCCCATATGTTGTCCCCAGGAAACATAAATGGAGGGGAAGTCAATGCCCATGCAGTTACCTCTTCTATCCTCCACTTAAAATAGCAAGCAGCCCTATTCCTATCCTTTTTGGATGTTCTAAGCAGGAATAAGAACACCTTTCCACTAGGTTACTTCAACTTCTGAAAACATGTGAAGCTCTAAAGGTGCTCCCTTGAAAGTTTCCTTCCTAATTGGCTTATTCAAAGTGGGGAAGGTGCTTGCAGATTAGCACTCATCAAAAATTTGTCTTCATGAATCTTCTCTTTAATGCCCAACCCCTAAAATAATATTCCAGTATTTCTTTGAAAACTTGATACCTGGTATCTATCATCTTTCGGTCATAGCCAAAGATATTATCCTAATACCTCCACTTCTATATTTGTAATTAATCCTGTGGGCACTTGAGATGTGTGACTTGTTTAAATTAAGTTTGAGATCAATTTCAAATGATGAGTTAATCCTGAGTAAGGTATTTTAAGTTCTGGTATTGTTGTTTTAAGAACTTAAAATACCAATTATGAATATGCGATTACAAAGGAAATTTCTATGACTACTCATATCACTATCTGTTTTTTAATAACATTGTATTTCCTTATGGATGTGCCAGATATTCAATAATTAGTATGCTGGGCTATTTTTAGACTATTAGAGAAAAACTATTCTCATCATTAGTCTTAGAATAAGGTGGATTTCTTTTGCAAAATAATGACTCGTTATTGAAAAATTATTAACAACTTTAATGACAAAGTCCTACACAAACACATATCATCCTCAAACATGTCCTGTATTTCCCTTCTCTTGACCTCCAAGGAAAGCTAACTCTGAAACAAGGCAAGAGTCTTTACATATTCTGTGATCACAGGCAGTTAAGGAGGGGTTGCCTCCACTTAGACAAATATGAAAGTCATGATAAAAATGGAAAACGTGTTTCTTAGTTGTTTTATTTTGTTTTTGTTTTGCTTAGTAAGCATTTTTAAGCTTCCATTATTCCTTAAATGCACAAGGAGCTACACCCCTCTTATGTTTTTTTTATTCCATACCAGGTTGAGTCACTGCCAGTTTCCTCCATGACTTAGGACATCGGTTCTCATTGACTCTTGCCCTTGAAACATTTACCCACACCCTAGTAATGTCTGCATTAGCCAGGGTTCTAATACCCTAATTGCTATAAAAGCACACAGAGACTGAGAAATAAACGACTAGAAGAACTGGGGATAAAATGTTAAAGTGTGAAGCAATATAAACATGTGTTCCGTCAGAGAAAGTGCGCTTTAAACTGTGCACAGCCAGGTGCTCTCTACAATTTGGAAATTCTCCCAAAGAGATTAGAATTACTGCATTTATGCCTGGATAGAAGGTTAAGGACATGGTTGTTGAAGGCTAATGTTAAAATACTACCACCAGTGAAGGGCAAAGTGCAATGATTTACAGAAATGAAATCTTTATGAAAGGCACACATGTGCTTACAAATACAGTATCAATGATAATAATAAGTGATATTCTTAAGGGCTTATTTATATGATGCATTAATCCTCATAACCCTCTGTGGGATATATTATATTTTATCACCAAATTACACATAAGGAAACCAAGAGAGAGTAAGCAAAGAGTAAGCAACTTGCCTCAGGATCTGGAGCTGACAATAGAAAAGAACTTGACTCCATTTCTGTTCGAGCCCAAAGTCCCCCATCTGCCACAACCACTACATGTGCTGCTGTCATTTGCTTGCAGATAAGGCAATGTAACAGGTTAGAAAGCAGAAAAGATGAACATATTTCTCTTTCTCTAAACTAAATTCAGTAGTCACACAGCCCACATCATGATCTTTCTAAAATACTTCTGGTCAGGTCAGTCCTCTGCATGAAACCCTCTGATACCTTCCCATTTACAGCTGAAGAAAAACAAATAAATGCTCCAGTAAAATATATAAAACTCTGTGTTCTGTTTCCCTCTTGTTAAACAAAACAGCTCATTCACCAGCCTCCTCTTGAAACCCTCTTCTCTCTTGGTATTCTGTTGTGCCACACAATCCTGGTTTTCTTTCTACCATTTGGGCTGCTCTTTCTCAGGCTCCTTAAAACTTTCAGCTCCTGGGGCACCTGGGTGGCTCACCCAGGTTAAGCATCTGACTTTGGCTCAGGTCATGATCTCACAGGTCGTGGGTTCAAGCCCCACGTCAGACTCTGTGCTGACAGCTCAGAGTCTGGGGCCTGCTTCGGATTCTGTTGTCTCCCTCTCTCTCACTGACACTCACCTGCTTAGGCTCTCTCTCTCTCTCTCTCTCTCTCTCTCTCTCTCTCTCTCTCAAAAACGAATCAACATTAAAAAAATTAAAAAAAAAAAACTTTCAGCTCCTTGGCCTGACCTCTAAGTACTCTGTGCCCCAGTGACTCCCCCTTCATGACATCCCTGGGTGATTCCATCTCTTCCCACATAGCTTAATGTTCCCAAAATTTTATTTCCATGGCAACCACACCTTTGTCCTCCAGACCGATATCATACATAGTACCTCTCTCTCCCTGAACACTTCATGGGGACCTCAAACCAAAGGTTGCCAAAATGATTTCCCTATTTCCCAATGGGCTCATTCATCAGCTTCCTCCTCTCAATAAATGACACCATTTCAAGACAAAAGTCTGTATCTTTCCTCCATTTCTATCTGTTCCTCCTCCTCTTCCTCCACCTGCCCTTAATCCATCAGAAATCCTGTCTCCGTTGCCATTGCCATCTGTCCTCCTACTACAATACAACACCTTCCTAAATGGCTTTCCTACGTCTACTCTTTTACCTCCCAATCAATTCTTTGTAATATTTTTAAAACTAAAATCCTGTGTGTCACTCTACTAACTACAACCTCTCCCAGTTTCCCGTTGTTCCTTAAATGCAATCCAACTCCTCTACCAAGGTTCACAAGGCTCTGAGCCTTCAGAACTCCTGACCAGCTCTCTCCCATCTTAATAGTTTTTATTCTCCAGGAATTCACCACCCTCCAGCTTGGCTGACCTCCTTTCAGTTCACCAAACAACTACTTCCTGCCTCTTGTCCTTCATACTCACTATCCATATCCAACAGATTACTTCAGCTCTCAATTCAGATGTTGCTTCCAAAGAGATATTTACAAGACTGGGGTCCTAGGAGGGAAGGCACCTTTTTTTTTTCCTGTCATAATCCTTAACCAGTCTGTAATTGCATATTCATGTAGTATTCCACTCTTTTCCTGATGGGAAGCTCCCCAATGGCAAGGATAGAATCTGCTTAGATCACCAGTAAATATCCAATGCCTAGCATTGTGTCTGGTGATACCGAAGACCTTCTGCAAACACTAGGGTTAAAACCTTGAATGATCTGGTCCTTGGCTGTCTCTCCCAGCTTTCCAATCTGACAGTCCTGTTCTTACCATTTCTTTAAAAGGCCTGAGGGTTACCTGACAAGCAACATTCCTGGGAACATGCTGATCATTCAGCCTGGAATATTCCTTCCCTCCTTGTTTAAACTGCTAGATTTCTGCTCACTGCTTGGATCCAACTCTAGGATCTTCTACTCTCTCTCCCCTCCCCCAACACACAAACACAAATACATGTGGAGGGAGAGACACACACATTCAAGATAGAGCTGACAACTTCTTCTGTAGGTTCAACGCATTTCTATTAAAATATGATCACACTAACTTGCTATAATCTGTCCTCCCATCTCCTAGGCTAAGCTCATTAAGGATAAGGATGATTTATTATTCATATTTCAAAATAAAGCCCAGTAAAATCTATGGTGAAGGAATAAATGACTCAACTCATCAATCTATCTGGTATACAAGGAATCTTAGTTTTCTGCCACAAAAAGTAACCAAATTCCTTTCTCCCCCCAGACCTTGCAAAGTAATTCAACTCATCATTTAAATTTCAAAACAGAGCATGCCTTTAGCCTATAGGCTATTTACCATGTCCCTTCACCCAAAGATTTATTCTTGTTCATTATTGGTTATTAAAATTTTTGAATTAAACTAAACATGGATCTAATCCAATTAAGCCATAGCTAAATGAACTTGAATAGTTTCTATTTAAAATAATAGGCCTGAAATTATGTGGAAGAGTATCTTTCTTAGGAAAATCTACATTTTCGTAATTATTAGTATAATATCCTGAAGCACGTTTAATTAGCACTTATCACCATCCTCAAAATAATAATAAGATAATAATAATATATTCAAAAATGTGTTGGGTGCTGTTTGATCTATTTTGCTAATAAGTCCATTATTAAAAGAGGAAGTAAATCCCATGAAAGTCTATTTGTTACATAAAAAACAGATGAAGAACTTGATGTAATGATTATGAAACACACAGGCCTGACAGAGAATCATTTCAATCTTCAAACGATTTACTCTTTGAAACTGGACGTGTTTAAAGAATTGTGTTTAAACATGAGTATGCTGGTAGTATCATAGGATAATCAAATACCGAAAGCTACTGTGGAGTATAAAGAGTTACTACAGAACTGATATCAGGTTCTATAGAAATCACAGAACTAGTTGTCAAAATTGAGAAGGTAGTTGAGATTATTATTGTGTATACATCTGTAAAAAATGTAAAACTTAAAATGTCAAGGCCATGTTGGGTGACTTCATTGTAAAACTTTAACCATTGCAATAGGATATAATAACATAATGCCATATTAAATGTGTGAAGTGTCCCCCTAAGTAAACTCAAATAACCCAATATATGGTGGGTTCGTTATTATTTTAAATAACTCCGGGTGTTTTCATCTTCAGAGCAAATGTGGAGAAGGGCAGTCCATATAATGTGGTTACTTGCAAGAGAAATAAATATTCATAGAAATACTCTATCATACTATACTGGCAATGGCATATGTTGTATAACATCCATTTTAAATTTACTGTTTAGAGTTTGCCAAGTTGAATAAATAATTACCACTAAGGATTTCTTAATCATGTAAATTATTTTTTCATATTAAAAAAATGAAGTATAATTCATACATGAAATACACAGATCTTGAGTGTAATTGGATGAATCATTGCAACTATCATAGTCACATGACCACACCCTCATCCAGGTATACAAATTTACATGACTCTGGAAAGCTCCCTCCTGTCCTCGTGTAACCATGCTCCGCTCCCTCCAGCCCTCTTCCACCCCTGGGCAAGGCAACTACTGGCATTATTTCTTTCACTAGAAATTAGTTTTACCTGTTTTAAATTTCACATAAAGGGAATCATACAGCATGTACTCTTTGGGGTCTGTCTTCTTTCATACATTATATGTTTTTAAGATCTACACATTTGTACATCTATCAATAGTTCATTCCTTTCATATTGCTGAGTAGCTTTCCATCATGGGTTGAGGAAAAAATGAATTCAAAAAAATTTTTTGAAGGCTACTATAAATCCCATAGGATTTTATCATAACATGTATCATACTGGGTTGCAGTTTCTTGATGAATTGTACTTGATGAACTGTGAGTATGGGATTGTGCCTGACTTGTTCACTGGCAGATGCCCAACACTTGACAGAACATACACTACATCCTGGAAGCCCAATTACTGGGAAGAGAACAAACACAACTCTGAAAACATTTCATCCTAGAAATACATTTATTTTTCATGCATTTTGACAACATGGAGTAATAAAACGTTTGTAGAGTCAGATGATCAGGGACAAAGAGCCCAGTCTATCACTAACTAGCCACAACATTCAGTGAGTCATTGACCTTCCTTGACCTTTACCTTTCTAATCTGCAGAATGGGAATAACAGTAATGCTTTAGAAAATTACTAAGAAGGTCAAATGATATTACTTGTATGAACTCTCTTCATAAACTGTATAACTCTGTAAAAAGTTATTATAACGTAACTGAGATAATTACCATTTCAGAAGATGCTCCCTGAGTAATACTAGCAAACAAAACTTAAAAATCAAATACAAGAGCTTGAACTTATTGAGTCTTCACTATGTTTGAATCAGGCACTGTCGTTAGTCAACACTGCATACATTAATGCTCTTAGATTTTTTGAACAATCCCCTGGAGTAGGTGCTAATATTAACCTCATTTTGTAAGTGAGAAATTGGGGTAAATCAGATTAGGTGACCTGGCCTTACAGCTTATGAGAGGCAAAGCAGAAGCACAGACTCAGTTACTTTGGTTACAGAGCCGAAACCTTAACCACTTTGTTTTGCTCCCTTTTAATAATTTTGTTTAGTGTAAGTTCACACAAATTATGCTTAACTATAACACTAAAAACACAAGTATGAAAAGATACAAGGAAATTTTGATGGCCATTCTGAATGAGACTTCCAGACATTTTCAAGGGAATCCTGGAAAGGGTGCTGATATTAGGAAATAAGAGTTAAACAAGAATGGAAAGTAGGAAGTGAGCTAAAGTGGTTGAATACTTGGATACATGACAGTGTGTCTCAAGCACAATCAAGAGATCTGTGATCAAGTAGAAAAGTTGAGGACCGAGGTCACCTCAGTACTCCTTCACCAACTCCAGAGACAGGAAGGAAAGGAAGTCATGGTGAAGCAACAGAGTGTCCACCTTGATCACAAGGTGGCCCTGTTCCTTCCAGATGATGGCAGCCAGAATACACAGCAAAGGGGAGGTGGGCAATTTTTGGCTAAGAGGAAGATAAAAAGGGGACTACAGTGCATATGGCCACTCACATGTGAGGATATTCCCAATTCTGTCCATAATTTGGGGAAAGAGCACCTGGGCCACTGAAATCATTGTTCAGGAAATCCCTAAACTCCTTCAGGGTGTAAACTGTTGCTTTCTTTTTCAAACAAGTAGTTATTTTTAATTAATTATTAAGATGCCTTAGTAAAGATTAATCAAGTGGTATTAGCATTTCTGCAGAGTCTATATGTTTAATAACAAATATGCTTCAGAATATTCAGGAATAGTTTCCTCTTCTTAATGTTTATTTATTTTGAGAGAGAGAGAGAGCGCACATGCGAGCTGGGGAGGGGCAGATAGAGAGGGAGAAAGAGAATCCAAAGCCTGACATGGGGCTCAATCCCATGACTGCGAGATCATGACCTAACCCAATATCAGGAGTCAGACACTGAACCAAGCCACCCAGGTGACCCTTAGGAATAGTTTTCTGTACAATGCTGATGAGCCAGCTCCATAGTAAAATACACACTTAAGTTTTTGTGGATTTAGACTGGACTTTTGATATCATCAAATCCAATCCCACATCTGGAAGATCAGAAAACTTAGGCTCCAACTCTGCTGTCTGAGGTTCAAACCCCTGTGTTTCAGCAGAAAATGTAACAGTAGCACAGGAGGACAAAATAACATTAAATTGTAAATAAAATGTCACCACATTTCAGTGACAAAAGAATTCCTTTTCATTCTGATAATCATTTTACTAGAGATCAGCTGTAACCAAGGAAATACATACTCATTAGCCCACATATGAATGGACAAAGGATTAGGACCATGGAGGAAAGTAGACTTTTTCTATAATAATTTCCTAAATCTGGAAAGACAGCCACTTAATCAATACCAACCTACGGATGGCACTTAAGCTCATTTTCTGCTTACCTCCCACAAACAAGGTGTAAAGTAGTCCAAAGCAAGTTGTCTTTCTCTTTGAAACTAGATTTTAAAAAGAAATACATTTTTATACGTATTGACCCATTTTGTGTACACAGTTCATATCCGTATGCCAGATTACAATCATATTTTAGAAATGCATTTGTGTCCTATAGTGCATTGCTACAACACGATTGACAGGAAAATGGTTCTGATACAAAGTCAACAGTATTCCCAAACGTATTATATGTCCTTTCACGTCCATCTACAGTGCACAGCATGTTCCCAACAAAGCTGGAGAAGAACAACCTAAAGCCAGAGTGTAGAGGCTCCACCTATCCTAAGTGCCCTGAGGGAAGCAGCACTTTGAGAAGGGGCCTGACTTCACAGTCCTAAAGACATGTGCACTCAGCTTCATTACATTTGCTGAACCCCATCCTCTCTCACTGTAGTTCTCGATGGGATCATCACAGCTGGCATCCACAGAATACCAGACCATTTTTTGTAAGGTAAGAAGGAAAGAAAGTGGGGAGCATGAAAAGGAAAGAAAAAAGGAGGGAAAAGGGAGAGAGGGAGAGAAAGAGGGAGGAAGGAAAGAAAGAAGAAAGGGAAATCTACAGAACTTACCTAATTAAACTCACTGAATGTGTCAAACCAGATAAGCCCAGAAGTCCTATGCTGTTAAACACTCAAAAGAAAATGGTTTTGATATTGTTTTTCCTGAAATTTAAGACTGAGAGGTAGAGGCAGGGAATGGTTGCTGTTAAAGATTCTCCTCCAAAATTTTTATGAATTGAATCCTGCACTTGTAACAGATGTTTTCATTTCTCATCATTGTCTTTTGTTGGGCCTACCTACTGAATCCTAGGAGAATGTTCAGAAATGTTTAACCCTAACTGAGTTGGCTAAAAATATAAAGCAATCTTGCTTACTCTGTACCAAAGTACACTTGGCTTCCCTCCATTAGATCATTATGAAATTGTGTTAGGAGTATGTTATGTAAAGATGCTCAGAGACTGGATTAGAGATCATAAAGTCCACATTACAATTAAAAAGAAAACCTGAACCTAATTCAGTAAAGTGAGTCATTTTAGATGGGAAGGAAAATGCAAAGTAAGCTATATTAAATTGTGCTAAACTTTTTTTTACAAACACACACTAAATCCCCTTAAATATAAACTCAAAGTCCTTTTGAATCAGACACATCATCTCCAATACTAACAAAAAAGAATTCACACAAGATATGCCTCTTTCAGCCTCAGCTAGAATGAATTTGATCATTCTGAAAACACTTTACTATTCATCTCAACACTGTATTACTTTTATGAGTCAACTGCATTATAAACACTGCAAAACCTTAGAAAAAGCTTCATAGAAGCAAAGACCATTTACATACACTAATTTGGCAAAAATTGCTTTCCAAATCACAATGTTTTGCAAAGGCCATATTCTACTTTTCCTTTAGTGCTTTTTTGACAGACGGAAATGGGTACAAGTTGTAATTTACTTGTATCCATTTCCTACTTTAGTAGTGTCCAGTAAAATCATTCAAATAGCATGACAGATAAAAGGCAATAATGAAAAGTGTTTGCAATCTTCTGAGAGCTATAATGTGCACTGAATGCAAACAGTAATTGCTGATTAAATATATATATATATTTATATATATATATGTGTACACACACACACACACACACACGTATATATAATGTTTACATATGTCTAATGACTACTAAGAGAGTCCCTAAATATATTTAAGGGCCCTGCAATGAAAATGTTATGTAAAATGGTGTGGATTGATCTAGTAATCCCTGAAGTTTCTAGCCCATCTTTAATTTACTTGAATGAAGAATTGCTTTGAGAAAAATCCTGTGAGATACCGTGAAATCTGACGGTGGGTCCCAGTATTTTGTAGACATAAAAGCAGAGCAACAACGAAAAGATGTCATATGCGAGGCCAATGGCAACTAACGCCATCATGTTTTTCATCAAGTAACACTCCACAATTTGATAATTAAGGGGGAAAACACACAATGAATCACAAGGAAGAGAGTGAGTCAATTATGGCAATTACCAAAACAGCCACACAACATTTCGGAAATGCCTCACTGAACAGGGCCACAATACACTTCAAGTTATGTGAAACAGAAAATTAACCAGTGTTTGCACCCACCAAGTGTGTTTTGTTAACAAAGCGATTTTGATTAAGTTTATGGTCACATTGCAGGATCACAAGACTTCACAAAGAGGATTACTTTAAATATGAAATCTTTCAACTGTAAAAGTAATCATGTCTGAAGGAGACTAGATATTTAATATTTCTCTAAATTGGAGGGTTTTTTTCCAGATTGCCTGAGACTTCATTTTTCCATGAAGTGAATAACTACATGTAGCCCCCAAAGAACAGAAAATAATATCTTAAATGAAAAGAAATGCAACCCTTCACTTCATATTAGCACTCTCATAAATTTAATATCCACCGTTCATTATCCAGAGAGCTGTATAACATAAAATACATTTTCCTTCCTATTGTTATTTTGCCCAAGTTAAAAACAAATCAGTCATACAATTGACTTGATTTTCATTCTGTGGCCCAGAAATCTTAACAACAGTGGTAACCCATCTAGTTCATCTAGAGGCCATGACCAAACAGCTTATGGAGGAGAATTTGTTTAAAGGTGGAGATAGGAAGTTTATAGCTTTTCTCTTCTGACTTACCATAAAGGAGGACCTTGCTAAAGAATTAATCTTATTGGACTGTATTTTCTACTGCTCCTTATTCCAAGAAGTTATTAACCTTCATTTGAGCATGTGACCTCTGAAGCTTCTGCAGAAGGTCTGAGCACAACTACTTTCGATGATCCATACAAATGACAGGTAGAAAGATGGAGAAAGAACTGAGTCCAGGAGATATGTATTGTAAATAATAACATGTAATTATTTTAATTTATTAATTTATCACTTTAGTAGGTGTTATATAAAAATTCTCATTCTCTAGATTTCAGAACAAAATTTTAGAATATAAGCATGCTGAAGAAAGCTAATAATACTGTATCATATACTTGAATACTGCTAAGAGCGTAGATCTTAAATGTCCTCACAACAAAAAAGAAATAGAAAGTGTGTTATGAAACAGAAAGGTTAGTTAACCCTGTGGTGATCATGCTACAATGTAGAAATATACCAAAACTACACATTGGACAGCTTAAACTTATATAATGTTTCTGTCAATTATATCTCAATAAAATCAAGGGGAATAAAAGTTTCAGGATGTACCATGACTGCTATTCACTGGATGAATGAAGCCATCTTAATAATGTGCACAATTCATAATAATACATAGTTGTTAATAATATCCTAAAGTTGAAGGGTGCCTGGGTGACTCAGTCGGTTAAGCAACTCTTGATTTCAGCTCAGGTCATGATCTCATGGTTGTGAGATCAAGCCCTATATCAGGGCCCTGTGCCAACAGCATGGAGCCTGCTTGGGATTCTCTCTCTCTGCCCCTTCCCTGCTCATGTGTGTCTCTCTCTCTCTCAAATAAATAAACTTAACAAAATAATATATAAAGTCGAATGGAAAATAACTCTCTCTATATATACTTTATCATATAAAAAGTGAATATTCAGTAGTTCACATGATAAGGTTTATTTTTATAGATAAAAATGTATAAGAAATTTAGCTATTATGCAAAATATTTTTGTCAAACATCTGACCATCTTCTATAATTTGTCTGTTCTTATTTACTTCAGAAATAATGTTATTAATAACTATTCTGCTCATACATCTATTTTTAAAGGTTTATATAAAGAGGAAGACTAATGGCAAAAGTAATAATAGTAATGGCCTCAATACAAATAAAAAAATTCCTTTGTGTATTGAAGACCCCATGTGTCATGTGTCACGGCACTCTAGCCTTCTTTTATTTTTTTAAGTAGACTTCATGCCCAGTGCAGAGCCCAATGCAGGGCTTGAGCTCACCACCCTGAGATCAAGACTTGAGCCAAGACCAACAGTTGGATGCTTACCTGAATGAGCCACCCAGGGCCCCAAACACAGTAGTCTTTAAATGCATTACCTCATTTAATGTTCAGAGCAATAATAGTAGAGAAGAGTTTTATCATACCTATGTTAGAGATAAGACTCAGGAGAAAAGAAGTTACACAGTAGGAATTTAAACCTCAACACATCCAAAGATCAACACAATAAGCTAAGGCATGCAAAGATAATGATTTCAAACAAACATCCCATTGGATCCTCCTTCTGTGGCTTTGAGCAAGACACTGCAAATTTTCATTTCTCAGATTTTTTCCTATATAATATGAGGGCAGAAAAGAAAGTAAATACAGAATTGCTTTACAGAGGCAGCTTAGATAGTAACTTGATTCATATGGGGTTATTAAGAGTACATAACAACTCACAGCATAGCTGACACTTTTGCCTAAAGGAGTGGCCATGGCTGAACTGAGGAATCCAACAGCAGGAAGAGGTCTAACAGATACGCTCTAGGTCATATAAGGACCCGGGGTTAAAGTCAGTAATCACTGGTCTTGGTATATACTCAAGTGGGGCCCAGAGCATCAGATTTAGAGTCAGCAGAGCAAAACCAGATCATGGGATGGGCAGAAGAACCTGATGACCCTGGCCCTTCTGCCTGGTTAAACATCATCTGGGATCGTAAGTACCAGAGGTACCCTGGATGAGATCAAAGAGCATGGGTGGATGTGACCTTGCAATTGAGGCACGTGGGCATGGTGAACAGGATAGGTCTAGAATTGTTGCCTCTACAAATGCAGCTAGGAAGAAAATGTGCTTTTCCAAAGAGTTGAGAAACACAACCCAAGCACAGTGCTGCCTCAGGGCATTGCACTCACTGGTCTCTGCTGAATTCCTCTTCTCCAGAAAGTCACCATCCTAGAAGCCCACCTTCCATGAAGTGTCTCTGAGTCCAACACGCCCCCAATCCTGGTCACTTTATATCTTTCTGCTTCTCCTGACATGTATTTTCTTCATATCACTTATCACTATCTCATTTATTTTACAAACTATTGTATATCTGTTTATTGACTATCTCTCCACAAAATAAGTGTTCCCTAAGAAAATAATTTTGCCTTTGTTGTTGCCTTCTGCATCCTCAGTGCCTAGATTCATGTCTGGAATAGAGTAGGAATTCAGTAAATAATTTGTTCAATTAATGTATGAATACATTTCAAAGCCACATTGTCCAAAAGCCATTTTTAATTCCCTGGAGTTTTAAGTTTTGTGTGCTGCTACATGCTCTATTATACAAATTAAGACAGGGCTAAACTGGTAAATAAAAATAAATATAATCAAAGTTAGTGGCCCTGAAACTTGTGAACTAATTCAAGCATAAATACTGCTCAAAATGCAGAACTTGAATGTTTTGATAGTTTAATAGAACACTGACAAAGCAAACTCCAAGATATGCTCTATTTCACAAAGAAAGAGAGCCTTGGGCACATCTCTCAAAGACCAGAGTTATTGGTTAATCACTGAAACCCATAATCTTCTTGGACTGTTTTTTTTTTTTTTTTTCTGATTAAAAATAAAAAGGTTTTTAATGTTAGGACATCTACAGAATAACTGATATATGTACGAAATATATAATCAAAATCCATCCTTACAAAAAATATAGGAACCGATTTTTAAAATCTCATCTTTGACATGTAATTCTTAATTTTAGATCTTAAGTTTAGAACTTTAATTAAAACATTTTAAAAACAGGATATAGAAAGAAAAGATGAGAATCTGAGGCATATGCAGATGAAATCTTGTTTTTCTTCTAACTATAAAACTAATGAACACAAGATTTTGGTATCATGAAAACTGAGTTTTAAGTCAAAACAGGCATTCACTCACTAGAAAATTATCTAGTATCGAGGTTTGAAAGTGAAAAACTGTACCATTTAAAACAAAAGTAGTTCTATTTGTTTGCTTGTTTTATGTGAGGTTACACAGAGAAAGGAGAGAATTCCCACTATAATTAAGCATTCAACTACAATTAAATTATACATAATATTCCCAGTTCTCAGAACATGAGTAAGTCCAATGATATTTTGTGAATATCTGAATTAAGGCTTCTTGCTTTCTAACTCAAAATTTTAGGTCAACTAGAGTTCATTTAAAAAAATAAACTGGAGAATTTACTGAAGAAAATTTTGTAAGAGAAATATGAGAAAGGGCTCAGCCTAACAGGCTGTGACAACAGAGAGGGAGGAAAAAAGGTAATAATCCAAAGAGTATTATAACTAATTGAGTCATAGACCTATAGAAAAATAAAACTCAATATAAAACTTTTAATGATTTCAAATAAGATTATTTTTAAAGGAGCATTACAAATAGCCAGGGAAGAACAGACTAGTTTGGGGATAAGTAATCTTAGAATCTTGCTTTGTGTTAAACTACAAATGACCTACAGATGATCTGAAGATGAGATTATCAAATTATATTCCTCTTCATGGAAACATCTAGGTTCTATGAGCTGCTTGGAAATACTTCACTTCTAAAATCAACTAATAGCACCCTCTCAAATTTAACTCAAAATTAACTTAATGTAGCTATTTCACTAAACATTTCATTTTCTAATAAATATTTAAACAAACAAAAAATACCAATTTATGAATAGTAACATAAAAACTGATTGATTAAAAACAGACCATTTAGTTTGGCAACTTAAAAAAAAAAAAATCTCTGCAGGGGTACCTCGGTGGCTCAGTCACTTGAACATCAAACTCTTGATTTCAGCTCAGGTCATGATTCCAGGGTTGTGGGCTTGAGCCCCACATCAAACTCTGTGCCGAGCATGAAGCCTACTTAAGATTCTCTCTCTCTTTCTGCCCCTCTCTCTGCTCACGCTTTCTCTCAAAACAAAACAAAACAAAACAAAATATGTACATATAATGCTTGGTTGTGGATTTCTAATATGCTTTCTTCTGGGCTCTTTCCATACTTTGGCTATTGTTGATACTGCTGCTATAAACCTGGGGGTGCATGTGTCCCTTCGAAACAGCACACCTGTATCCCGTGGATAAATGCCTCATAGTGCAATTTGCAACTACGTGGATGGAACTGGAGGGTATTATGTTAAGTGAAATTAGTCAGTCAGAGAAAGACAAAAATCATATGACTTCACTCATATGAGGACTTTAAGAGACAAAACAGATGAACATAAGGGAAGAGAAACAAAAATAATATAAAAAACAGGGAGGGGGACAAAACAGAAGAGACTCATAAACATGGAGAACAAACTGAGGGTTACTGGAGGGGTTGTGGGAGGGGGGATGGGCTAAATGGGTAAAGGGCATTAAGGAATCTACTCCTGAAATCATTGTTGCACCATATGCTAACTAATTTGGATCTAAATTTTAAAAAACAAAAAAATAAAAAAATATGCTTTCTTTTAACAAAACAGTACCGGGTTTGCACGCTAGATACAAATGTAATGATATTTCATGGTTATTCAGTACTTCCAAATGCTTCACTTAACCGACTGAGCCACCCAGGTGCCCCCCAAATGCTTCACTATCTACATAAGTTTGAGAAGCACTTGATTGAAGAATAGATGTAAAGTAGTAATAAGGGAAGAAAACACCAGAAAAACTAAATGAGAATATTAGGAAAGGAAAAGATCTCTAGTTCTAAATGTAATAGGGATCATAATAGAGAAAAAGATCATTGACAGTTTTGACTATGTAAAATTATAAATAAAAATTCTGCATGTAAAATGAATTACTAAAGTAAGACCAATAAAGAGACTTAAGGTACATTCTTTACAAACATGACAGAGAGTTAATATGCCCAATAATATAAGGAACATGAACTAATGAATAAAAACCCTGAGGCAAAAGACATGTAAAGACAATTCATTTAACAGAAATAATTACTTGCAAACAAACATTAGGGGGAAATTACCACTTTTTTAGTAATTAACGAAATTCATATTAAAAAATAAGAAGTGAGTGTTTTGCCTATTACATCAACAATAGCCCATAGGATTATTTTCATACTGACCAAGGGAAATAGAAACTAGTATCCTTAGTCATTAATGGCGACATTATCAACACATACCTCCTATCTGGAATGCAGTTTGGCAAAATGTTTCAAAGACATAAAAACATTCATATCCTTTGACCTAATGATGCCATTTCTATGTATCCTAAGAGAAATAATGCAAAATATAGAAAAAAGTTATCTCCATTAAAATATTCTTCTAAGCTTTGTACTTGGAATAGTGAGAGAAATCAGGTAAAACAACAAATATGGCTAACAATTGGGAAATAGACACATCGAGTCAATGATACATTGGGCAGCCATTAAAGACAATGGTCACAGTGAGGTAAGATGGGAAAAACATATTTATGCTACAATGTGCCCTGACAAGGCACTGAGCAGCAAACTCACCATATTGTATAAAGGACCAAAACTTTTACTCAAGTCAGACCATGGTTTGTTTTCAGGTGACAGGATTATTAGTAACTTTTTTTTTTTCTGGTGTAAATTTTTTGTAATTAGATTATACTACTTTTTCACTTTAAAATAGAACATAAAAGGGTAGGGACTTCTGCATGGCTCAGTCAGTTAAGCATCCGACTCTTGGTTTTGGTTCAGGTCATGATCAGTATCGTGGGATTGAGCCCCGCATTATACTCTGCACTGACAGCATGGATCCTGCTTGGAATTTTCTCTCTCCCTCTCTCTCTCTGCCCCTCGCCTCTCTCTCTCTCTCTCTCTCTCTCTCTCTCTCTCTCTCTCTCTCAAAATAGATAAATAAACTTTTAAAAAAGAAGAAGAAAAGGGTATAGAAAGGTGAAAACAGTATCACTCGACCACTGTGTTAGAGCAGTGCATAGAAAAACAGCTTTGGAGTCACGTTTTCTTTCAAATCACCCTGTTGTAACCCAAGCTACCTTTTCTTACTTTGCCCCTGTCAGACACACCCAAGTGGGATGTTCCACAATTCTGTGCCTTTCTGGTCTTTACTCAGAATGCTGGCTACACTTGGGGACTCGTATTTAATTTGGCAGGGGTGTCATTACATAAATTTAAAATACTAACACATAAACCACATATTTCTGAAAACTGATCATGCCCATCCTTAATTTTTTTCCAGATAATAAAATGATAGAAAATGATTAATTGCCCCTTTAATGGACCTAGCAACCCTTTGGCACCAATTACATCAATTAATTATAGTACCACACCAGATCTAATATTGCATATTCTACAGTGCATGTAACAATATGTAGGAGAGACTTCTACCAGTGTCATGTATGGATCACCATGTCACCTTACCTAAGAGTTCTCAGTATTCTTTCTATAATGACAAATTTAAGTTCTACGTTCTCACCTAGAGCACTATAAGCCATGACTGCAGTGTGGTGGGCTTCAGCAGATCAACTACTAAATCTTGCTTGGGTGAAAATGTGTTGCTGTTTTATATAGCTCCTGACCTTATCATAATATTCTTACAACCATCAAGATTTAGATCTTTAATTACAAGAGGAACCTGATTTTCACCTTGCTTACTGATAGAGATGGTAACTATATTCACAATAAAAAGCCAAGACTTGAAAAATGAGACTTTGCAAGAGGTGAGGTTCCTCAGGCTCTGGTGGATTAATTGGCCCAAAGTAGACCTTCCACTTTTTCACTCTGTTACAGGGGAAGCTGAAAATGTCAGGAAGCATAAGCACTCCCATCCCCGCCACAAATCCTTTTGGTAAGGAAATAAATCAATCTGTTATAACAGAAATGAAAACAACTTTTATTATTTGTATAGTTGAGAGACTTTCTGAGAAAGGGGTGGGAGACACTGTTCATGGTCTGAAGCAAACAGCAATTTATTAGATGCCAAACACCCTCAGCATTGGGTGTGGACAATCCTCTGCCCCTAACACAGACCTTTGCATTTTCTTTAAAGCAACAAGTACTGCTTAATACACAAATTGGTTGTATGCCTTTAAAAACACTTATCCCTCCAAAAGCTGTTTTTGTGAATTTTGATTATATAACTGGAGGTACATACCGACAAAGAGTCTCAGAACGGATTAAAACAAACAAAAAACTACACCTAATGGGTAACTACTTTTTAAAGCATTTTTAAAACAAAGCAACTTCTTTATATAACTATAGTAACAATGCAAAAGAAAAAAAAATCTACCTGCAAAATGCAAAGGCTGCAACTAAAAATACCAGGATCTGTGATGCTCCCTGTAGGAGGTGATAGAGACTTAAGATGTGAAAGGAAAAAAGAAAGGCATTTGGGAACAATTATCTCAAGTTCTGTGACCAAAGGAGAGACTGGATGGGTGAAAAGTGAGGCTACGTTTCCAGGAACTGTTATAAGTAGTTTAGTTTTTATCCCTCCTCCTTCATCTGACTATTCTATTATCGTTCTACAAAAATTAAACTGAGCTTTGACCCCTTGCCAAGGCAACAAGGAGGGCAGGAGAGGTGGGGGATGGGGCTTAAGGTACAGGTCCAGTATTGTCTCGACTACTCTACCTCTCATCCCCACCGGATTGTCAGGGGTGAATCTGGAGTCCTCATCTGCCCCACGTTTCTTACAATAGCTTCCAACAGTTTTTCTGATACATGATTGTCATTATTACGTGTGACATGTGACACAGGACTGGCTTGATCCCTGACACAATTCAAGATTACTGTAATAAAGCAAAAGGATAGTAAGAAACATGCTAAGAGGAGGCTAGGTAATGCTACTGCATCCCCAGGATGTCCTTCGGGCCTTCCTCCTGCCCATTTCAGCCGACCTAACCAAGACATATTTGCTCTGCTCTGCATAAGGAACTTTAAGATATCAGAACTCTCCAGGTTGCCGAGTCTATACCTGTTGTCCATTAAAAGTGTCCCCATTCACTGTCACAGCATCCTGTTAGGATGTTAAATTATATAATCACACTATTGAGCCCCTTCTTTCAACCATATTGCCACTCCATAATCCTGGTATATCTCTGCAGTGAAAATGGCTGAAATACAAACAAAAATCACTTGGAAAATAACAGAAAAGATTGCTGACGAAATCAGAGGAGATGTGGTGGAACTGATATCCTTAATTTGTTTCCTTATTTGGCCACAGTACAAATGTATTCCTCTACACTAAGCAGGTACAAAATAAAGAGTATGTATACTTGTCATTAGACAGAAAGCAATGACTCGGCCATCAATTCACTTGCCTTGAGGATGTATTTCTGAGACACAATATCTTTCACTTACATCTGGCAGGTACATTCTTTCCTACTACGATCAATGGGTATTGTCATTACGTAAATGGTCTACCTTTATTTTATTATATATGAAACCTCAAAAATACCAAATGATGTTTCAGACCGATCAGATAGGCCAGAGCTGTCCAACACAGCTTTGTGCAACAATGGCGATGTTCTGTGTCTGTGTTGTTCTGTATGACACCCACCACCAACAGCACAACTGAGTTTATAAATATATTTCATTTTAATTAATAAGGACACTTGGCATCTTATGGATGTGTGTGTGTATATATATGTATGTACATACATATATATGTGATAAAGAAGATCTACATCCTTTTCTTTCCTTTGAGTTTTGATGAGAAAAGGCAGTCGATTCCTCGTCAAAGCAGACATTGTCTGATATAGAACCTTCCTCCAAATGAGAAGCAGCAATGCATTGGCCAGGACCCCATTCCTGGCAGTATAACAGGGACAGCGTTAACGACAGAAAAGAATAGCCTAAAATTCAGAAGACCACGGCTGAAGGGCTAGCTGGGACGGTGAAGTCTCTTCTATTCTTGGGCTCTTAGTTTCCTCAGCAAAACAACAGGAGATTTAATCTAATGTCCTTTCTAGCACCTTCAGAAAATTCCCCATTCACTCTCTGAGAAATGGTTATCCCTATGGCAAAGAGGCCAATGTTGCTTTTTTACAAACAAATGTGTTCAGCTGTCATCTGGTGATATGAAAACACAGTGTAGTTTGTCACTCTGGTACCTAAGCAATCAAGAAATAGAAAGAATCTTATGCATAAAATATCTAAAAGATAATATTTCCCCTTTACTTATAGATATTACTATGTTCACACAGGCTTGTAGATGCAAGTTTTTATCTATTTGATTATTTCATTATTTTTCTCAATTCCAGTTGCAAAAAAACATTACTACTATAAAATCCTCCTACAACATTGTGCATTTTTTTCTTCTAAATCATGAAGATGATTTTGAAAAATTTATACAATCAGAAATGGTAACAACCCTTTTAAATACATTTGTTAAACATTGTTAATCACATTTATGTTACTTTTATTTATGTATACTAGTATGAACAACACTCACTAAGTGACTAGTTTGACATACCCCATTAAGGGCTCTATCATTTTAAAAATGCTTTGAAATACAGTATCAGTCAGAATGAGGCTAAGAAGATGCATATTTTAAAAAATTTCTCATAGAAGCTAACCATCTGTACAATAATCCATTGTCTGCTCTACCAAGGTGATTTATTAAGGATAATGAAGCATATGATTTAATAGCTGCCGCAAATCCTTTTTCAAGTAGGATGGGTATAAATAATACAAAAAGATGGTCCAATAATAGCCAAATCCTAACCTAAGAACTATTCTATATGCTGGGTCACAGGAAATTAGATGAGCTCAATTAACTATGGATCTAAGTGACGTGTGGCTAGTAGCTAAGGATCTAACCACTCTTTCTTATTCCAGCAATGATTAGTATTACTATTTAGTGAATCCTGTAAGTCCTACGATCATGATGGAACTTTTTCCATGAATGGCTTTTTTCCACATGACAACACAAAGCTCTCCAATAGGAAATGGACTTTAGGGTAGCACAAATTTTTCAAAATCTTAAGAATCCAGATCTGTGTCTATTTTTCGATGCAAATTGTACTTAGCAGTGTTTTGCTCGTTTGTATATCCCCACAATACTCTGTATGTAGCAGAGTTTAATGCAGGGCACTCTGAAGATGAATATATAAATGGGAGAGCAGGTAAGTAGTAAAATGAAGTCTCTAAAATCCTTGCAGAAAAAGCATGCAATTCTATATCCCTGTGAGATCTGGTTCTAACCTTTGCCAACTATTCTACATTTAAGCTCTGTTAGCCAATTGTCAAAGGTTATTTCCTTTGGTGGCAAAGGTTTCCATAACCAGCTTCTTGTAAAACATGAGAAAAACCCAAGAAATCATATACACTGTTTGCATGAAAATGTCCAAACATGAGCTCCTGTTTGCAAACTGACACTTTTCTCTCCTGGTTAACTCTATTAATATGTGAGTCTTTACTGAGACTTTATGTAATCAGTGAGGCAAATCTCTGATGACAGGAAATAAAAGCCATCATACATGCCAGCTGTTTAGCATGAAAAGATTCCCTGGGTGTGCCTTACAAATATGGCAGAGCTACTCACTAAGGTGGCACTGCCAGTCCTGTCCACATGCCACCCAACAAGTCCATTGAAAATAATATTAGATGTTACAAATCCTAATGTTCACATAATACTGGACTGTGGAAAATTTCCATGGCTAAACGTAATCAGGGGCCTATGTGTGAGACATATGTCATCTTCTAAAAAATGTATGCTTCACAAGCCACATTCACCACCAGTGTACTTTCACACTGCATTTCCTACCACTCTTGCTCTTGTGAGCTTGGCTTGCCAGAACTGAGATCAATTTTATTAGATACCATTAGTCTCTGTTAGGGCGGTCATTTGAATAACAACAGATTGGCAAGTATAAAACTAAGGCACCTGTTGTACATTTGGCAGCCTGGATGAAGCCCTTTAAAATGAAAACAAATACAAGCTATAATCATGCCAGGCAATGGCTTTTGGTTCAATAATGACCATGTGTCAGAATTAAGTGCATCTGGGAATTCCTACCCCAGCCAGATGTAAAGGCAGATTTGTCTTGTCTAGTGACATATGAGTAGATACACACAATATACTCATATTTGGCTTTGTCTTAGTTTAGTAGAGAAGTAGGTAAGTGGAACTTAGCTCAAGTAAAATAAAAATTACTAAAGAGCAACTGGCATTATCATAAATTGTAGAGTTAAATATTAAACATATGGGTTATAAGATTTGGGCCATGAACTAGTCCATCTCTGATTTTTCTGTGCACAATTAATTTGTTCATGGAATACATAATAAAATTATGCCAATACTTTGACTACACTGAGCCAGGCCATGGGCTACGTGCTAGAGATGCCACTGGGAAAAGACATGGGTTTTAGCTTCGAAGAATTTGTAATCAATCAGACCACAGACAAGCAATCACAATGCACTATTATATAGGCTAGGTGTCAAATTTATTCAGTGCTTGTTTAGTGCATAAAGAAAGGGTATCCACTCGGGAGAATGGGAAGTCCTCTTGGAAGAGTTGTCAGCTAAGGTAAGACCTGAAGGAATAGGTGACTCAGGAAAAAAAGGAAGAGGAAGGAACTTCACACACAGAAGAGAGAAGATATTCTCAAAATTACAAATGAAAGAGTCAACAGAGTAGTGCCTCTTGGAAACAGCAAATACTTTAGTATGGCTGGAATGTATGTGCATTGAGGTGTGCACTGAGGGGAACAGAGATAATGAACATGAGGATGGAAAGGTGGCAAGAGCTAGGCAGAGAGAAAGGTATCAAGAGCCAGGTGACTTGCTGCAGGTCAAGCCTTAAAAAGAAGGAAATGGGGAAGCAGAAGCATATTTGAAGGAGAGGGACTACTTGCTCATATTTGAGTGTCTTAAAGATCACACTGGTTGCAGAGAAGAGAAGCAACTATAGTGCATTCCCAACTAAACACAGAGGCTGCAATCTGGGCAAAATGACAGGGACCTTGCCAACAGGTATCTGCTAGCCTATGAGAAGATAGTGAATAATTTGGTTGGAAGAAAGTTAATATTCATTTTGGTATATGTGGGAATGACAAGTTATTTAGAGAAAACATATTTTAAATGATAAATTTTAAATCAAAATTTAAATTCTATATTTCCTGATTTTTTTGGTAAAACTAGATCATAGATCAAGTTGAGTCTGGACAACAGTAAAATCAGACTCAAGTACATTCAGGCAATCATTTCTTAGGTAGTATCTGAATACACATAACATTTACTGAACTTGTCATTCTTAATTTACAACTATTATCATCAAAACACAATAAGAGCGTCACTGTTGGAGAACCCTCACTACATATCACCCAAAGAAAGTAGGATACCCCACCCCAGGCTTCTAGGAGATTGTGTTTATATATTAAGTCATAGGAAAACATGGCTAAACAAGACAGTATACAATTGGGAGAAGTAGTTTGGAAACCTGGGCAAAGAATACTTAATGGTTGACATTTCTGTAAGAGCCATAATGGACTAGAGAATTTTTCACATAACTCTAGTTTATGTACCATATCAGATTTAGAACTTCAGGGTGGCTTGTTGTCAGAGAAAAAATAATTTTCCAAATCATCAAACAAATATAAATCCTGTATTATATTATTTATAAAATCATAATTAATCAGAAATAGGCCTCCAAAAACTGACAAAGAAAAAAGCTGAACCTTCATAAAACAGATTAAATGGAGAAAAACTTACCAAGTCATCCATCTGATATTGATAATGAAATTAACAGGTAGGCAGTGAAAATAGAGTATTTGAGAAGAGACATTATAAGTGATGGAATTTCCCAGATAAAACTGCATAGGGCAGGCTGCCAATAAATAGAATGCATATATCTCAGTCACTTGGCATAATTTCATTTCTTTGATGGGAGGACGCTCTGCAGATAATCCTGCTGGATCCATATTTCTCTTTATACAAAGTGCTTTGATTCCTTACCTGTTGGGCAGTTATGAAAATACCAGCCTTTGTGATTTTAAAAACTATTCTTGGTGGAAATATTTCATTTAACCACTTCTGATCCAAAGCTCAGGCAGTTGTGTCACTGCTTTATGAAAAGCATAAAATTTTAGAGCTAGAAGGCAACTGCCAAAATTAAGCCATCTAATCCAAACAACTTAAGTATAAAAAAAATCAATGCCTCCAGTCCCAAACAGAGAAAGGAGCAGAAGAAAGTCATCAGAAATGTTGGAAACCTACATAATGCCCAAGATTTTTCCTGAATTTGGGTCAAGACGGCACTATATTGGTCTTATTTGCCTGGTATATGTGAAATAAATTTTTAAAAATCCCGTCACACACAAGAATCATATAGTGAGAGTTAAGACCGGAGTAGACAAAAGTTGGGATTGTAATATTGCTTGACTTAAAATCTTGGCTTTAAGTTCTGTCTTTACTATATCTATGCAACCTTGGGCAAATCACTTAACCTCTCGATGAATCCATTTCCTTCTAAATAAACTGATGATAATAAAAACATCAAATTTATACAGAGTTACTTTAGAGATTAAATGTGGTGCTGAAAAAAAAGTGCTATGCTGAATGCCTGGCACATAGTAAGCACTCAGTAAATTCTAGCAACTATCACTATTATGACTTGATGCATCAGCCACTGCTATTATGCTTCACAAAAATTAAAAGAAACTTAGTTTTTAACTACCTCAGTGTCCCGAGCATCATTAGACGTTTCAAATGAATAATTATTCCTCACATTCTTGATTTCAATTAAATTCAACTCAAACCAAATTCAAAGAAAAGGGCACAGTACTTGAGCTGAGAATTAGAAAATGAGAGAATAATTAGAAGGATTTCAATGGATGCAAGTTGGGATAGCTGGTAAGGAGACAAAGGATTCCAGAAACAGTGCCAGAACTGGAGGTGCCCGAGAGCAGTCTTCTTCCTGATGTCAGGGATTCTGAACTTGCAGGAAGATGAGCACCTGGGGTTGTCTGACAGAGGCTGTTGGTCATGTAGGTTAGGGTTCAAATGCAAAGTGCTTGGAATTCTGTGCTGAGGATTTAGCTCTTGAATGTGCAGACTTGAGAAAGTTGGCCTTTCAGAAAGCAAAACGTTTTAGGAAGCATTGAGAGGAGAAATGTGAGAACACAGAGTTTGCTTAGGAAGCTATGAATGGTGTGTTGAGCATGTCAACAACGCAGGAAAGGAAGCAGTAGAAAGGGAGTGATAAAGTTAAAAGAGATTACAGGAATCGAATGTGCAAAATTGGATGGAGTCAAGAATAAAAGGAAGGAAGGAGATAAAGGTGACGCCCAAGTTTCTGGTTCAGGGATAAATCAGATAATGAGGTACCAAGAAAAAAAAATGTCAGTTTGAGTATGGATGGAGGATAATATTTTAGGTTTATAAAATGCAGAGTGTGGGATCCAGGAGAGCTTCTATTTCTCAATCATCTAACAAGCAGATTAAAAATCTGGTCTGGAACTCCATTGAGAAGTTGAGAAATTTATTTTGAAGATCATCTATGCAGAAATTACTGCTTCTATGAGAGGTGGATAGGTATACCACAGTAGACAGGACAAATGGTGACCTGAAGTGGGCCGTAGATGAAATGACTAAAAAAAAAAAAAAAAGAGTTTAGTATAGAGATAGAGACACACTGGCCAAAATATCTAATAAAGAGGAAATAATGTTGATGGAAAAAGTGAGTGTCAAAGAACTCAGAGAGAACAACTACCATCCATGGGATATTTTCAATGGAAGATGTTTCCCCAAAATATATTCCTCTAAAAAAGATTACAATTCCGGGGCGCCTGGGTGGCTCAGTCAGTTAAGCATCTGACTTTGGCTCAAGTCATGATCTCAGAGTTTGTAGGTTTGAGCCCCACATCGGGCTCTGTGCTGCCGGCTCTGAGCCTGGAGACTGCTTTGAATTCTGTGTTTCCCTCTCTCTCTGCCCCTCTCCCACTCACACTCTGTGTCTACCTCTCAAAAGATAAATAAACGTTAAAAACAAAATTAAAAAAAATATTACAATTCCCTCTCTTTCCCGCCCAGGAAGAAAGTGAAAATTATCCCTTGGTCATTAAGTGGATTCAGAATATGTAATTCATTTCCAATAGATTACTATTACTTACAACTAGTCAAATACTCTTGATAGATCCATTTAAAATAAGATATAAAACCATGTATCAAATAATCACACTGGACTATTTTAACCAGAGACATCGTTAAGCATACTTTGTTTCTCTCTTAAAATCCTTTAATAATATTTCAATTAAGTTACTACTACAAGTAGTTTGGATTGTTTTTACAGAGAGGCCAGGGTCTACTTGTATAGTAAAAAACCCTTAGTGCACACACTCAGTATGTCCCTTTAGTTGGGATGGAACATGAGGAAGGGGGGGGGGGCGGTTAAAAAATATTTTAAACATTGGAAACAAATGTCTTTTTGACCTATAATGGGACACTGGATCAGCATTTGATGTGTCTAGTCTAATTTTTCTCTGTGAAATTGTACTGGCAGATCTTAGCGAGAGACAGAAGGCAGTAAATTCCTATCCTCCATCAATACATTTGACCTCAGAACAAACCCCACAACTGGCTACAGGCACCCACCATCCATCATTGCTCTTGAAACCCAATCTTTCGGGGAAGGACAGCTGCACTGAGCAAAGAGCTAAGGAGCTTTCTAAGATGCACTACCATTAAAGAAAAAAAAAAAGCAAGTTTTTGGTTCAGTATTTTAATTAACTGCTTTTCTAAACATTTCTTCCCCCAGACTGCAGTTTCACATCAAATATCATCAAGAATCTATTAATATATTTTTTTTTTTACTTTTAAGCAAAATACTCTTTGTATATTTTAGGTAAAACCATTTCTTGCTTTCCCTTTAAAAGCTTTTTGAGATTGCGTACCATGACATACTGATATATACAGACTTCAATAAACATGCTGGAAAGGAAAGGTAGTTCCAGCATGCGTAGTAAGTATAGCATGTCCACAGCACGATGCAAATTGGGCAAACATGCAAAACATCCGCATCCAAGTCCTAACTTTTAAATCAGGTAGCAATAATGTGTAGCAGATAACTAAAGACAGCAAAACTCTATCGTGAAAACTAGAAATGATGAATATAACATGTTCCTAACAAAACTCTTACAACCAGAATGTGTTTAAAATGAAAAATAAGACAAATTCTCATTATCTATTGGGTCTTCATTATATCTATGATTATTTCCTCCACTTTACAGACAGTGAAACCAAGACACTGAAACGTTATACAACTTCTCCCAAGATTTTACAGACAATAAGTGACAAAACGGATGTATAAATTCAGATCTTCTTGTACCAAATTTATGTTCTTTTCACTACAGCAAAAGAAGAAGAAGGATAAGGGAGGAAGGAAAGAAGGAAGGAAGTACCTTGAGATTTTGCAATGTTTAGCATTAGTTTCATATACATTATATACTAGAAGGATTAAATAAGATTGAACAAGAACTAATTTTCAATTATTTATATATTCAGTGCTAACAAAAAATTTTTGTTAATAAAGGTTGATTTACTGAAGCTGAAAAGATAAGTCTCTTATTACTTGTGACCCGATGATACAGAGAATCCCTTTATATATTTGAAGGTTCAATATCTCCTAATATAAAAGCAATACTAAGAAGTGCTATTTTCTAAATGCAACGGGCAGTCTCAATTTAGTTAGCTACTGCTACATTAAGGAATATAGCTCGAAGGCTGTTAAAAAAATACAATTAAGAATTTATAAATTCAATCAATTTCATGAAACTGACAGAGTTACAATGCTTAAATCCAGTAAATAGCAATGTGGTAAAGGTCACACTGCTCCTGACATTGTTATTTGAATGTCAAAGTTAAGAAGAGTTTCTGGTCAGTGAAAATCCAAAGAATTTACAGAAAGCCTAGCCTCAGATGCCTGCATTTTCTTTTATATTTTGTTGTAAATGCTGAAGAAGCCAGAGAAGAGCCTGCCACCTAAGAGCAGTCATTTGCAAAGGAAAGCAAGACATGTGTGCTGCAGGGGGGGAGCAAGGATCCTCTAAGCGGTCTCAACATTACTGGTCTGCCGAGACACCTGATCTGCTGGCTTATAGACAAAATTAGTTGTCTTAGCTTTCCAAACTGTCAATTCCTTCATTTAACTTACTGATCTATGACATAGGATTTGATTCAAGGGACAGCAAAGGTGGAAAGTGAAGAAAGAGTTCAGTTTTGCTCTATTTTTTGGTAATTTTTAAAAAGCTATAGACAAACTGACAAGTATTGACACGATCCAATTAAACATATCAGCCTCAAATAGAAAATAATGAACAGAAAGATACTGAATGAATTATCTTGAGAAGGAGAACACTGGGCTTTACAGGCATTATTTTAGTCATCCCTCCCCCTCTCCACCTGACACATTGTTTTGAGTGTATAGCAGTACATGTGGATATAACACTTAAATTATTTTAACATTAAGTCTTAAAAATATTTGATAAATAAAATGTCAAAAGAATAAAATGCAAACTTACTGATGATTACGTGAAAACAAATGGGTAATTTATTAGAGGAGAAACGAGGGGCAGAGGCCTTAAATGTAATTTTGTGAAATACTTCTTGTAAGAATTCTATTTCATTAATGCTTCAGTCTAGCACCACCGTCATGACTTTATTATTTAGGCTGCATTAGGTCAGAGACTGCTGTAACGTATAAGCATTTGCTCTTTGACCTCCCCAAGACTTATGACGCAAAGGAAATGCTGAACTCTTACATGTAAGGCTATAATTTCATATAATGAACAATCATGAAGCACAAGCCATATATTCTTTCAGCTATCTTTCTTAAGGGACTAATTGTGAAGAGCCGAAACACATTTTTATTTTAAAAATGGGGAAGAGGGGGAGTTGGACACTTCAATTGTCAAAACAAATGCAAGTCAAGCATGAAATTTTAAAAGTGTTACCAACTACTAATTAGAAGCAAATGAGATTATTCATATAGAAAACATATCCCCAAACAAACCAATCCTTTGGTGGAAATATCACTGTGCTATGAAATTATAGAAGCTTAAACAAGTGATGTTTGTGGGAATACAATTCATTGACAAATCCCTTCCAAGCAATCTTCTTCCGCATTATCAGATTTCTTAGTTGACGTGTTATACAGGAATCCTCAATCTTGTCGTGCACGGAAAGAATTAACTCTTCCCTTTGCTCTTTCTTGGCAAATCATTAATAATACAAAAAGAAATGTTTTTAAACATAGACTTTGCTTCAGGCTGCAAGGTGCCTTTCTGCCATCACAAGTAAGCAGCTTCCAGAAAAGATTTTTTTCAAAGAAACCAAACAGTACAAAGAAAAGGTGAATAACTCCTTAGGGCAAAAAAGCACCCAGAGTAGGCGTAGCTTAAAATATAACTTGTTTTCTCACACTAAACTTTTCAACCAAAAAGTACTGTCCCTTTAAGAAAATAAGAAAAAAACATAATACATTCTTTGAATACTCTGGAAAACTGGATACTTAACATCTGTATACTTAGCACTTCATATATCTTATAATACAAATCCTAAAGGTGTATTTTGTGGCCACTAAGTTGAGCACACTATGTCAAAGGTAAAGTTCATTTCTGAGATAACCAGAAACTTTGGGGGGAATTAGGAGGGTAACCATGAGCAAAGGTTAAGTGCTTAGATTTAAAGACCTGAGTGTAAAAGTTTGATGCTCTCAGGATCACAAGTTAGAGCACA
This sequence comes from Panthera onca, assembly GCF_046562875.1. Taxonomy (NCBI): domain Eukaryota; kingdom Metazoa; phylum Chordata; class Mammalia; order Carnivora; family Felidae; genus Panthera; species Panthera onca. The sequence continues at coordinate 35,091,058 of NC_138351.1, forward strand.
CACATACTCAAACTCTCAGACTACCCACAGACGCACAGCTGAAACTGAAGGGTAGTTTGAAAGCAAAATCACCTTGAGGAATCCATCTTTCCTGAAATGGTACTTTTCATATGTGATTGTGTTAATGAATTCCTATTTTTCCATAGAATCTTTTTAAAAATAGAACTGTTTAATGGCTTGATAAATCAAGCTCAGTCTGAAGGAAATCCAATATGCAAATGCCATTGGTGGGCTCTTTTACAAATAGTCACCCTTGTCAGTTTGAAAAACTGAAAATCAACAAAAGAACAGTGTAAGTATACTTGACCTTATTGCCTAATGTCTATCAAGATTGCCACAGCTGGTCGATTTCAAATTTGTGAAACTGACACTTAAAAATGTATAGTCCATCTTCAGCCCAGGTCCCTCAAGTGCTGACTACACTGGAGTCACAGCCTCAGATTCTCCTTCCATACTAACTTGCACAGCACTTACAAAGCTAGTTTAATCACACCATCAATCTATGACTACACTTTCCTTAGAGTAATTCTGTTTCATTTATCTTTTAACCCTACATTATGCAAATGACATCCTTATCAGCCCAATAAAAAAGTTATTAATGTTCCTACTTGTTTATCCTTGATATACACTGAGAAACTGAGATCACATATGAATTTGCACAAATACCTCTTCTGTTTCACATTTTATATGAAAAATCACCTTACACCACCATGGTCTTAAACTAGTGTTCTTGAAAAACTCTTCAATCAATGTCTATGGCTAACATTAGAGTCTGAGTTAATAGGCTAAAAACAAAAACTTAGGGGACTGCCTACTTTTTTTTTTTATTTTAATGTCTCTCTAGGAAGGGTTTGCATATGCCATAGGAGGGTATCTCCTGGATATAAGAACAGTTATACAGGCCCCTAGTGGCTTAGCAAATAGCAGCAGATGAGGGGATTCCGATTCTCAGTTCTCGACTTTAAGATATTCTGGCTTTAAATGAATGTCAATCTTAAAAGGCAAATCAAATCACTGTATTTAATACTTTAATTATTTTTACTTTCATGATTATCTACCAAAATACACATATGTTGAAGTAGATCACCACATTTCATTACTTTAGTAACTACAACCACACTGGTCCAAGAATTTGTGTTACATAACCTCCACAATAAAATATTTAACATCCATCTCTTTACATGTCATTACAAAAGTAATATATTACTCAAATATATTAAGATATATTTGAGAGACAATTTTCTTCTTTGAATTTCACTCATTATACTATTATTACTGAGGGCTTTAAGAACAGATAATTTCGAAGTAAAGTGCTGACTATTGTAAATGAAATACTGACACAAACTGAATGCCACTTTTAAAATAGTAAAAATCTGCATATATTTCCCAACAACAGCCAGTGATAAAACTCACAGTGGAGCGCACCTATTTTAAAGGATGTACAATTAATAACACCCCTTAATCCTCATCTTCTTGCTGTCTTTCCTTTACAAAAGAAAATTCCAGGCAGGCACATTTACAGCTTTTAGCAATTTTTAACTGGACACAATCTGACAGCTGAATTCATGAAACTGACCAGCTTGTCAATTTCACACTTTGAAAGTACAATAATAGCTGATAGCGTGAGGGTGAATTTTAAAAATCTGTCACAGAATTGCTAGCTCCATTGAAAAGCAAAGTACAGTACATAATTATGGGAGGTGGGAGGTAAGGACATTTTCTTTCTATGTCCATTTAGGGTGTCTATTTCAAGAATTCGGACATCTAGCATTTAACATTTATTCTATCTTTGTTAAGTCAATAAAATAATATCTATCTGTGGCATATAACACAGTATGCTTTCAAAATAAGTATAATATCTACTAAGCATTGTCCTGGATAGCCTCATATTAGCATCGTCAAGTTAGTATCATCTAAATATTCTTTTAAATCAGAATATTTCAAGTCTTGGTACATCACCTCGGTTCTACTCAAGTTGAGTAGTGGGTGTGCACACTTTCAAACAGGAAAGAATGGCCAAAATGATAAAAAGTATCAACGGTTGGACTAAGTCCCCATATGTGTGTTATTACAGGATGGTTGGAAGGAACACATCAAGGGGACAGGACCATGTCTGTAGCTCTGGAAGTCCTACAGTAAATCTATCTCAAGTCACAAGCAGTTACTAGTCTCTGAGAGGCTCAAAATGAGGGTGCTAAGCTCTGCCAGGTCAGTGCCACTATGTCTACAGGCATGTAAAAGAAAAAAAAAAAAAAACAAACTTTAAGAGATAATACAGAGAGAGTGATCCCTCCAGAATCTTCCTGGGTTCTTAAGGCACAAACTGTAGCTTGGTCTTGGGGGATCACTTCAAGAATTTTAGAAAACAGAGACATTCTGCAAGTCTGTACTGGGAGGGGAGCTGGAAACAATACAAGTAGATTGCGATAGTCCGGATTTTGGGGAATTGAACTACTATTCAGAATCCTAGAACACCCAATTAATGAAAGCCAATCTCATACTTACTGTTCAAGATTTTTTTTTTTTTAAGCATAAGAAACCTGACTTCATTTGTTAGTGCTTCTAATTGAAAACCAACCTGGCAGATAAACAATGCAAGTTCTCCACATGCCTACATAAAAGCTACAATCAATCGACAGAAAAGCAAAGAACCTTTGGTTTGTTGTGGCTTTCTTTTTAAATTGTTTCCTGCAACTTGGATTTTTCATTATAAATTCTGCGTCTCCTTCCCTACGGAATGAGTAAAAACAGCAGCTTCCCGTAGCAGAACTACAATCTTTGATTCTTGCCTTGGAAAGGTCTCCAAAACAATCCCCCTCCTCTATGGCAGCCTTGTAGACTTCGATTCCTGCTATTTCTCCTTCCCCCCACTAGTTCAGAGGAAAGAAAGAAAAAGAATTCGCCCCCTCACCATAACCAGCCCTCCTTAAAACAGTAATCACTGCCTCTTAAAAAAAAAAAGATACAGATATATACGGAGCAGAATCCCTGGGTAGGGTCGCCTTGCCCCACTGCTCCTCCATTTCCACAATACTCTGCCCACCCTAGGAGGAGAGAGCGGGGGTCCATCCAAACAAACACCCTCCATCTCTAGAATTTCCACTCTCCCTGGTCTGAGCTTTTACCCACAGGCAAGCCGTGCAGGGGAGGACCTCTGCCCAAGGAGGTTCAGAAGAGCAAACTGTGTGCGCTCCGGCTGCCGGGGCGCTGGGCTCGCGGACGCGGGAGTGGGAAGCTCCGGCCCGGGAGACGCGGGCTGCCGGAGCGGGGCTCTGGGGCAAGCCCCGAGCGCAGGGAGGGGAGGACACCGGGGGCGGGGGCGGGCCGGGTCACTCGGGGACTTACCTGGTCATGTTGGCTCCGGGCAGCCGCCGCCACCGCCTCCCGCGCCGCCACCAGCACTTTCCCCCAGCGCCTTCGCGCCCCGCCACGGCCGCGCAGCCCGCGCCTGCCCGAGCCGCCGCCTCTGGGCGGCCAATTTAATCCCGCGGAGCTGCGGCCGCCGCCGCGGGAGTCCCCCCAGTCGCTGCCGCCGCCCGGCCCTCGTACGGCCAGCCCAGTCCAGAGCGAGGAAGTGGAGGAGAGTCAGCGAGTGAGTCCAAAAACCCGAAATCCAGCATCCAAAGGAGCGCGTCCCCCCGCCCTCCCTCCACCCCTACCCCCTTCTTCTCCTCCTCCTCCTCCTCCTCCTCCTCCTCCTCCTCCTCCGCCTCCTCCTCCTCCTCCCGGGCCGTCCTCCTGGCCCTTGTGAGCCCGAGGCTTCCGCGGCGGTTTCTCCTCCTCCCGCTCCTCCTGCTCTCCCTGCGCTCGCTTCGCCGGCTGCTGCCGCCGCCGCTGTGTCTGCTCTCCCTCCTCCTCCTGCTCTTCCTCCTCCTCCCGCTCTTCGATGCTCCGCTGCTCGCGGCTGGGGGGTCCGGGGCCGGGTCTCCTCTCCCTCCGCTTCTCTCGTTTCCTCCTTCCTGCTGCTGCTTCTTTTAAAGAGGATTCTTTGGCCACAAATAGCAACTCGGCTGCCCCCCTCAGCGCCTCCCTCCCCTTCTTCTCTTCTTCCCCCCAAAAGTGAAGCGCACGCGAGAGGTAACCAGAAACTGAGGCCGGCGGGGAAAGAGGGGAAGCGGGGGAGAGGGGGTAAGGCGACGTCTGGAGACCGGCCCGAGTGGAGTCGGGAGCCAGGAGGTGGGATGGCCAGTCCAGCGCAGTCCTTGGACCTGGCCTGAACCTGGTGGTTACGGTTGGAGGCGAGGTGATTTGGTGGGGAAATTAAATCAAAAAGCTCAGGAAAGTGATTGGAAAAGCTTCCTTCTTTGTTTCCTTGTCTGAGTGATTTCTAAAATCCTCGTAACGTGCTGGGGATCCCACAGAATCGCGGTGCCCCGGCGCTGGGAGAGTGTGTGTGCGCGTTGCCAGTGCTAGAAGTGTGAGTGTGGGTGCGCCCAGGCGCAGGGAGAGCCGGGCCCGCTGCGCCCGCTGGCGAATTCCTGAATCTGGACCACTGACCCACTGAAAGGGCCGGGGAGCTGGACGAAGGAGGGGCAAACAGAAGAGCTGGGCGAAGGAGGCGCACCACACACACACACACACACACACACACACAGGAGGGGGTGGGGTGACGTCACTCTCCAGCATCCATCCACCAGGCCAGAAAAGACCCCCTCTAACAAATTCACTCTTCTCCTAAGAGATGCACACCCGGGTCCTTCCTGCTCTGTGTCCTGGTGCACTGGAGGAAAAAAAAAAAATACTGATCGCGCCCCCATTCAAAGCAGTTATAATAATACAAGGAGCGCTCCTTGATGAGACAGTTTGTGTCCGCCCCAGTTCACCTTGACAGTGTTATTCAGGGATGCTTGTAGGATCTACTTTAGAGTCAGAGAGGAAAGGAAGTATGGAATCAATCTTACTGTGACAACCTTTGTTTTGCTTCCATGCTACCCCCTTTTAGGATGTTGGAAATTCACTGCTCCCAGCTTGTCTGAAGAACACCTAAAACCCTCTCCCTAGACATGCACTCAGTTGTTCCGCTACACAAGCTTCATCTGTGAACCCTTCATCCACAGAACACACTGGGTGGATTGTTAGCTAACAGGCACATTTTAACCTTCGTCACTCCTCACAGGATCTCTAGCATGTGGACAAAGTCAATAGCTGGGAGCCACCTTTGGCAATTGGCCTACCAAAATTTTATTAGAAACTTGGTCAGAAAGGTTAAATAAAGTCAGGGCTTCCAACCCCTCCCTTGCTCATTCTGCGTTCAGGCCAGCACATACACAAAATACTTATGCCTGCAGGTTCAAGGCTGTTTTTGAAAGGGCAAAGGTAAGATGATCCAGCATCCTGACTGTTGCCTCCAGCTGCATGCTGTACTCCTGAAAGACACTGAAGGATTGGTCAGTAATCCTCAGCCTCTTTTGTGCTCCAAAAAGAAGTCACATATTTTTGCAGGAGCCTTTCTAAATTAAGTTCAGTTTTCCAGCATGTGAGGGGACAGGGCAGGAGGGATCGTTGTGGCCTGACTCTTCCTTGTACTTGTGTGTGTGTGTGGCCTGACTCTTCCTTGTACTTGTGTGTGTGTGTGTGTGTGTGTGTGTGTGTGTGGTCAGCCTTACAGTAAAACTTTACAAGAAATTCGTATCTGTGCAAGCTTATGGAGCAAGGTGTACCCTTCAGGCTTTTTGATGACATAAGGAACTGAGAGGCTGAGCAGGTGTGATGGACAACTGCCCCTGTGCCTTAAGGATGGATTCAGAAATCTGAGCAGGTGATTCTCACTCAAGGTGTAAACTGTAAACTGATTTGGCTTTCTCCTTGCCACATTCTCCTCCATAAACCGCGAGTCCCATTTTCATCTTGCAAAGTTGGATGTCAGAAGGACAAACAGAAAAGTTCTTAAAGCCCTAATAATCCTTTGCTGTTGCCTTTGGTGGAGAGATACACATCCCTCTGCCACATTTAAGAAGAGTTGACCAGGTTGTTTCAGCATCCCGCTCTTGATTTCAGCTCAGGTCGCGATCTCACAGTTTGTGGGATGGAGCAGCGTGGGGCTCTGTGCTGACAGTGAGGAGGCTGCTTGGGATTTTCTCTCTCCCTCTCTTGATGCCCCTCTCTCTCTCTCTCTCTCTCTCTCTCTGTCTCTCAAAATTAATAAATAAACTTAAAAAAGAGAGAGATGATCTGACCAGGTCTGACCTTATTTTAAAAGATCCCAGTTGGGAAGGCTGACTGCTGTCTAAGAGTGTACTCAAGGAAGTAACAATGTAACCTGCTGATAGCAAGTTAGACTACCTAGAGAACCTAGAGATGATCATGACTAAGGTGAGCAATCAGCAGGTAGCAAGGGGATCCAGAAAGAAGAGACAATCCAGACAGAGAACAATATAAGTAAGTGAGATTAGCCGGAGGACCATACTTTCCTGACACAATGAGGTCCTAGATGCTCATGTCCTACTATAACCAAATGTCTTGGAAAAAGAAGTGGCAGTGGGATAAGGCGACTAGCAAGTCCGAGCTATTTTTGTACAAGATCCAGCATTATTCAGGGCAACAATGCTGAGGAAGAGGAGATGGAAGAAACAAAGAAGCCAGACTTTCTGTGCACATCCTACAGAGGTGGGGTAAGACAGCTGCCTCATATACAAATATTAACACATTCACAACAGATTTGTAACAAAACAGCACTCTGTGGCATCTCCTATAACCTCTGGGAATGATTGCTGTTTGGAGATTTGAAATCAAAGAACATCAGAAGTGGGCTAATTATCTGTTGAAATCACCTAATTTTATAGGTAAGGAAACTGAGTCCCTGAGAGTTTAAGGTGATCCAACTATTTGGTGGCAGAAGCAGCCCCAAAATGCAGATATCATGACCCAGGGTTCCCCTGCCCCCAGCTCTTCCTAACTGCCCCTAGTTCTAGGTCAAACTGTTTTTCCCACTTATCTATGAGCAATAAATATAGATTGTTTTAAAACTATAAATACTTACATGAAGAGAAGTGAAGAAATAGGACTAGACATTTTCTTAGTTCCTTTCCACTCTAACATTCTGTTATGAATAGCATATAGGAACTTTGCTATAGCACAACCCCCTCTAGTGCATAATTCAGCACACAATGAGTATGAGTCTATTTTGGACCCCGTCCAAAGGAGTTAGTTCCTAGAAGTACTTGAAAGATTTTATTCTCATCTATAATGAAACATCCTAAAAAAGACTAAAAATAATCATAACAGCAATGATAGTAATCATTTGTTACTCTTGTATTATGTACTAAACATCATGCTATCCCACTGTTTACAAAAGGCACATTATGACCTTTCATGGGTCACAAATCCAGTAGGTCATAAACAACTTTTTAAGCAAAAGAAATGAAAGTAGGAAAGAAAAGAAAGAAGAGTGTGCTACATATACTAAATATTGTTCTGTAAAACTTATGTTTTGATCATGTGACTAGCAATTAAAAGTTTCGAAGACACTGCCTTGCCTCCAGTCTTAACAAGTGCCTTGCTAGTTAAGTATAATTAGCCCCATTGCACAAGTGAGGAAACAGGAATCCAGAGACTAATCTGGCCATGCTGACATAGCTGGCTTGTGGCCAAGCTAGAATTTTAAACCTATATCTGTTGACTTTCAATTTTGTGTTTTTACTTCTATTTCAATTACACATTATTAACCAAGGAATCAAATACTTGTTGTCGATGATATTTTCTTTGTGAGGGCCAGTTTTTTTTTTTTAATTTAATTTAGAATGGAGAAACATGACATAGGTTCAAGGGACATGTTCTGAAGATGGTGAAGAGTTTCATAAGGTACTGAAATGAATATCTGAGACCTCGTCGTATAGGTGCTAGTCATGTTTAATATAATTCACCAACTTGCTGCTAAATGCACAAATGGGATAATAATTTATGGTTTTAATCTTCAAATGACCATGAATCTCTACAAGTGTTAAAATGTTCATTTGAGAGAGTTTTCCCAGTTTAATTCATACAGCATTTTTCAGGAGCTTACTTCTTAGTCCAAATACAGAACTGGCAATTGAGAAAGGTAAAACAGATATTAAATATAGTCACAAAACAATATTTTGATTTCTTTGGGAACACAGGATCTTCAGTAATCAGACTATACCATAATTCCACCTACGTTGTAAAAAAGAAAGGAAGGCAGTTGTAACTTAGGTGCCATGCTACTTTTTATTCATATAATCCTATGCATTCTACCAGTAACATTGCACATTTAGGTGCTGTTATTGCCCTCCTTCAGATTGGGAAGCTCCTGCACAGAACTAGGAGGCAAATGAAATGAGAGTCTAATCCTGGTCTTTCTGATTCCACCAATCAAAGTCTCTTTACAAACAAGGGGGCTTCCAGGAGACAAAAAGCTGGTTAGAGATTCTGAGCCTTGCTATGCAAACATTCACATTTTTCTCCATGTGAAAGAAATGCACTGTCTTTTTCTCCAGGGCAGCATTTCTTGTTGCTGTCAGGCAGCACAGCACTGTTCTCTTAAAGAAAAGCAATCCACATCTTCCTCTAAAGACAGGCCTAGAAAAGCCAGGCCCTGCACCCTGACTCTGTTCAGTTCAGCTGCTGCATTTCCCCCTCACCTGCAGTGTGTAGAGGACGTTATGGTACGATGCTATTTTCCATTGGCTCTGCTACTGGAGATTACAGCATGTGACTGTGACAAATGGATATTCCCATTAAATTCTTTAGTAGAGTGGGGCATTCCATTAACCATTGGCACTATCCCAACCCAAGTGAAACATGAGTCATTTTTTTCCTGTGAGCAAGAAATGAAGGGGGAAAACAAAGGATATACTCTAATTACCTTTCTCTCTCTCTTTCTTTCTTTTTTGTTGCATGCATTATGATAGCCGTATATTACAATTATTTATAATTAATATACGACAAGCTGTCAGCTAAAATTTAACAGGTGATTTGTCAAGAAGTTCCATTAACTCATACATTAAGCAGTGGGTTTCAATATTCCCTAACAATAAAAGTGTGTTTTGGTTTTGTTGTCTTAAGTATATTGTGTTTAAATATTCAGAGGCCACCAATCTTTATATATTTGCAGCATCTTTTAAAAATACAACTATTGCTAACATAAATGGACACTCTATTAGTAATGCAAGGAATAAGCACATTTTTTGTCACTTTAACCTTTAAATGCTAATGTTTTCATTGACAAAAGTAACTGCTTAGTGTTTATTTTTAAGTTTTAAACTTTTGTGATTTTTAACACATTTTCCAAATGATGTCTTTGGTAGTAAAGGCAAAGCTGAACAAAGAGGAAAGTAATTGCGGTTACTTATGTTCCATTTAGAGTTTGTATCCTACACTAGAGAATTTCGAAATGAAGGAATATTTTAAAATACAGAAAAAGATTAAGAAGTCACCAGAAAGCCAGTAATTAATCACTCAATAAAGGGGAAATCTACAGAGACCAAAAACTGGTGAAGCAGGCTCCATTTTGCTGAATAGCAAAAGAATGGGGCACATGGTAGAAATGAATCACATATATTTCTTGGGAGGGATAGCAAGAGTCTTTGAACGAGGAAAAGCTTAGTTTCACTATCTACAGAATGTCAATGGCATGGGCTATACCCTGGAAATAAAGTTAAATTTTAAACTAAAATGTTATTATTATTGGTTCCGTGGCCAGCCAAAGTTCGTATTGTTTAAAAGAATAATAGGAAAAAAAGAGAGAGAGAGAATGATAAAAAAAGGAAAGCAGCATTTGTTTAAAATTTTATCACATGAGGTTGACTCTTATCTTTCAAGACTAGGACTTGCCACAGGATGTTAATGACTCCCAATCAACTACTGTAGAGGGTGTTGAATCTCCTTAATAAAAGAATGTGCTTCAAGATTCAATGGTTAGGATGAGGGGGGGGTGCGGGAAAGAAAAAGAAAGCAAGGGTAAAACCTGAAGCACAGCAGTTTTTCAAAGCTTCTAAGACTTCTGAGTCCACCAATCAAGTTCAGTTTTCACATTTTTAGCAAGAACGCCATAAAAAGTTGTGACTTCATTTCTAAAGGGTCTTTCAAATAGTTTCAGAAAATGATTTTCAGAAACTCAGAAGTGACATAGCACAAGTTGATTTCCGCATAATAGTAAGTATATCTCTTCACAGGCTGGGGATTATAAATGACCAGTGCAAAAAAAATGGTCCTGGTATCCTTGACAGGGATCTGTTACTAGCCCTCAACCTGCTTCCCAGATACTGCAAATGTCCCCAAGTGTAGCTGTGGATGCTTTTGCACATATTCAGGAGCAGTTTTCAAAGCAGTGAAGTTAGCAAAAACAAAAACATCACGACTACAACTTTTTCAGTCACTTTTGAAACTTTTCCCTGTCTTTGTCTTATTCATCTTTACTTACACTTTAATTACGGCACTTAACGATTTCTAGTGGGTGTTCATATTTAGGAAACGTTTCCTCTCCACCCTTTGAGAACAGATTGATGTCTGATTAGAAGCCCAAAACTCTCATCATAGTGCTTTAAACACTGTAGGTACTTCATAAATATTTGAGGAAGTAAAGGAAGGGAAGGGTGGAGATAGGGAGAAAGAGGAAATAAATTGGTTGTCAATTGCCCTTTTTATGTGAAATACCACTTTCTTTACAAACTTTATTGCAGTCCGCTAAACACAATGAATTTGTCCTGCCTCTGTTCTCCCATTCTTTCATTTTCTTATTTGGTATCTGCTTATATTTTTATTGCATATATTTGTGACCTATTAAGTCCTGAGCATGTCCACACTCTTTGTATGGCCATCAATAAGCACAGAACCTGGACCCTAAGGAGATCTCAAAAGATATCTGCTAAGTGAATCAATGGATGATAACATGGGGCTATTAACAATCTTTGACTTTGAGAAGCACAAAAGCAAATGAAGTCAAACAGTTGTTTTTCTCTGCCTTCCCCTTGGCAAAGAAACCAGTGGTCGGCCAGACACCTAGAAACAGTCCTGAAAAGGACACTTGGCACCCATCCTTTTTACTTTTTCCCTTCTATCAAAGGGACCTCCTACCTAGTGAGTCTCAGGCTCTAGGAAACATCCTACCTTGTACCAAGTGGAAGTCAGAAGGAACAAGGCACCTGCTTTGCTTTTCCATCTCGGAGCTGTGCTGCCCCAGAACAGGCTGTGTTCTAAGGGTTTGGATGTCATAACTGCTCAGTCTGGTCAGTTCTATACTGGGTGAAGAAGAGATGAGAAACTAGACCAGATGCTGAAAGCTGGAATGTTTTGTCTGCGATTCGATGCTTGTTGTGCCATCCATAACACACTTGCCTTTTGTTAAAGTCATATCTATACTTGTTTTTTCTCATTCTTTCCCTATGCCTCTGCCACAGGCCAAATCCCAGATTGCGAGACTATAAAATCTTTAAGAGAAAGACTGGGTCTTAATCTCTGTGCATACCTTGTACATCTGCAGAATGTCCTGTACAAGGAATACATGATAGAATGCTGTTTAATTGAATTTTCCAAAGTCTAATGTTTTCTTTAAAATTCATGGGAACTCTGTAGGGCACAAGCACATCCCAAGTTTCCCCATTTAATACATTCTATTATATTGTCCTCAGGGCGTATACTTGCACTTATCAGATCACATTTCCAAATGTTTCGACTGCCAAACCCCTAGAATGGAGGTTCACAACCTTGGCTGTACATTAGAATCATCTGGAAAACTTTTAAAACATATGCCCTGGGACAATGCATATGAGCTGAATTGGATTCTTTGGGAATGAGGTTCTAGCATATTTTTTTGAAAAGCTTCCTAAGTGATTCAAATGTTTAGCCAAGGTGGAGTAACCTTGCTTTACAGCTTTAGGAAGCATGATTTGAAAATCACTAGACTAGATTATTTCTAAAATATTTTCCAGCTTAGGGATTCTTTGTGAAAGCACTTTTATTTTATAAGTGAAAAAAAAATGACCTTTTGACTGGATTCCATTTTTAGGTAGTCACTACAAATGAAACACAGCCCAAATTTTATACACGAGGGCCGTGTTTTTAGCGTTTCCTTCTACTTGGCTTTCATGTGTGCCCATTCATCCCATTGGTCACTCATTCGGGCCTCCACTATGTGTGAGGCATGTCAACTCTGCACTATTAAGTGATTTGAAGAATGTAGGCTGCAAGCAGGGCACACATATTAAGGAAAACCCTTTCATCCAAATACAATACAAACATCCCCTAATGATTTTCATCCCCTGCAGTTCCATTCAAAGGGGAAGAAATGCCATCAACTGACTGAAATTCCAGCCACACCACCCCCAATAAATCTGTGATTAAAACAAAGAAAGAAAGGAGCAGAAAGATTGAAACTTGTCTTGGAAAACATTTGGGATTGAGTCTTGATGTTTGTGTGTTATTTTCAGAGTTAAATCAGAAATAACAGAAAACTACCACTTTGAGAGAGAAAGATGTTGCTCACACATTTTTGCTTAAGGAATTCATTTTCTTGAGAGGGAAGTTTTTCTTGGTGAACTCTAATAATAGAAAAACTATCAGCTATGTAAACTACACAACTTAGAGCAGCCTTCTTTTATTTCTCTAAGAGTTGCTAGCACCCCATACCTAATGCAAGGAATGCTCTCCATGCCATGTTATTCAATATGACCACTTGAGCAGCACTTTGCAGTTCACAGAGAATGTTGAAACACCTCTTTTAAGGCTCCTAATAATTCTTTGGATGGTAAACACCCAGTTTACACATGACCCAGACCCGTGAATTGATCTAGGGCTGAATCAGAACCTCTGGGCCAGTTATGGGGAGTCAGATTTTTTGGCAAAGCTTTTTAGGTACTTCTGAAAGCTGCAGTGATAACTCAGTTCAAATTCATTGATTTGCATTGTTCCTAGGAAAATAACCCAGTACAGCTGAGCAGTTTCTGGCACTTCTGAAGAGGCTAGTTCCCTTTTTCTAGGATTTGCCTTTTTTCTTCCATACTTTTCAAAAGGGGAAAAAAATCACAGGTGGCACTATTTTACCTAAATCTACAAGCTTTTTGATTCTGCTTTGCACAGCTGGCTCATTCTAACAGTTGCCCTCACTATGAAGGCACTCCTAGCTTCTGGCATTGGTGGCAGGACTTGAATCCTACCTACTCCCCTTCTGGCCGTAACTAAGGTCTTAACAGCCTATGGAGACCGCAGGCCTCCTTCAGCAGGCAGCTGTAATTACATGAAATTTGCTGGACATTGTAGTGCAAACCCAGCAGCCTGCTGGGACATTTCAGTCGTCTTCAGCCTTGTATTTGGGAACCAACTAGTTCTAGCTGTTATACTCAGGAAGAGAATTGCCATGAGCTACTAGTGTTGGTGTGTGTCTTTTGCCATCAGTTTTTTTTTCTTTAACTTAAAAGTAAAATGTTCTCAGTTAGCCACCCTGCCCCCCACCGTACATTATATTGGATCAGTGTAATATTACCTTGGAAATACCATCTCATATAAAACTCTGGGAAAAAGCCAAATAGACCCCTCAATAAACCTTTAGAGGAAAAGTATGCATTTCAAGAAAGGAGACAATGTTAGTTTTACCTTATAATTACTCCTAATCCACACAGAGACTGGGGAGAAGAGGATTTTGATTTTATGTCTGGAATGAAATACACTTGATTGGAAAGGAAGATGTGAGAGGGAAAAATCCTCAAAAATTAAAGGAAAAGGAAGTGTGTGTCAACCACCCCAATCTTCCCAATTCTCAAACTTTCCAAATTCCTTTGGTTCACCACCCCAACCTTAGTTATACTCCCTTGTTTAACAACCCTCCAGCTATTATGGTTACAGTTTCTGGGAAATTTGTCAAAAGAAGAAAGATTCCAAAGAGTTTGGTTTTTTTCTCTTGGGCAATAGAAAACCATGAGGGTCGTAAGATGCCAGCATGAAAACACACACACACAGACACACACACACACCACAATCTTTCCCTTTCCTTCTGGAATTCAGCAGCCCATGGTGTGCTGGTCCTTTTGGCCTTGAAGAAAACACTATGGGCAGGAGGGGGCAGAGATATACACAGACCATAGACTCCAACTCAGATATACTCCAATATAGATGACTACTGTAGTTTTATCCTCTGTTCTGATAGTGCCCAAAGTGCAAAGGATATTGGGAAAAATGGACACAAGGCAGTTTGCCATATCTTTGGGCATCTGAAAGGGTAGAAGAGCTTTATGCTTTTTATTGTCTGCATGCTAAGAAGAAAAGGCAGCCATCCCATTCAAAACCACTAGGTCCCCGCTCATTTCCTTCTATTTTGTCTTACACTGTTTAAACTCCCAAATAAGTACACATGTTGCTAGGTTCATAATTAAAGTATTGGCAATGTCTGTTCTCTTGCTTTTAATTCCACTTATATGAATGTTCCCATCACTCTTTTTAAAAGCCCTGGGCATATATTCAAAACATACAACCCAAACAAATAAACAGCATAACCTAAGCCAAACCCACCAATAACTGGACACTATCCCTGGTTTGGAAGGCCACCCTGAGAAATTACTTAATTCCAGTATATTCTGTGAATCAAAGCTCATAGAGCTGAAAATGGAAGTTTTCTGTTGGTACCTTATCACCAAAAAAAAGAGAGTGAGATATGAAAATAAGCCACGTAATCAGTTATTGGAGATTCAATGGAGTAAATTTCACTGTGAATGATATCCTTAGAAAACAGGATATTTAGTGAGGAGCAGAGTTCCTATGGGGAATTTTAGGGCAGGGTTAAACTTTGGTAGTATTCTTTGCAAGTGCTGAGAAAGAGTTTATATTTAGAGCTAAGTTCTTGATCTTATCTAATGATTGACTTTTCATGGCCTTTGGAATTAACTTTGATAGCAAAATTCCTGTCTGTCATTTACCCCTAAAGCTGACAGGATCACAGCATTGGAAGCTGCTATAAATGAGGCCATGATAAGAGTGAACACTTTACCAATGGGAAGGACTCCCACGCGTAGGAAAAAGAATAAATTTACTACAAACTCTTTTTTCCCTTGGTGCGGCCAAAAAAGAAATATGTCAACAAAATTCAAATTTTGGTGTGAAATTTCTCCAGTACAGAATTGACAGAACTGCCCAAATGCACTGTTTGGAGTAGTAAAGAAATAAGGATTTTTGGCAGTAATTCAGGCTGGCACCGTGGCCCTGAGGTGCTACTGAGAAGCAACATGTCCTCTGCAAGATGGCAACCTGTGGAAATCAGCAATGGCACAAATCGATCAACAGCCAGGGCCAAAAACTCTTGCTTCCGTTTCCTGACAGAACAAACCACTATAAAGTTGGCTCACAGCCCCAACAAAAACTAAAAGTTTATAACAAGTGGTACCACCTGTGCTTGTGTCTCAGCCTCCCCAAAATAATTTCCTCTCCTGGGTCTTCTAAGTGTGGCAAAGGGTGAGGAATGTGGCGGAGAGTCTGGGAAGAGGAAGAAGGTTCCAACGTGGAGCCTGCAGAGCAAGTGGATTAGCATCATTTGTGCTAGCAGAGAGATCAGTGACTCTTTCTCCTGTCCTCTGGAACAACTGTGTGTGATATGATCTCCCATCCCCTATCAAAAAAGGCTCTGTCTTCAGGAAAACAAAGACTTTTCAGCTCAGTGTTGTTCTCTCACATGATTGAGATTTCTTTTTAACAATGTTATATTATTACAACCTTTGTAAAGCTCCGGATAAGGAGGCTGTGTTAATAACACACAAAAAAAGAAAAGCAGTTTGTTTATAAAAGCTAGTGTTTTGACCATAATTATACTTTCCTCTGTCTTCTTGATGAATCAGGAATTTCTGAGCCAGGTATCTGCACAAAGCATGATAAAACTAGGTTCATCCAGGATGTGACCTACATTTATGTAAATCTTGTGGAAACAAAGTTCTGTTCTCCATCCCTTATTTTTTTTTTAATCTGTATTTATTTCTTTTTTATCTTTGATTTTCATGAAAACCGTCCAGGGACAGTCCACATTTTTCAGAAATAACAAATTTTTCAGTACAGGAGGCAGCATTTGCCAGTATAGCAACAAGAAACCAGCCAAGTTGCTTTGGAGGAGTTAAGCAAGTACATTTCAATAAGGACCCAAACAAACCTTGGCAACCAATCAGAAAAACAAGTCATCAATGCATTAAGGAAGCCCTCAAATATGAGTGCTGTCGGTGGAAAACAGAGTTACTCACCAACTGAAAATGTTTACTTGAAGTGAGAATTATTTTATGGAAAACCACTGTGAGTTTTGGAATACTTACAATCTGTTCAGATTGGTCACTGTGTACAATGTTCCTGCTGCAATATGCCCTGAGACTTCTAATCTGTCTGCCTAATGGAGCAGGTGGCGAGATTCTCTACTGAGCTGTTGGCTCCTGGAGGGCAGGAACCATGTCTTATTCATCTTGTATCTTGCACAGTACCCAACTCTTCAAAGGCAGTCGATAAATATTGAATGAATGAATCTTTATATACATGACCACACTCCCTGATCCCTAGCATAAAATATCAACACGCCATCTTCTCAATCCTATTGCCCTGCTTTACTTTTCCTTTGAGCAATTAATGCCAGCTGTCATGCTATGTGGTTGCTTTTATTATTTATTATTTCTTTTTTCCCCACCAGAATCTAAGTTCCCAGAGGGTAAATTGAACAGGTTTGATTAATTGGATAGCCCTAGTTCCTAAGGGGGTACCTAGTTATATAACAGGCAATTATAAATATGTGTTGACTTTTGAATGAATGAATGATGAATGATGAAAGAATGAATGACATTCTATTGTCTATTCTATTCTATTGTCTAATGTCCCTCTATTTTTCTTTCCTCTTCAGTTTCATCTATCTCATCTTTTTAAAAGTTTATTTATTTTGAGAGAGACAAGGAGACAGAGAGGCAGAGAATGAACAGAGGAGGGGCAGAGAGAGGGGTACAGAGGATCTGAAGTGGGTTCTGTGCTGACAGCGGACAGCTTGATGCAGGAGTTAAACCCATGAACTGTGAGACCTGTCTTGAGCCAAAGTCAGATGTTTAACTGACTGAGCCACCCAGGCACTTTCATCTATCTCATCTTAATAAGGCCAGAAAATTATACTATGAACATAAATATCTGTAAATAGTAACAAAACAGGGTTTCTTCATTACATAATGGCTTGTTCTGAATAATGGAAGGATAAGGAGACCAGGTCTTGCTGATCTCTGGCATAAGTGTCTACAAACCTGCCGATAAGTATGAGTGACAAGAAATGAGGATAAGAGGAAGGGGAGAAACAAAATATTCTCCTGTAGCAATCAGTGGTGGGTGGGCTCCCTATGAGCTGACCGGCTACCTCATGTAAATAGTAAAACACATTTGTGAACCATCTCCCAGATTCTAGTAATAAAAATATATGACTAGTTTCTTCATCATACTGGCTTTCATGTGCTTCCAGTCTTTGAGGAATAAAACTACATCTTCTCTAGATTTTCAGTTCCTTTAGAACATCACTTATAGCTTAGGGCAACATTTTAATAATATAATATAATATTTGTTTCCTTTGGACATTTCTGCATTGTCCTCATGTGTAAATGAATAACAATACCAACCCATTAATAAAATTCCCATTTTACCTCCCAGTTGAATGGTGGATAAAATCCCTGAGTGGGTGGCTCAGTGCCTTGCCTGTGACTTACATGTGGTTGGTCATTCTTCCAAATATAAGACTTTCAACAGCAAACTCCAGATATTATTTATTTCTTTTCAAATCAATGTGGAATAGGAATTTCTTTTTTTCCTTGTAGATGACTACAATATGTGATGTCAGTTGAACATACTTATTTTTGCAATTTCCCAATTTGGGTATCACCAAATGAAACTAGAATAAATAGGAAAGTGGCCTAGCTGCAGAGTCTAAGTCTGGAAAAAACAATGAGTAGGAAATGTCTGTCATCGGCCTTCTCATTCTTGCCCCTTTTCTCCACTCTAGGTCTCCTCTGAGCATCTCATTCTCTCCACCTTGATCCCAATGCCTTACGTACTCTGGATTGTCCAACCACTCAGCTGTCTTGCTCACTTAATAAATCTTGTCTCTTCCCTAATTTATTATAGTGGAAATTGCATGGGAGATGAGCGAATATAATCCCTAACTTTGTTAATAGCTGTGTGTAATGGGGTGAGCTGTAAAATTCCCCAGAGTCCTCATTTCTTTATCTGTAAAAACAGAGATAATAATATTTATTTCACAGAGCTATTGCACAGACTATATAAAATCATGCACTTGAAACTTCCACTCAGAGCCTATCTCCTGGAAAATGTTAGGATACAATGTCTAGATATTTGTTCTGATCTAAGTTGGTAATTCTAATGAAACTTTCAAAACAGAAAAATGGAGGACATTCTTCTAATGGATGGTGAGGGGATTCCTTCAGATGGAGCAAGGGTGGTATGGGGAGGAAGTGGAAGATTTAGGGCCATGATGACAGTTGGTCAGTCCCCAAGCTATACAACCATACATGGACACACAGAAAGTAGACACTTTTATGAAATGAAAAAAAAAATGAAGGTGAGGAAAAAAAAAAAAAAAAACTAAAGGTTTTTGGGATGAATATTTCAAGCATAAGGTGAACATCTCGAAGTATATTTTCTAAAGTGTGTAGCAAAGACAGGGAGTTGGTAGTTGTAAAATCAACAAATCTAGTTGTATGGATGCTAATGTATATTATTGTGTTTACTAATAAGTATTATCTCACTTCCTTAATGATATTTAACATCTGTAATGTATTGTGTTTTTACTGTGATCAGAAGAATAAGCTCAAGACTCAGAGTGGGCTGAACTCCTGGCTCAGCCATAAACAGATGACATTTTACATGTGCCTTAAGCTCTCTGAGCCTCACTGTCCTCATGAAAGGAGGACAAACATACACACTTTTTACAGGTGGTGTGAGACACATAGAGCACAGATTCTTGATGATGCTGATCCAGGGAATTAGCCAATCCTAAAGTCCTATCTCTGGATTTTTTTTGAGATAAGTATCCTCATGGTTTCAGTAACATTTTTGGTGGATTTCCTCTTGCTTGGAGCTCAAAGCATCTTAACTGGTACATCTCTTTTTTTCAATTCTTCAGTATGTGACCATATGCATAAGAGAACCAAACGCTGAACTGGCCTGATCTTGTGGCTTCCACCACATATGCTCTAATGTTCTTTACCTAACCCAAGAGAGCCTATGTGAATGTGAGTATGAGTGTGTGTGTGTGTGTGTCTGTGTGTGTGTGTGTATATGAGTTGCTATTTAAACAATTCACAAGACATAGCTGAAAAAATTCTGAGATTGGTTTTATTAACAATACACTTGAGGTATATATTGGGGAATAGTCATCAAACCAAATTAGGTGATTAAAAACTCATACTTTAAACATCAGTTTATCTTTCCCTTTAACCTCTGGAGATAGACCAAGAACCTGCTTTTCTGTGGGAAAAAATGTTATGAGTCCTGAAAACTCCTTATGCCTCTAAACCTCCTTTGTAATGTTCATGCACTCTAATATTACAGGATAATCATTTTACTGCAATATCCTCAGAAGAATTTGGAGGTTTGTCATTTCCTGGTTAAAGGTTTCATTATTTGCTTCTGGCAGAAACCTAGTCAGGAAGAATTCACTGGTTTATATTCTAAGTTAATACACTCTAATCATTTAGAAATTTACTTGCAAAAATAACTCAGCATATTTGTTGTTCTTTAAGGACTGTAGTAAAACTTCCCTGAGTAACTTGGTACACTTTGCAAATAAGGACTAGTTTTAAATACTTGAATGAAGGATGCAAGTATGTTTACACACATCTTTAAAAGCTACAAAGTTCAAGATCTCTGCTCATAGATGACCAGAGTCAATTATGTTCTAAATCTGTCCTTATTTTAAATGTTTCCTTCTTGTCTTTTTCTTTTACTACTCTGTTTCCCATTTTAAATAATTTGTATTAGTCAAAGTAGAAGACAGATAATCTGGACCTTCTTCCAAGAAGTCAAACAGAAAGAATCCAGGGTAACTTCTATGTCGAATTAAAGGTTCATTAGAACATTGCATAATCTACCTGAGGAGGTAAACATCGCATTTTTAGATGTTTTGAAAATTTTATGAGACATTGACATGTGGGGATTTTTATAGTGGCAGTTTATTTCTCTTGTTGTAAAGGATTTCAGAGCAAAAATAAATTAGCTTTTTAAATTAATATCTAGATAGATTAACATATTTTAATGAGCAAGCTATCTTTTATTATTTTGGTATTTTTTATGACTTTTTTCTGACAATAGGTCAAATTATAAAAATTTGCATTTGCATCTACTTATAAAATGATAGAAGTTTATCAGGAACAAAAACGCAAAGGAGTTTTCAGATCTCCATTAAACTTGACATTTTTTTCTAGTAACATTTGCCTAGAATGATAACCCGCAATGACATTTTATACTCACAGAGGAGACAGGCCAACAGATGAAGTTTCCAGGGGTCATTCTTTTGTCCTTTGCCCTTTAACATTTAAACACTGCAAACAAGTGTTTCTAACTCCTCTCAGATAATCCCATTCTCACTTTCTTAAATATGAAGCCTATGAAGGATGCTGGTTGGAAATAAAGGTGTCTATGGACAGAACCCCATGAAATATTGCCCATGGTCCACCTTGAAGTACCCTAGACAGAGGGTTAAATTCCTCCTTGACTATTGATACTATTCATCTTGTTGTTGTTGTTTCACTTTTAATGTTTATTTATTTATTTTTGAGAGGGAGAGAGTGTGAGCAGGGGAGGGGCAAAGAGAGAGTGTGAGAGAGGATCCCAAGCAGGCACAGCGAGCGAGGTGGGGCTCCAATTCAGGGGCTGTGAGATCGTGACCTGAACCAAAATCAGTGGTCAGACCCTTCACCGACTGAGCCACCCAGCCACCCCTGATACTCTTCATCTTAAAGGAAGTTGACAGTTTATATGATTAGCTTTGGAGATTGACCAGGTAGTCTGGAATTTAGTGCTTTGTGGTCACTTAAAGTGGTATATACTAATCATACTTGAGGAGAATAGTTAGCTTATATTGTAAGGTATTACTTGTTTTCAGGAAATCATCTGAAGGAGGTTTATGAAACATTGTGTCTCAGGGTCCCTAATAGCTGGATAACTTTATGAGATGGGACAGCAGTGGAATTTTTCCACTCTATGTCTTTCTGTGTAGTTCTTCATTTCAGGCACAGACAATACGTGGAAGGAAATAAAATGACCACTGTACCCAAAGATGGAAGAAGAACACTAAAGAAGTGTTGTAAATGTTTAAGAAGAAAAGAGAAATTATCTGATTTACTACTAATGTAATTCTCTGCACCTTATAATCCCTTGTAGGGTTCACAATGCAAGAAAGAATGGCCATAGCTGTGCCCTTGGTGACTCTAGGTAGATGCCTATCCTACATCTCCTCCAGGCCACTGTTGGTTGTACTTCTGTGTTTACTATGCTCCTCTGGTAAGTAACATAAACATGTCTGGTTTTGATGCAGAGTAATTTCCTTTACCCTAGGCAAGGATGGAATCAGAGGCCTAAGGTACCTACATTCAGAACTTCCTTAAAACAATGCATCTTTCTGTATTCCAGAAAGAGGCCTGTATCTCCAAGTGTCTACAGGAATTGCTATCCCTTCCTGGACTCATTATGGGTTCAGATAAATAAGATCTGTTATCCTCAAGATGGGTGAGTGGTAGGGAGGGAGAATGCCCTTCAAAGTTGTCTTGGATGTTCCTGTTTTATTTTTACAATAAATAAAAGTGCTGGGTGTGGCTGGTCCATGAATAGTGAACAAACAATGTGATCAGGTCTAGTAGGCTTGGCTCTGCATTCATTCCTTTGCTCACTCATACCTCCTTTTCATTCATTTACTAAAATATCTACTGAGAGCCCACTATGTGCCTGGCACTTTGCAAAACACTAAGAGTACATGGACGAGTGAAAACAGACATAATTGGGTCACTGGTCTATTATCATGGAGCTCACTGGTCAGTAACAGTCAGTCCTGATTATTATTTTAGTTTTGGATGTCCCTTTATAATTAATGTCCACCTTCCTATCCAAATTGTGAGTTATAGACTTGTTAAAATAGTCTAAACTTTTTTTTAGGGGAGAGAATATTATTTAATTTCAGTAATTTAGAATAGGATCATGCATCTTGGAGTTGATGCTAACTTCTAATTTGTCATGACAACCTCCCAGCATTAAAGTTTATTAGACTTTGCTTCAACTTTACTCAAAGAGACAGAGATGGAGAGAGGCGGGACCAAATCCAGAAGCCAAAGCTCTGGTCATTCATTTTCTGAGACTGCTCCAAATACCCCTGATGTGCTTCCAGGTATTATAAAGTGTGTAATGAGAGAGGAGTGATCCTTCCAAATCACATAAGATGAGAAACCTATTGACAGAGAGTGAACCTTTTTGGTCTCACTGCTTAAGTAAGAATTTTCAAAGCAAACATTTCAACCCTCTACTTGTAACACTGTTTACAGAGAAAATACACCCTGTGTTTACTGTGGGGCCTGGAATGTAGCCTGAAAAATAAATGCAGGGGGATTCCTGGGTGAAAGGAGGTCAAACTGTAGGAAAACTAAGACAGTCATTTTTCTGTCTTAACCCTGAGCAGCACATTGTCTTCTGCCAGTAATCGACCTGGTTGTATCTGGTATAAACTGGGATGGTAGCCACATTGATAATGGCTGAATAAACAGCATATTAATGGCAACTGTTTTGAAAGATAAGGAGGGATTTCAGATCCTCAAGTCGCTTTTTCTGAGGGATGCTTCAATTCAAAGCCTGGCTCATCCCCATTCAGTTTTATCTGTGGAAATCGCCAGTCACCTGCTTCTGCCTTTTCCCTTCAATAAAGATGATGATGTGGCACAGCACACAATCATCTCCTACTCACTGCTGTTAATATTATTATTTTTATTGAGCAAAATTCTAACTTCTCAGAGTTAACTGTTACTGTTTAATCTAAGGGCACATACTAGGAGTAATGTTATTACTACAAAGACAGAAACAAGCAAATGATCCAGGTACCTGCGCTTTTCTATCTTCATTCACTCATGCCTACTGTCTCTCATCCTATGGCATCAACAAGAAGTGATTATTCATGAATATAACAACAAATTTATTCAACCTCCCCTCAAAAGATAATTAAAATATTTTAATACACTTTGTTTCTTTAGCTTAAAATAATATTTCTAAGGTCATTTCTGATACGCAGCAAGGATTGGCAATACACTGTGGTCCCTCATTTAAAAATCAGGTTGAGGGGCGCTTGGGTGGCTCAGTCGGTTAAGCGGCCGACTTCGGCTCAGGTCATGATCTCGCGGTTCGTGAGTTCGAGCCCCGCATCGGGCTCTGTGCTGACAGCTCAGAGCCTGGAGCCTGTTTCAGATTCTGTGTCTCCCTCTCTCTGACCCTCCCCCGTTCATGCTCTGTCTCTCTCTGTCTCAAAAATAAATAAACGTTAAAAAAAAATTAAAAAAAAGTGTAGTATTGGCATATGAACAGATATACAGACAAATGGAATATAATAAAGAGTCCAAACTACACTTAAAAAAAAAAAAATCAGGTTGTAATTGTTTATCCTTTCTCTCGTTACTCATTCCTTTCAATCATATTTACTAAGCACTTACTACATGTCAGGCATTTGAGGTAGAGTGGAAAAGAAATATATTCCTTGTCCTCATGGAGCTAAGAGTCTAGCGAGAGAGACTGTTCTGTAAACAGTTGTATATTAATCAAATCTTTATACATTCATATTAAAGTTCAATAGGGTAATGTGGTCTTAAAACAAAGTTCTCCTTAATACTTTTGTAAGGCAAAGCAAATGGCTTTTGATGTATCTATTTGGCTAGGCCAGATATATCAGGCTTTATTAAAGCTGGGCACAATTTTCCTCTTGAACATGAGAATGCTTTCTTTCTACAATGTCTCTGCAAAGGATCACAATGATGTAGATAATATAGTTTGCTCAGTAGAGGACAATGATGAAGCCATGGTATGCATCACTGTGTATTGGTATAATTACAGTAGTATAAATTTAAATAAAGAACAGACACATGGACAACTAAATAAGCACAATTCAATGTATGTGCTCTGCTAAAAATGTGAGACCATAGCATAGTGAAAGGAATAAGGGGTGGAGCCATTGGAGACAGAATTTAAAACAAACAAACAAACAAACAAACAAAAAAACCTTCCAGGTCCAGGTTCTTAAGGATTAATAGAATTAACCAAAGAAAGGAAGAAATGGTGGAGAAAAAGAATAAATTAACAGATAATTAATGACACCTAGCCATTATCCTCTCTGTGGTTATTTGGTCATCCTCTCATGGAAAGAAAGCCTCAGTTCCCTTCCCAGACATTCTCCTGGACTCTTATTGGGTTCTTTCCTGTCATTTGACTCAAAAGAACACGGGAAAGAGGAGGGAGGCACCACTCAACTTTCTCACCATAAACGAAGTTCTGTCCCACTGTATGGGATTGGGCTTACTATCGTTTAAAAGGCTGGTAGAAAAATAAGGGAAAAGAGAATAGCCTCAATATCCTGAGGATATCTCAAAGGTCAGACCAGAGTACAAATAAAAGTGGTCTGGAAAAAAAGTATCCTAAGGCAAGGACCAACAGGTTCTTCTGCTTTCCTTCTTTTCTTTGTGATATTGGGAAGAAGTATTGTTAACACATTGACTAAAAACAGAAACCTGGTCCCTTTATTTTATTTTGCCTTGAGATTTATTTTTAGAGTATCTCATCTTAAACTTGTAGTTCTGGAAAGGATCTTTTAAAAAGTCTAATCCAACCCCCTTGTGTTATGAATTAAAAAATTACCGACCAGAGTGGTGAGATAATTTGTTCAAGAGCACAATTACTTAGGGGACAAAGTTGAGACCTGAAACCAGATCTTCTGGTGCCCCCCAAAGTAGAGAGTAATTTAGAATTATTCAGACCTGGTTTGCATCTGTGCTCTGATTTATATTTGTATCTGTTTCCTCTGTATAAGGGACACTATAATAATTTACAGGGAACTTATGAGAAATAGATGAGAAAAATATATGAAGAGCACCTAGCAGAATATCAGATTCATTGTGAGTGCTCACCTTTACAGCCTCTTTCTCCTTTTTTACCCAACAAAAACCATGCTGCAGAAACTGTGAAGATCTGTGATTAAGGTATTTTAGAACACGACTTTAGAAGCCAATCTGAAATCATGGACATTACTAATGGAAGATAAATGTAAGAATTTATATATGCACATTTGTGTATACTTGCACACACACATGGTTTCCTCCCACAGTGAATAATGTGTGAAATTTGAAATATTTGAAATTCCTGGTAATGCCTTAATAATACCAATTATTTTCATCATGAATATTTGAAATATTTGAAATTCCTGGTAATGCCTTAATAATACCAATTATGTTCATCATGAATACCACTAATTGAGCACCTACTATGTGGCAGGTATTGTGCCACTTCAATTACAAACATTAATGCTAATTCTGGCAACAATCTAACAGATCACTTCACAGATGATGAAACCAAGGGCAGAGTCATTGAGTCCCACAACTAGCATCAGGATGATATGAAAGTTATAGAAAATTTTCAACTCTCAGATTTGTTTCATGCAGAATAATTAGAGGTGATTTCTTAAAATCCTGTCCAGCACAGATGCCTACACACTTAAACTAGCAGCTGCTCTCCTTGTATATTCAATGGGCAGTGTTGCTAGGCTTGATAGGTCAGGACCATAAACTTGGGTAATTTAAAGACGGAACAAAGGGCATAGATGACGATTTCTTCCAAGCACACACCTGCTGAGAGCTATGAGTAACTATCCCTAAGGTCAGACTTAATTGGATTTAGATCCAAATGAACTCTGACATGTTGATTATTCACTGCTTGAAAGCAGAAGGAAGAAAAATGCTAAGGTGAGAGGTCAGGAGTATAAGCTTTCCTTTTTCTCTCCTGTGGTTCTGAAAAGTCCCCACTGAGGACTTTCTTTTTATTCAGGTTTTATATTTTCACTTTTAAAGTCACTTGGGGAACCTAAATGTTCTGGTACTCTATACATCCCAAACACATATCTTTCCTCACATACTCAGGTTCTATAGTTTCTAGAATCAGTCCTGTGATGGCTATTAGGAGCCTACCAAGGACATCACAAAGTAGTTGGGGATACATATTCGAGAATTCTCACAATTAATCTCCTCCACAGAATTTTAATAAAGGAAGGTAAGCAATCTTAGAGGTGATAGGAATATTAGGGTGAATAAGAGTGAATTGTCTGCTCTATCCCAAGCTTTGTATATCTTACCTCAGTTAATTTTCATAATTATTATTCTCGTTTCATCACAAGTACAATTATTATCCTCATTTTATCAAAGAAGCAATTGAGGCTTAAAGATGTAATGCCATGCAACAGTAAATGGCAGAGTTATTATTCAAAATTCAGCTCTGTCTGATTCTGGCAGCCAGAGCTCTGGGAGGATGGCTGTTCTGATATGGTCAAAGAAAGGCTAGATACTGGGTTAAACCCATCAAAAAAAAGCTTCCTGGAGGAGATGGGTCCTGAGTTGGAAGACAGAGAAAAAAGAACAAGTGGCTTGATGGCTACAATATGGGTAGAATAAACTGGAGTGAAAAGAGGAATGTGAAGGATTCAAAAGAATATTCTCTGAGTTTGGAGCTGGACCCAGTGATGAGGCTAGAAACAGCCAATGGTTGTTTCAACACAGCAGGAGAGCAACTGGATACTTGAGAACCAGAGAACAATCTGGGAGCCAGAGAGTGGGAGCAGACTACACTAGTCAGTTGTTAAAGATCAATAGGTATATGGAAGATTCTGGAAAGGAAATACACCTCTTTGATTTCTGAAAGATAATAACAATGTTTCCACAGTAGATGAGATCCATGACAGAAAAGATGAGTTTGTAGAGAAGAGAATGGCCACAACTGGGTTGCCATAGCTCAACCTGTGTTTGTCATGCATCATTCCTTCATTTAGCAAGTACCTACTGAGTACCTACTGTGTGTCAGGCTCGCAGTGGTCACAGGAATTTCCACAATGTATACCTGAACTACAGCAGCATATCAGGTCTGCCCAGAGGAAAAACAAAGTTATCTCTTGCATTCCAGTGACAGTGACATAAAATCGATGACCATTAAATCAATGAGGAAAAATTCACCATAGAAATTTAAGTGCTTTTGAGAATGAGATGGGGTTAAAATGACTATCCTAGTACAAGTGAAGTGTTGATAGTGTTGAATAAAATGGAAACAGGAGAGGCTACACTTTAAGAGGAAACAGAATAGGAAATGTGGATGAGATTTATAATGATAATAATAGTTCCTATTTGGGGACCCTGTACTTTGGCTGTACTAGATGCTTTACTTATTCACCAGTCTGCACTACAGCTCTGTAAGTTATTACCGTCATTTTATTGGTGAGCTGTAGGATCACCAGCCATCCTGAGGGGTTTCCCTGGCAGAGGACTTTTAGTGCTAAAGCTAGGGGAGACCCAGACAAACTGGGATGGTTGGTTACCTGAGAAGAAACTGAGGGTCACAAAGTCGAAAGTCAAAGACAGAATGTGAACTCATGCCCAAAACTTCCAGATGTCTTTCTACTATAGCACATTGCCTCAATATTTAAAAATCCCAAAATTACAAATATTAGACCACATATTCTCTTTTTTGTTTTCTTTTTCTTGTTTGTTGTTGTTGTTTTTGTTATTTTGAGAAAGAGAGAGCATAAGCAGAAAAGGGGCAGAGGGAGAGGGAGAGAGAGAATCTCAACCAGGCTCCACACCCAGCGTGAAGCCCAGGGTGGGGCTCCAGGCTTGATCCCAGGATCATGAGATCATGACCTGAGCTGAAATCAAGAGTCAGTTGTTCAACCAACTGAGCCACCCAGGCACCTCTCAGATCACATATTTTCTATACACACAAGCATGACAAAGTTTTTATTTCTTGAATCAATAACTTCCATGCCATCTCTTCTGTTAAATTGTTCATTGCTTCTGTCTCAACCACTAATCCCTTTGTATGGTCTAGCATATCTTTGACTAACAGCTTCTTTCAACAGAGGAGAAACGTGTTTATATATAGTAAACCTTTTCGTTTTTCAGATTTAGTTAGAACCTCAACGCTAAGTGGTACAAAAGAACTCCAAAACAGGTTGTGTTGCAGCAACTGGGTGGCTCAGTCAGTTAAGCATCTGACTCTTGATTTCGGCTCAGGTCATGATCTCATGGTTTGTGGAACTGAGCCCCACATCGGGCTCTGCTCTGACAGTGTGGGATCTGCTTGGGGTTCTCTCTCTCTCTCTCTCTCTCTCTCTCTCTCTCTCTCTGTCTCTCTTTCTTTCAAAGTAAATAAACTTTAAAAAAAAAAGGTTGTGTCTTCAAGAGACTAACATCTGGAAGAAAATAAAGTGAAAAATGAAAGTCCAGCTGTTTCGTCCATAAGCCAAACACGATGCTATTTGGGGACATCTGGAGAGCTGACTGAAGTTTTTTGATTTTCTTACAGATGTTCAGGGTCATCTAGACACTGCTATAACTGCACATGGAAAGATATGCATAATGGTATTTCACTGTGTAACTGCCATAGAGAACCCTTTTGTAATGTTAATGTCTGTGGTCAGAATGAAGACTCACCCTATTGGCCTATACTGTTATATCAATTATATTTTATAGCATGTGGTTATTATGTTGCAGGACATGTATTTTGACCCAGATAGCCAAGCCATGATGTAGACATTATGGATTTTGAAATTAGTTACTTTATAGCCCTTTTCTGTTTAGGTTCTAATTGGTTATATGCAAGCAGGAAAAATGGAGGACATTTACTGGATTGCCTGGACTTTCTCAAATAACTAAACAAACTTATTGAAGGCTTGTTTAGAAGTGATTCAAATAATTCAAACTTTGAAATGATGTCACGTTCTAAAGACGGTCCCAGGGTTCAGTATGCCCTGCAATCAGCACACCCCCATCTGACTGCTGTGGGAGCAGCTGCATTATCTGCATTTGGCCAAGTAAGCAAACTCTGCACCGTGTCACAGTGTTTGTTGTTTGCTAATGGGCTAGTGGTTAAAAACCGCTTAAAAACTCTAATTACACATTTTCAGATAATGCAGAGGTGGCATATGGTTGGCTTCATTACTTGAAGATATACACATACAGACTTTACTTGTATACTTTGTCTGGTGCATAGTAGCTATTCAATAAGTGCTTTATAAATGCCTGAAAATGATATCAAGCCTTAACTAATTCATTACCATGCACTGAATACAGAGTTAAACATATGAAGTATATAATATTACTTAATTCACAAAAGAGTCCTCTGGGGGGGCTTTATTATCCCCATTTCAAATATATGTTAACTGGGGTGCAGGAATGTGCAAGCAAGTGACTCACCCCAGGTTGTATCAGTCTAGCATGTGGCAGAAGTGGCTTTTGAACCCAGATTGTCTAGCCCCTTAACCATTATGCTCTGCTGCCTCTTTTTGAAGTGAGTATCTGATGGCAGAGACCTAGATTTGCTAAGAATCCCAAGACTGGTTTAAGACCACTGTCAAGCACAGACATGCACAGATCATTTTATGCCTATTTCATTAAAAACCATTTTGTTGGGGAGGTCCTAGCTCCTGCACATAGATGGGAAAAGTACACATTTGGTACATAAACCCCACTTACACACATTCAAAATGATTCAGTCAGTGGGTTCGCAAAGGTTGTTTTAAGCCAAATGACACCTGTAAAGGAAAGTTATGTTGCTGCTCTTTCCTTTTAAATCTGAACTTCTTACTTACTGACCTGGTCTGTTGCAAACATCGATGTGTCATAAAAAATACGTTACCTTATAAATCACATCTCTCCTGTAGGAGATTACAACATTTTTTATGGCCCATCTGAACCTCTTGAAGCTTTGTTTCTTCAGAACCTATTCCAGTTACAAAGAGATGAGGTTTTTACTTCAAAGGAAGCAGCTATGAAACCTACACTTGTAGAACACAAAACTACCTCCTTAAGGTTTTTTGATGATTGTTACATCATTCACTTTTTGCAATTGCCATTTAAAAATTCACAATACACATAATAAGGTATCCACTTTTTATGACTATCCCACTGCTAATTTCAACTATGTATGCAAACAAGTTGGAAAAATAGTGTGTCAGCTCTTTGATCTTAAGTCTCATCTTTACTCAGTGAAGCTTACTGGAAGAGTCATCCCAATTCCTAGAAAACCACAGGTTTTGGTGTATTAAGCAGGTAGCACATTAAGAAATTTTATTGTACATACCCACAGAGTCAGGGATTTTAAGCCAAATGGTTGCATTTTTTTTTTCAGAGTGAAAATTTAAAAGGAAAGATAATTATGCTACTCAGTATTTAATAGAATCATCGAGTGACATTATTTAGGTTGTTTTTGCTTTCTTTGAAGAGCATGCTCATCAAATACTACGTAAAAGTCTATGTGTACCCACCAACATAATAACACCCTTCATTTATGTGGCCATTTGTTGTTTCCAAAGTGCTTTTACATTTATTACATAATTGGGTGATATCATTTGAACACTTGAAATTATACCCCAGATACAGTCCAATAACTGCATTCTGAACACTAAATTCAAGGTAGATATGCTTTTCTGGCACTGCCTTGACTAAAAAAGGTAACATAAAATAATACTGCTCTAGTCCCAAAGGGATTTCAGACAAGGAAGCAAAAAGATAAAAACAAAACAAAGCAAAAAAAAAAAACAACAACAACAAAAAAAAACCCCAACAGTATTACAGTATCTTACTCACTGTTAAACCACAGTGAAATTTACAAGAGGTGTTTTGTTAAAGGATTTTTCCCAAATGGTCCAGAATACAACTTAACAGTTAGGTCTTGTAAGATTAAGTGCTTTACCTTCACCTTGATTTTTTTTTTTTTTAATGGCTGCTTCTAACTGTGGTGCCTCACCTTAGATGTAAAATATCACCTAAGAGGGATGAGCTAATGGTGTGCCTGGAGGAACTTTTACTGGAAACCTTAATGAGTGAGAAGCACAATCAGGAATATCACAGTGGATGCAGAGCAGCACGGCGGAATGAAGAGACAGAGACTTTGAAGTCAAAATGCCTTGGCTTAAAATCCAGGTTATTCCATTTACTACTTCAAAGGCATTGGACAGCTCATGTAAACTATCTGAGCCTTAGTTTTCTTACCTTTGCAACGAAGATGGTAATATCCTTTATTTTTCATAGGGTTATTGTGAATATCAACTTTAATATTGACTGTAAATATTTAGCTGGTGCCCAAGATATTAAATAATAAGTAGACTCATTGCTTCCTTATTATTAGGCCTGTTTCCTTACTACTACAATGTTATAGGCAGACATCCAAGAGGGCGTAGAATAAGAAAATTTAAGTGAATAAAGAGGAGGACAGAGCTTTAGTGAAGATGGTTTCCTGGATTGTGGCTTGGGTATCTAGATTGTGATATTCAATAAAATTAGAAAGAGGGAAAGAGAGAATGAGAAAACTTGTGGGGGAGAAAGAAGGTAAGATTATATGGCACAGCACATTTATCCTGCTCACTCCTGAGTCCCCAGATCCTAACAAGGTCCTTGGAACAGAGTAGGTAATAATGATAAGAAAATCACATAGCAAATAACAAATACTTAGCAGCAACTGACATAATTAGGTAACCCAGACTAACTCAATGACCATATTTGAATTGGATACATGATCAAAAAAATATATACCTCAGAGAATATTCTTACCAGAAATGTATAAATATATAACGTGGCATATATGCCCTTTTTCAGGGGCCAAACAAAAACTTTCATAGCATTTCAAATAAAATGGATTAAGAATGAAAGCATACAAAACATCAACAGTACCCAGAAAGATTAAGAAACTGTTTCTTTTCTAGGTCTAATATGCTAGGGATTAGAAGCATTGCTTTCTTTCTTTCTTTTTTTTTTTTTTACACCATTTTATATTCTTATTTGGATGTACACAAAATCATTGGTCTTTGGCAAGAATATGGAATGGGAAAAAGACAGTCTCTTCAACAAATGGTACTGGGAAAACTGGACCAAACTTTTTTATACCATACACAAAAATAAAGTCAAAGTGGATTAAGGACCTAAATGTGAGACTTGAAATCATAAAAATCCCAGAAGACAGAATAGGCAGTAATTTATCTGACATCACCTGTAGCAACATTTTTCTTGATATGTGTCCAGACGCAAGGGGAATAAAAGCAAAAATAAACTTTTGGGACTTCATCAAAATAAAAAGCTTCTGAACAGCAAAGAAAACCATCAACAAAAGTAAAAGACAATTTACTGGATGGGAGAAAACATTTGCAAGTCATATTTAATAAAGGGTTAGTATCCAAAATATATAAGGAACTTATACAACTTAATACAAAAAAATCCCCCAAATAATCCAGTGAAAATATGGGCAGAAGACATGAACAGACATTTCTTTAAAGAAGGCATCCAGATGGCCAATAGACACATGCAAAGATGGTCAACATCACTCGTCATCAGGGAAATGCAGATCAAAACTACAATTAAGATATCACCTCACACTTGTCATATTGGCTAAAACAGAACAAAACAAAGCAAACAAACACAAAAAAGCATGAGAAACAGCAAGTATTTGTAAGGATGTGGAGAAAAAGCACCCTCTTTTGCTGTTGGTGGTATTGAAAACTGGTGCATTGTTTTTTTGTGGCGTTGTTTACAATAGCCAAATTATGGAAGCAGCCCAAATGTCCATCGATACATAAGTGGATAAAGAAGAGGTATAAAGACGGGGCGCCTGGGTGGCTCAGTCGGTTGAGTGTCTGACTTCAGCTCAGGTCATGATCTCACAGTCTGTGAGTTTGAGCCCCACGTTGGGCTCCGTGCTGACAGCTCAGAGCCTAGAGCCTGCTTCGGATTCTGTGTCTCCCCCTCTCTCTGCCCCTCCCCTGCTCATGCTTTGTCTCTCTCTCTCTCTCTCTTTGTGTCAAAAATAAATAAACATTAAAAAATTTAAAAAAGAAGAGGTATAAAGAAGAGGCTATATATATATATATATATATATATATATATATTATATAATATATAATTGAGATATATATATAATGGAATATTATTTAGTCATGAAAAATAATGAAATCTTATTTACAACATGGATGGAGTTAGAGAGTGTAGTGGTAAGCAAAATAAGTCAGTCAGAGAAAGACAAACACATGATTTCACATGCTTTCACTCATATGGAATTTAATAAACATAACAAATGAATAAGGGGGAAAGAGAGAGAGAGAGGGAGGGAGGGAGAGAACAAGAGAAGCCAAGAAACAGACTCTTGACTCTACAGAACAAGCTGATGGTTACTAAGAGGAAGGTGAGTGGAGGGATGGGTGAAATAAATGATGGGGATTAAGGAGGCCAGTTGTGATGACCACTGGGTGTTGTATGCAAGTATTGAATCACTATATGGTACACCTGAATCTAATATAACACTGTATGTTAACTATACTGGAATTAAAAATCAAAATTTAATAACATTTTTTTTTAATTCAAAATCAGACGTCATTAATCTCTATCAGAGATCTTGTCAATGTCCAAAAGCTCTTAGTGCTTCCCTTAACCTCTACCTGAAGACTTGAAAGTGACACAGGGCACTTCACTATGTAGAATCTATCTCATAGGTCAGGACCAAATCAGCATGGCAGTGTGGCTATGAAAAAAAAAAGTCAAATAATGGGTGGCTTGGACCTTTGCATGGAAAGGTCTTTATTTTCATGTCCTTATTAGGTATTTTCAAATGCCATTAAACATTTCTATTCCTAGAGCTATCTCCATTCCCATTTTGTGCTGCATTTGACTTTAAAAGAATTCTGTCTTCAATGCCACTGTAGGTAAGCAGATAATCTATCTGCTATTCATAAGGCACAGCAGTTTTTCCAAGAACCTTGGGCACTAAAAGGCAAAGTTCTATTTTAATTACCTATTTACATTTACTATTTCATTGTGAAATAGGTTAAAATGTGGGAGTGAGGAGGCCACACTCAACAGCTGCCTGTCTCCATGAGAAAATGGGCAAAAGAGGCCTTTCAGACTTCGACCCAGTTCAACAGCCTTTTGGGATTACTGATGGGGTGAAGTTTATCATTTTAAAGTGTAAATAAGTCACAAGGGTTATTTTGAAATGAAATTTATTACTTTAAGGATAAAGATCAACACCTTTGGGAAATCAGTTAGCCCTCATATTTGAACAAGCAGTGCACCTCCCTTACAACTTCAGTGCTTTGAATCAGTCTAACATTCTTTTTTTAGGTAAGCATTCTTTAATGTACATGGAAAAGTGTGATCTGAAACAATACAATGCTAATACATAAAACAGCTATTTGCTATATGCACAAATTAGCAGCACACAATTTAATTTAAAATTAACAACTAATGATTCTAGAAAACAGCAATGTCTTCTCAGTAAGAAAGCCATACAATGGACTGAATTTTGCCCCCTGCTTCTCATATGTAGTGGTAGAGTGGAATACAGTAACACATCTTATAGGACAAGACTGGGCAGGCCAAGTAATGTGTTAGTGGTGCCTTTTACCAGGAGAGGCCCTGAAAACATTTATCAGTGATGGGCACAGAGTTCTAGGAACTGCTTGCAAAAAGAAGAGTGTCACTCTATGACAGCTTAAAAATACCTTGGCATTCAATGATCTTGGAACTGTGTAGACTTAGGTATCTAGATAAAATGAAAGTCCAGGTCTCTCATATGTGTATGTAATTTTATACCCACTCTTGTGAGTGGGCTAAAATCCCCTGTGGTTATCTTCACTCCTGAACATTCCTTTGTGAGCTCTTGTTTTCTTCTTATTATTCATTCATATACTCCCTTTTCTTCTCCCTCACTTCCTAGTTTCCTTTTTTCAGTATATGGTGTTTAATTTTTTTTTTTTTAATGTTTATTTATTTTTGAGACAGAGAGAGACAGAGCATGAACAGGGGAGGGGCAGAGAGAGAGAGGGAGACACAGAATCGGAAGCAGGTTCCAGGCTCTGAGCCATCAGCCCAGAGCCTGACACGGGGCTCGAACTCACAGACCGCAAGATCATGACCTGGGCTGAAGTCGGATGCTTAACCGACTGAGCCACCCAGGCGCCCCCAGTATATGGTGTTTAAAGAATGGAAGAGAAGGAATGAAATTCCACAAGACGTTTTATCTGCAACTCTGCTGGCCCCAGCCCTACGTGCAGGGGGTATTTAGTGAGACCAGGTCTTCCACCCAGCTGGCTGTCTCTCAGCATGTGACAAGAATGCACATTGAACCCCTTGGGTTCTGGCATAAGACTTCTCCAGTAGGGAGAGAACAATTTATGCAAATGGGTAGGAGAGGCAGTGTAGGAGGAAAGAGACCCATTTTCATCACCACACACTCTGAACCAGTGTGCTAGGACTGGAAGAACCCCCAGAGAAATGCTTGCCTGACTTAGTGATTAACTCCCCAAACATTTACCAAGACTACTTGTTAGGCACTGGGGATGCAGAAATGCTAGTCTTTCTGAATCCATTGTATCTTAGTTAACTGTAATTATAATATAAAGATTGAGGGGTGTCTGGGTGGCTCAGTTGGTTAAGCATCCAACTCTTGGATTTAGGCTCGGATCAGGATCTCATAGTTCATGAGTTCGAGCCCCACATAGGGCTCTGTGCTGACAGTGTGGAGCCTGCTTAGGATTCTCTCTCTCCTTCTCTCTCTCTTCTCCTCCCCCACCCCTTTCTCAAAAGAAATAAATAAACTTAAAAAAATAATGATACAAAGATTAAATCTGTATATGTATATGTAGGTATAGGTATGCACACACACACACACACACACACCTGCCAAAGTTTTATGGGAGCTCAGAAAAGGAACCACTAGTTCTGAGATTGGGAAGAGGGAGAAATCTTAGCAGGTAGTAACATGCAAAGACCCAAAGAAACAGACACACAGTATTTAATAAATGAGGAAAGGGTGGAGGTAGAGGCACGAGGTCTCTAGAATTGAAATAAGATGAGGACAATAAAGTGAACCATAGAAATCAAGATGTCATTGATAATCTTGACATTCCTTTCAGTGGAATGTAAGAGGCCAACTACAGTGAGACAGGAGGGAGATGATAAAGAGAATAGTAGACAGATTAGCATTGGATGGATTAGCATTGTATTGAGCCACAGGCCCCTTTTGTTAATTAACAAAGAGAGATAAATATCAGTATTGCCACTTGCAAAATCTGTAGGGAGAGTGAAGGGATCTGAGTGTGGAAAAGACTTGTGAAGAAACAGGAATTATAATGACCATAATGTTTAATGACCAGGACATATCATTCTACCCAACAAATTTGCAAAAACCAACAAGCCACAAGCAAACAAATAGAAATCTGATACTTCTAAGTGTTGACTTGTGAAGAGCAAAGGGGGCTCATACAGCTTTCTGCTACACCTGGTATGAGAGCAATTTGGCACTAGGAGTAAAGGTAAAGGGTGCACATTGTCTGACCAGGTTATACTTCCAGGTATGCACTATGCACTGGTACAAGAAGGATATTATCTAGGTGGTCATCAATTGAATACACATTTTTAAATGTGTCATATTTGGTGAGCCACCATCCAGAAGTTAAAATGAACTAAGTATGTATGTATCAAAGTGGAAACATTATCTGTAGCATAATATTGAGGGAAGAGAGCAAGTTATAGATTGGTATGTATAAATGAATACATTTACATATGTGGAATAAGTAAAAAATAATTGACAGGATACACAGCTCACTCTTACTATCTCTAACATTAAGTTTTGTGAATAATTTGGGAAAAATGCACACAACAACGCAGCAATGAGAATAAGCCATGTATAACTACAAGCAACTATATGGATGAATGTCACAAATATGAGGCTGAACAAGTGGAACCAGACAGTAAAGAGTGCGTACTGTACAGTTTATATAAAAGCAAACAAACACAACAACAAAAAAAATCAAAGCCAATGTATCCTGATAGGAATTAGGATAATACATTTATGCAAAGGGTAGAGATTATGAAGGTGCACAGAACATGTCTTCTATTGTGCTAGCAATGTCTTCTTTCTTGATCTGGGTTCTGTTAATAGAAGTGTTTTCAGTTTTATGTTTATTAAAAGTCATTTAACTGCACACTTGCTAAATGTTTACTTTTCTGAATGCATGCCATACTGCAATAAAAAGTGTAACAATGCTATTCAACAGAGGGGAAAAATTATTTATTTATTCTGAGTTGATGGGTTCATAGGTGATTATACATTTCCTGTGCCTTGCTGTTTATTTGTAATATTTCATTATAAAAAAAAAAAGAAACCCAGGAGCCAACTTAAATTAAGAATTAAAGATAAGGGAAGGCACGAGTTGGCAGTGATAGAAAACAAGGAATCTGAGGCTCGGAGATCACAGAAGATGTGCGGACAGCAAAACCAAAACAGCAGTCCGCTCTCTGCACCTGTCATTCCACTGCAGTGGCATCCTCTTGCATGTATGCATGTTCTCTTTTTATTTTGGAAACTTATCCAGCTTCTGCCTTTAAGTGTTGCATAGTTCCCTTACTCTATGTCAGTAATTGTATTTATCCACAGTGAAGGAACTTCGCAAGCTTTCCAGTAGCTGCTGATATTTTAAAACACTGCTTTTGAGGTAGATGAAAGAATGAGAAATGCTTCCTTCTCTGCTTTTCCAATTTTCTCATAAAAGGGTGAATAGACTATACCAAGTCTTTAAGAGGTATTATTTTTTAATGTTTGTTTATTTATTTTGAGAGAGGAAGAGAGAGAGAGAGACAGAGAGCGTATAGGTGAGGGGCAAGAGAGAGAGGGAGAGAGAATTCCAAGCGGGGTCTAAGCTGTTCGGGCAGAGCCTGACATGGGGCTCGAACTCATGAACCATGAGATCATGACCTGACCCAAAACCAAGAGTCCATCACTTAACTGACTGAGGCACCCAGGCACCCCTATTAGATATTATTTTTTAAGCTGCACCAGGGTAAGATGAAAGCCTGTCTAAAAGGGTCTGTCATTCACCCTCTTTGGTCTTCAAAATAAAAGAATAAGTCAGGTTCAACACTATTGATGGGTAATATGCATTCACTTTCTCTGACCTTATGAAAAACACTGAATTTTTTTTTTTTTGGTGGGTGGGGAATTCAGTTACAGTGTGTTTGATTTTAAATACATCAAGTATTTGTAAACTGTCTCTCAGATAACGAAACCCTCAAAGAGTGTGGGATATGTTTCAGGAAGATCCAATAGTAGTCAACTCTCTCTGAGTAAATAAAATAGAGAGAGGACACAGTGTCCCTTCTAGCACAATGCTTACCCTCTCTGTGCAGTTCTTGTGCCACTGCCCTCACTTTAATGCTCAGATTATCCCCAGGCGTTTAATCCATGTCACTTCAGCACATTGCACTTAATTGCAGAATTTAAAGAAGACAAAGAACACTGTAGAAATGGGAGGGATGCCTCTGGGCTTTAGCTACTCTGTAAAGATGGGTGGGGAAAAGCCTTCCACATTTAACTCTTGTGTATCTTGAAACAAAAGAAATGAGAAAATGAAACGTTTCAGGTTACAGGTGGGCATTTCCATCAGAGAGAGGTTGAGCACCCCAGCATTTGTTAATTTCTAAGTTCAGAATTATCCTGAGAGCCTGTTAATATCTGCTGCCCCCTATAGTTTGCTCTTGTAAAAATCATTTTAAAAAATCAGGAGAGCTATTTAAAACTCCAGTTGCTCTCTTCTAAATCCTAAGCACTTGTGGAATTTCATTCTGTCTCTTTTCAGTCCAAATCCACACATCAGAGTGAGCGAGGACATGGGGCGAGGCAGAATACATCTATGAGCAGTTGTGATTTCATTTAAGGGAATAAACTGGGGGAAATGATTGCCTTTTAAGCATGCAGATTGTATTATATGGAAAAAGCTGCTCAAATAAATATGATTTTCTTTAAAAAAGCAAAGGAAGCATCTGTTTATTAAACTACTTTCTCAATTTCTTATTGCCTTCCGAATTGGTTGTGGTACATGATTGCCTTGGTCTCCAAGCACAATAGCTTCTAATAACATTAAGCTTAAAATAATAGAGTAGAAGAGTACAGACTTGTGGTTTGTTCATTTGCTGAAACTAATATCGACGGCAGAAATTTTATCCAATCCTAAAATAGCACCTGGAACACTAGAAATTTAACAATGGCTCAGTGATGAATGAAATTTCATTATAAAGAATCATAATCTAATATCTAACTCCAGTAAAAATTTTGGAACTAGTTATCACCATGAACAAATGCTGGGGCAAAAGGTAATAAAACTATTTGCTTTAGCAATAGATTAATGAAGAAGAAGGAGTAGGTGATCTTAAGATAATATCACCCCATAGTCTGTGTGACCTGAATCATTTTAGGCTTAATTTCATAATTCAAGTGGACTGTGTATATGCAACTCCCTGAAAGATTATGCTTTCCACAGGCACATAAGACATCTTCTTTAGTTTCTTTAGAATCTACATTATAGAGTTGGAATTTTTACCCAAAACGAAACTGATCATTCTAATCAACTTGGTGAAAACAAAGAGCTAGTAGGCATAGTTGTTCTGAGATCAAATCAGGTTAGCTCCAATCTTGTATAATTAACTACAATGAATTAAACAATGACACTCTCTAAAAAGATAAAAACAAAATAAAAGGTCTTAAGTAGGAGAACCATTAATATATATAAAATCCTATTAAATGCATGAAAATAAATCACATTTGCTGATAGTCATTTTTATTTAAGTTTATTATTTTATTAAATTTATTTATTTATTTATAAATTTATTTATTAAATTTATTAATTTATTAAATTTTATTTATTTTATTATTATCACGCAGTATAACCATACTGTTTCATTTTGCTGAAGTAGAAACACAGACCCCAATCCACCAATTAAGAAACATTGGTTAAACATTCTTGACCTCCTGCTGTGGAGAATATAAAAGATTTTAGATACAAACGTTCTTCTCAAGCTACTCGAAGACTAACAGGTAAATGAGTGAAAAGACTGTAAGCGTTTGAGAGGTTCAAAAGAGAGAGTTTTTTCTTAGAATTTCTTGAAGGTATGGTCTTAGCGGGCTGGCTTTAGATAGGAGAAAACAGGCCGACTGAAGGGATCGGGAAGGACTTCTGAGGTTTGAAACATGAAGGGAAGCTCTGTGGACAGCTGCCATGCACCAGTGGTGTCTGCTGGAAAAGCAGACACAAAAAAACATACCAAAGATTGTGGACTGGCCCGAGAGATTCCTGGCATCCTCAAAGGGGTCCTTGCCCACGGGGTATTGCATACCGGTGAAACAACATAGAAAGGAATTGTTTTAGCGAGGCACACCTCAGGGTGGACCCAGAGCTCAAAATCTAGCTGAACACTCTTCTGTGGGAGTCTGAGGAGGGACGTGGCCGAGAATGGAAGAGCCTCCTCAGAGAACGTGGGAGAGAGGCTGGCGACCTGAGAGAGGGGGCAGGGACAGTGCTGGAGAGAATGCCCCGCTGGCTGGCCCAATGCTTGATTCAAGCCTTATCACTTTCTGTGTGTAAAGTTCGAGCTTGGCCAAGCTTCTCTGGCCTCAAATCTGTTATTCGCCACGTGAGTATATGTGACACCCCTACCGTCAACGTGTATCATACAATCCCGGTGAAAAGCGAATGAGATCATGTAGGCCAGAGTACTTTGTCAAATGTAAAGCGCTATTTAATTTAAGGCTGATTGTGATCAAGCTTGTGGTCAACATCCACAACACCTCGTCTGATTCATTGGCTGAATCATGGTCATCAAAACTCTCTTCTGCATTCATCTACATCCATTTCTCACTTCCCTGAACTAGATCCACTGTTTTCAGGAAGCTCTCTCTACTTGTCTGTTGTCAGGCTTACTCCTCATGCCTTCAACTTTTATGCATGATTTATATCACATTATTCATTTTAACTCGTGTTCTCTCTTATAAAAGGACGTGTTGCCTCTCCGTTGAATTATAAACTCCTGAAGGAAAGGGAGTTTGTTTTTCACTTTTAAAATGACACCAAAAATGTACTTGGAAGCAAAGAAATGAGGCAAGAGGAAGTTGAAAGACAGGATTCAGGGACGAAAACCTAATGCAGACTGACCCCCATCACAGGTAGCCTGGCAATTCTGGCTCTTTTCTTGACAATTATTTATAAAATGAAGATGATACTACATAACTCCATTGTATATGAATTGAATATGAAATGAGTTGAAAAATGACAAAATAATGAATACAGTTAATAAACATGTTGCATTGCATTGTATACATATAAAATGGTATTCAAAAACCTAAATAAAAAATAAAAACAGAGGTTGGGTGAGATTTATATTTTCTGCATCACATGCCTTTTTAAATTTTTAAAATATTTATTTAGTTTTGAAAGAAGAGAGAGCACAAGTGGGGGAGGGAGACAGAATCTGAAGCAGGGTGGAAGCTGTCAGCACAGAGCCCAACGCAGGGCTCAAACTCACAAACCCTGAGATCATGACCTGAACCGAAGTCGGAGGATTAACTGAGAGATCCACCCAGGTTCTCCTCACATGCTTTTTTTTTTTTTTTTAATGTTTATTTATTTTTGAGAGGGAGAGGATGGGGAGGGGCAGAGAGAGAGGGGAGAGAGATCCCAAGCAGACTTCCCACTGACAGTGCAGAGCCCAACAGGGGGTTGGAACTCAGGAACCTTTAGATCATGGCCTGAGCCAAAACCAAGAGTCAGACGCTTAACTGAGCCACCCAGACACCTCCCTGCATCATATACTTTAAACTAATTGAATAATACATCAGACTTGAGTAAGGATAAGATCTTGATGTATTTTTTTTTCCAGTTCTCAGAAACAACGAGCTTACTTTTTCCCCCGCTGATAACATATATTGTTCAGTTATTGTTAACTCTGGCATGATGATACAGAATGTAGAAAACCACGCATATCAGATAGACAAGCAATCTGTGAAAGGTCATATTAAGTAGGGGAAATAAAGTGCTGGATTTTACTATTTAACAAGATGCATTTGTTTTATATATAAGAAGACAACTTTTCATGTTTCAATCAACTCATTGAAAAAAAAGGAAAATATAATGTCTAAAAAGGAAAACTGGCAATAATGTAATATAAACAGAACATTTAATTTCACTTTGTGAAAATTCATTGTTTTGGATTATCTGCATCAGTGACCCACCTATCAGATGTCTCCTTCCATAAACTTCTGTGTCAAGTCACTTTTTTCTCTCTTTCTTTAAAGCTGTTGCTGTCCAGCACAGAGATAATAGAGAACTAGGTAAGATGGAAAGATTGTTTATCTGCTGAGCAGGGCTTATAAAGTCATCTGACATATGCTTCGAAGCGGTCTAATCCAAGAGGGCCATAATTATCATTCTGAACCTGAGTCCCTTGAATGGTGTTTCTCTCTTTTAACTTATGACACTTTAAGGTAACAGACCTTCTTGAAGGAAAGTAAGTTGAACATAATGGGCTCTGTGTTTCTGTAATTTAAAAATTGACCGTGCTCTCAAACTTTAATTCAAACAGTGGCACGAGTCAAGGGATGGGATTGGGTTTCTGCAGTGTTGCTGTCGTTCAAATATAGATCAGCACATCCCCCACTTCTGAGTGTGGACAGACAGCAACTGTAGCTAATCAGAGGATGGTAGCATTAAGGTCTCAAAGCAGAAATTTGCTGGAAAAGTGCTTGCAAAACAGATTGTTTCCATTTTTGCTCTCTCCATCCTGCAAGTGATGGTAATTTCATGGCCAGAAGCAGTTGTGGGAAGGTTGTTGAGGGTGGTTTAAAGGAAACAGCCTGTGTTTAGACTGGAGTAGATGCTTGGAACCCACAAAAGTGAGCGTTTCTCCTTTTACTAGCATTTGTGATGTGTCACCATGGGGACTGCAAAATCTCGCCCAGATGCTAGTGTGTACATGCTTTAGGTGTCCTTGTGGGTGAGGGCTTGGCAGCCAGCATGGTGCCTTAGACTGTAAAATGGGAAAAGTTCATTGTGTTAAAATCTAGACACTTAAAGAGCAATAAATGTTTGCTAAAGGTTTTAGAACCGGAGCAAACAAAAGATTTGGAAACATGAAATTTCATGATAAACAAATCCAAATTATTGCAAACATGCTTGAGCACATCTTTTTTTT
The DNA here is from genome assembly GCF_046562875.1 of Panthera onca. NCBI lineage: Eukaryota > Metazoa > Chordata > Mammalia > Carnivora > Felidae > Panthera > Panthera onca. Next base: position 35,134,293 of record NC_138351.1, read on the forward strand.
TGAGTACATTTTTATTTCTTTTTGAAATGTTTCACAAAGCTCTTTGGTAAATGTAGATGGGTATCAAACCATGACTAAGTATGGAAAGGGACTATTCTATTCACCATTTTTTTACCTCTAGTACAGAGAGTGACTTATGTGACAGTGCTATGTAAGTAGTTTGTTAAGAATGTCATTTAAGCAAAATAATTAGGTTCAAGGGTATTAGCGTGGAGAACACCCATTATTAAAAGATAATAAAATATTTCTTATAATGTATCAAAAATGTATTCTTATAGATGGTAACAGGTTTTCATATCTTTAAAATGTGCACAGTAAAGGAGATACTGACTTTCAAAAGAACAGCAAAAGAACATTTTGGATTTTGCTTAGAATTTTCAAGATTCCTAATTGCCTATCTGAAGACAGTGTGATAATAACTTTAAAAGTGTACTTTTTAGTCTAATAAAAAGCAAACATAAATTTCATGTTATAAACTGAGTGGTTCAAGCTGCTTATTTTGAGAGTCATACTATTACTACTTTCAGAATAATCAGCCCTTGGTACAGGTCACTGGTTGGAGTTTGACCCTGAGTGGTGGTGCTCCACCAATTTCCAGTTGTGTTGATATCAATAGAATTAAATAGACTGACATGGTAACAATAGCATAGTATGTGGCTACACGGAATTCCTATAGAATTTTCAAAAAGTTAAGAAATGACAATCATGTTTGTAGGTAATAAACCAAATCAATACTGAATGACAATATGGGGGATAGAGTCTCAAAGAATCCATCACTGAATAGGGTTTAATTGTAAAACAAATGCTCAGCTCAGCATATGATTTCAGCAATGGTTTTTAATAACTATATTGATTGAACTTCAACTTTTGACCATGAAAGCTGAAACTGACAGTTTTGTGTAGTTCATTCTAACTCTGATTTTTATTTTTTAAATAAAAAAAAAATGTGCTGTTGATATAAGTACAGATAAGTGACAATTAATGGTGTTGATATCACCAGGCACTATCAGCTTGGAAAAGGGGATTGAGAAGTATGATAGGAAATGGAAAACCTGATGAGGCACATAAATGGGGGAATTAGAGCAGATGCTGAGAAAGAGAAAAAGGGGGAACAGGAAGAGAGAAGCCAAAGAGAAGCGTTCGGTGATCTTGATGGCTTCACTTGGAACTCAATAGCTCTGCACATGTTCTGGTTAGAGACCATTGTATACCATGAGTCAGAAGCAACATTTGTATTTCCTGAATCCATTCAATTGTCTCTGGTAGTTAAGAACCGGAACTCAGGGACCCACCTAAACTGGCTGGGAAAAGCTTCCAAAAGAGAAACAAGTAACTTCAGAAAAGACAGACAAGTTTATCTCAAAATTCCCTTTCCTCAATGGTGATAGTGGAAAGGTCAGTATACGTGTTAATAATAATGGTTTACACAATGATACACTTGTAGAGCATTGTTAATTTCACATGTTTGTTCTACATCAGTTGCTTCACAACAACAGCATGGGGTAAGTACAGCCATGATTCTTATCTTCCATTTACAGATGAAAAACAAAGACAAAATGCTTCAAGAAATTTAAATAATTTGTCCAAGCTCCTGGAAGGAACAGTGGGGGAACTGACACTGGAACTTAGGCATCCTGATTCCCAGAACCACGCTCTTTCCCTCACCTCTCTGGTCACTCCTAATCAATGGGCCACACTTGCACAATTTAAACCAGAAAACAAGGTACTTGGAATGACTTTGTAACTACTTCATATTATTCATCGTCACAGATATGCAGACACCTTCTCATTATACATCTCATTACTCTTTTTGATCTGATTTTATCATTCCTTTTACTTTTTGGGTGTTGTATGGAAACAAATTCAACAATAAATTTCGTATTAAAAAAAATGTCATACTGCTGGTTTTCATGGGTATAAAGATTAGAAAGTCCTTCCAGTAACTAAAGTTGGAGGCAGTAACTAAACTGGGCCTCAGTACCAGTTCTATGGCTTCATATTTGAGTAAGTCCATTAAATTCTCTGAATCCCTATTTTCCTTCTTGAAAAATAACAGTTTCAGATTTAGTGCTTCTCTGCACAAACACACACATTCTCCATTCGGTTGTTAATTAATAAACATTATATTATTACATATCATGTATGTATTTATTCATATATTATTTATTAATTTTAACATCACTTAGCCTTCCACCAAAGTTTCTAGGAGTGTGCTTGTGCGTGGCACTGGCGTGTGTGAGACTCCTTTGCTTTTCAAACTATGGACCAATTTGAAAGCAAAAGTTACTGGTGGTCCAGTAACTTCACTGTGACTTGGGAGATTGTTAAAAATTCAGAGCCTCATGCCCCATCCCAGTTCTATTAAACCATAACCTGCATTTTAAACAAGACACTTGGTGATTTGCATGTACTTTAAAGTTTGAGAAATATGCCATAGATCATAAACTTCTAGGAAGAAGGAGAAACAAGACTTTGTATCTGTGTATATAACACGCAGTATAGTGTGATTTAAAAACCCATTTAAAGGCAAGTGTAATTTCTGCCTCTATCAAGATTTTTCAGAAGGTTAGAGTTGTAATGAAAATGTTCGATATTTTACTAATTTTTTATCACTTGCTTCACATTTTGGGGGGAAGTAATTGAAAAAAGTTTAAATTTAGAATGATGATCAAAATCTCATCTTGTTCTGTCTTGAAAAATGGGAAGTCAAATAATGAACCAGTCTCACCAAATCCATGAAACCACATCCATGACAAAATTTGCCTAAGGTCACACAGTTAATGAGTGTTTTAGGAGTCTGATTCCAAAACCTAATCACATTCTATTGTAATGGGCAACTGACTTCTAGTTAACATCAGAAACATGTACAAGGAAAAGATCCATTATTGGTAGAAAAAGTATGCAGCCAACTTTGGTTATTCATTAATCTATTCATTTTCTTTAAGTATTAGCAGTCATTAAGTGATTATTTTTCCAAGTTATACATTCTCCTGAAAGGGATGTGTATTTGTACTATATAAATCACTTCAATGTCTTCAAACCTGTAGTTTCACAACAAATTCCCAATAACATTAAGCATGAATGTTGGAGTAAAAATAACAGTTCTAGTATTAAGCATCCCCAAACATTGAAGACTATTTTATAACCTTCTTTTAAAGTAAAAACAAGCAAAAAATAGTTCAATGCTACATATTAATAAATCATAGTGAATAATTATCTTCTTCAAGCTTAGTTTACTTATCAGTAAACCTAGCTGATACTTTTAAAATTCTGTGTCTTTAAAAACTTGGTGAAATTTCAAACATAAGCAATCTTATTGGTAAGAATGTGATAATTGTAGGGGACTTTAACACTACACTTACAACAATGGACAGATCATCTAGACAGAAAATCAATAAAGAGAGAGTGGCCCTGAATGATACACTGGACCAGATGCACTTGACAGATATATTTAGAAATTTTCATCTTAAAGCAACAGAATATATATTCTTCTGGAGTGCATATGGAACATTCTCCAAGATAGATCACACACTGGGTCACAAAACAGCCCTCAATAAATATAAAAGAATTGAGATCATACCATTCACACTTTCAGATTATAATGCTATGAAACTTGAAATTAACCACAGGGAAACGTTTGGAAAACCTCCAAATGCATGGAGGTTAAAGAATATCCTTCATGCTACTAAAGAACAAATGGGTCAATCAGGCAATTAAAGAAGAAATTTAAAAATATATGGAAACAAATGAAAATAAAAACACAACAATCCAAACCTTTTGGGAGGCAGCAAAGGAAGTCCAGAGAGGAAAATACATTGCAATCCAGGTGTATCTCAAGAAACAAGAAAAATCCCAAATACAAAATCTAACAGCACACCCAAAGGAAACAGAAGCAGAACAGCAAAGAAAGCCCAAGCCCAGCAAAAGAAGAGAAATAATAAAGATCAGAGCAGAAATAAACAATAAAGAATCAAGGGCACCTGGGTGGCTCAGTCGGTTAAGTGTCCGACTTCAGCTCAGGTCACGATCTGGTGGTCCGTGAGTTCGAGCCCCGCGTCGGGCTCTGGGCTGATGGCTCGGAGCCTGGAGCCTGCTTCCGATTCTGTGTCTCCCTCTCTTTCTGCCCCTCCCCCGTTCATGCTCTGTCTCTCTCTGTCCCAAAAATAAATAAACGTTAAAAAAAAAAAGAATCAAAAAAAAAAAAAAGAACAAAACAGTAGAGCAGATCAATGAATCTAAGAGCTGGCTTTTTGAAAAAATAAACAAAACTGATAAACTCCTAGCCAGACTTCTCAAAAAGAAAAGAGAGAGGACCCAAATAGACAAAATCATGAATGAAAATGGAATTATTACAACCAATCCCTCAGATATACAAGCAATTATCAGAGAATACTATGAAAAATTATATGCCAACAAACTGGATAACCTGGAAGAAATGGACAAATTCCTAAAACACCCACACACTACCAAAACTCAAATGGGAAGAAATAGAAAATTTGAACATACCCATAACTAGCAAAGATATTGAATCGGTTATCAAAATCTCCCAACAAATAAGAGTCCTGGACCAGATGGCTTCCCTGGGGAATTCTACCAGACATTTAAAGCAGAGTTAATACCTATCCTTCTCAAGCTGTTTCAAAAAATTGAAATGGAAGGAAAACTTCCAACATTCTTCAAGGCCAGCATTACTTTGATTCCTAAACTAGACAGAGACTACACAAAAAGGAGAACTACAGGCTAATATCCTTAATGAACATGGATGCAAAAATTCTCAACAAGATACTAGCAAATCGAATTCAACAACATATAAAAATAAGTATTCACCATGATCAAGTGGGATTCATTCCTGGGCTGTAAGGCTGGTTCAGTATTTTCAAATCAATCAATGTGATACATCACATTAATAAAAGAAAGGGTAAGAACCATATGATCCTGTCAATAGATGCAGAAAAAGCATTTGACAAAATGCAGCATTATTTCTTAATAAAAACCCTCAGGAAAGTTGGGATAGAAGGAACATACTTAAACATCATAAAAACTATATATGAAAACCCCACAGTTAATATCATCTTCAATGGGGAGAAACTGAGAGCTTTCCCTGAGATCAGGAACACGACAGGGATTTCCACTCTCACCATTGTAGTTTAACATAGTGTTGGAAGTCCTAGCATCAGCAATCAGACAATAAAATGAAATATAAGGCATCAAAATTGGCAAAGAAGAAGTTAAACTTTCACTTTTTGCAGACTACATGATACTCTACATGGAATACTCAAAGACTCCAGCAAAAGACTCCTAGAACTGATACATGAATTCAGCAAAGTTTCAGGATAGAAAATCAATGTACAGAAATAAGTTGCATTTTTATACACCAATAATGAAGCAACAGAAAGACAAAGAAACTGATCCCATTTACAATTGCACCAAGAACCATAAAACACCTAGGAATAAACCTAACCAAACATGTGAAAGACTATATGCTGAAAACTATAGAAAGCTTATGAAAGAAATTGAAGAAAACATGAAGAAATGGAAAAACATTCCATGCTCATGGATTAGAAGAATAAATATTGTTAAAATGTCAATACTACCCACAGCAATCTACACATTCAATGCAATCCCAATCAAAATTGCACTGGCATTCTTGTCAAAGCTAGAACAAACAATCCTAAAATTTGTGTGGAACCACAAAAGACCCCGAATAGCCAAAGTAATATTGAAGAAAAAAAAAACAAAGCGGGAGGCATCACAATCCCAGACTTTAACCTCTACTACAAAGCTGTAATCATCAACACAGTATGGTTTGGGCACAAAAAGAGACACATAGACCAATGGAATAAAATAGAGAACCCAGAATTGGACCCACAAATATATGGCCAACTAATCTTTGACAAAGCAGGAAAGAATGTCCAATGGAAAAAAGACAGTGTCTTTAGCAAATAGTGCTGGGAAAACTGGACAGCAACATGTAGAAGAATGAAACTAGTCCATACACAAGAATAAACACATACAAGAATAAACTCAAAATGGATGAAAGACCTAAGTGTAAGATAGGAAACCATCAAAACACTAGAGAAGAAAGCGGGCAACAACCTCTTTGACCTCAGCTGAGGCAATTTCTTACTTGACACATCTTCAAAGGCAAAGGGGATTTAAAGCAAAAATGAACTATTGGGACCTCATCAAGATAAAAAGCTTCTGCACTGCAAAGAAAACAATCAACAAAACTAAAAGACAACCAATGGAATGGGAAAATATATTTGCAAATGACATATTGGATAAAGGGCTAGTATCCAAAATCTCTAAAGAACTCACCAAGCTCCACACCTGAAAAACAAATAATCTAGTGAAGAAATGGGCAGAAGACATGAATAGATACTTTTCCTAAGAAGACATCCTGATGGCCAACAGAACCATGAAACAATGCTCAACGTCACTCATCATCAGGGGAATACAAATCAAAACCACACTGAGATATAACCTCACACTAGTCAGAGTGGCTACAATGAACAAATCAGGCAACTATAGATGCTGGAGAGGATGTGGAGAAAGGGGAACCCTCTTGCACTGTTGGTGGGAGTGCAAACTGGTGCCGCCGCTGTGGAAAACAGTATGGAGGTTCCTCAAAAAATTAAAAATAGAACTACCTATGACCCAGCAATAGCACTGCTAGGAATTTACACAAGGATTACGGGAGTGTTGATTCATAGGGGCACATGTACCCCAATGTTTATAGCAGCACTCTCAACAACAGCCAAATTATGGAAAGAGCCTAAATGTCCATCAATTGATGAATGGATAAAGAAGATATGGTTTATATATACAATGGAATACTACTTGGCAATGAGAAAGAATAAAATCATGCCATTTGTAGCAATATGGATGGGACTGGAGGGTATTATGCTGAGTGAAATAGTCAGACAGAGAAAGACAGATGTATTATGGTTTCACTCATATGTGGATCTTGAGAAACTTAACAGAAGACCGTGGGGGAAGGGAAGGGGAAAGAATTAGTCACAAACAGAGAGGGAAGGAGGCAAACCATAAGAAACTCAGAAAACAAACTGAGGGTTGATGGGGGGTGGGGGAGAGGGGAAAGTGGGTGATGGGCATTCAGGAGGGCACTTGTTGGGATCAGCACTGGGTGTTGTATGCAAGCCAATTTGGCAATAAATTATATTTAAAAATAAATAAAACTATACATTATTAAAATAATAAAATAAAAAGAAACTTTTGAAATTTGATTACTATTTAAATGACTACTCTCTAAAGCAATATGTCACAGGTAAAGTTCCTGAGATTTATATTTGACCTAAGACTTGTTTTATATTTCAATTATTTATGTATTTCTGTCCCTCCTCTTAAAAAAATAATTGTAATTGAAGGCAGTTTATAGTGATAAATCCTTAAAGCAACACGCATAAACTTGTCTATTTATGTCTGTAACTTGTTTCAATTATTATATTTTCCTCCAACTTTTTTATTTTGAAAAAAATTCAAGCCTACAAAATTACTACAATGAACATTCACGTTTTTTCACCAAATATGGATATTTTACCACATTTATTTTGTCATGTTTTCTCTCCTTTCTTCTGAATCATTCGTGAGTTAGTTGCAGTCATCATGACATTTCATCTTTCAATAATTCAGTATGTATTGCATAAGACTATGACATTCTTTCATATAACCAGAGTAAAATTATAAAACTCAGGAAATTTAACATGGACATGATGCTATTATTTAATACATTATCCACATTAAAATTTCCAATTTTGTCACTGCTTATTTTCCAAATTTGGATGCAATAAAAGGCTAAGCATTAAAACATTTGATTGGTCATGTTAATTTGTAAAAAATACAAGTGATCATGTATTACTGTGATTTGTTGACATTTTTCCTTAAGGATAATTGCACTTCTAGGGAAACTCCCATGTTTGATTGTACACTTACAATTTATATTTCCACAAAGTTGAGGTAAAAATCAACTCAACTAATTTTTTTCTGGTACATAAATACACACACACATTTTCCCCCACTGAAATGAGCATGTTTGGACATTTTTGGTGTGTACACACATTAAAATTGGCTGAAGATAAAAACTTGAAACTTGGCAAGTCTATAAGAAAATAAGACCAGGGTTAGAAGAAAAACTCTTACATATTTAAGTGACATGAAAGATTAGAATTATGAGCATGGAAAATTGAAATAAAACATTGTCTATCTCCATGGTCATTCTTACCAGTGATTTCTGATTGGGTGGCCCAAAGTCAAGATGAAGTTAAATAACTTAATGTAACATGCAAATCAATCCAATGTTTATGACTGAAACAAATCAAGCAGTTCCAAAGTAAAGAATTTAGTGGTGATTTTAATTTGGCCACAGTTTGCATTTCTGTTCCTGTTTTCATAGATATGTATGCAATTGGCCTTTCCCTTGGACTTTCTCTCCTGGGTACTCTCTATTTGGCCTCAGAAATATTATTCTTTCAGTATGTATTATGGCCCTCCATATGTACTGTTTCCTTTGAATGTTCAAAAAAAAAAAATAGAGAACTATGAGCACTCTTCAGAGAATAAAGAATAAGTCTATCTTTCTTCCTCCCTGGGATGGTCTAGAATAATTGGTCTTGTCACAGGAGATATAGCCCATACTGTTCAGGTGGGTTGCCCAATGGATTTATTCACAATCACTCGGAGGAAACAAATCAAGTCTGTGTTGCTAATGTATACCATGCATTATCAAATGTAAGAATGTAAGAATAGGTATTAGTCTGGTCCAGTCTCATTGGAATACCAAAGTTTAAGTTTTCTAACTTTAGTCTTAAGTGTGGATAGTTTAGGCTTATATTTTATTTTCATATGTGTAGATAAATGTAACCAAATCTTTACGTCTGAATTTTAGAGAGTCACATGGTGTATATTTTTAAAATGCAATGAATACAACATGGGCATGATAAATTCTGTATTTTTTTAATTTTTTTTTATTGTTTATTTATTGTTGAGAGAGAGAGACAGAGTATGATTGGGGGAGAGGCAGAGAGAGAAGGAGACACAGAATGTGAAGCAGGCTCTAGGCTCTGAGCTGTCAGCACAGAGCTAGGTACGGGGCTTGAACTCACAAGCTGTGAGAGCGTGACCTGAGCTGAAGTCGGATGGCTAACCAACTGAGTCACCCAGGAACCCCATAAATTCTGTATTTTTTTAAAAATTATTTTTTAAAATATTTTTTATGTTTATTTATTTTTGACAGAGAGAGAGACAGAGCAATAGCTGGGGAGGGGCAGAGAGAGAGAGGGAGACACAGAATTTGAAACAAGCTCCAGGCTCTGAGCTGTCAGCACAGACCCGGACGCAGGGCTTGCACTCACAGAGCGCGAGATCTTGACCTGAGCCGAAGTCAGACGCTCAACCGACTGAGCCACCCAGGTGCCCCTAAATTCTGTATTTTTAAGAACCTATGCCCTGAGTTTGGAAATTTCTTGATCAGGTGATAATTTTTTAACATCTAAAATGCTGTTAAAATAGCATCTTTTATTTTTCTTTAAAAATAATAGTTTACTTTTTAACTTACCAAAGTTTAAAAGTTTGAATTGCAAAAGACCTCAGCATTATTTTTGTCTTTTATTTTTTGGCACTTGATGGAGCAAAGTAAGTACTCTACCTCATTCCACAATAGTTTTGCAATTCATCTGAGTGAACTAAGAAGAGGACACATGGAAGACAGAAAATTGGCAATATCATTTTCTAGCACTATAACTTTGAGGAAGTTACCTTGTCCTGATATGCCTCAGTTCCCTTATCTGTAAAATGGGAATAAATTATCTACCTTATGAGGTGATCAAAGAAGTAAATGAGATAATGCTATGACACATCAACAAAAATAAATGACCAATAAATGGTAGGAATTTATATTGTTATTATTTTTTATCATTATTACATTGTGTTTTTCCCCCACTAATATTAGAGGAAATGTCTACAAAATTATCAAGACACCATCACCATTCTAACTGGATGACAGGAACCACTCTCTTTAAAATAAAATGGGACTTCTAGGTACAAAAATGTAAAGGGATTAACAAGTCATCTCCATAAAAAAACACTATAAAACAAAGTTTTTGGATGAAAATATAAAAGAAAACAGCCAATTGATAAGCAATTATTAGTAAAAAGTTTTACTTTTTAGTAAAAAGTTTTACTGAACTTCAGGGAAGAACAATGGTAGTTGGTGGTGTTAATGTCTGGGATTCCTTCCATTCCGCCCATTTCCTCCCTCCTCCACTCCCACAGTTTGGTCAGCATGATAGTTTTGCTAGGGCAGGGCTGTCTGTTAAAATCAGCAGCTTTACTTAAATTGAGAAATTCATGCCTAAAGAATTATTAATAGAAGTAGCAACCTTGGTAGTAATTAAAGAAAAATGCCTGTAGCTCTCCTATCTTAGGTTGGAGTTCTACAAGGGCAATGGCAGACTTTATGACTATCCAGAAATTTGACAAAGAAATCCTGAAAATGAGAGAGGCAAAGAGGAGCTTGATAAACTCTCGACATATTACTGGTTGATTGGAAGGTTGCACATGGGTAGGGGAGACTTAAGAGGACCCAAGATCTCCACATGTCTCTGGATGTCTACAAGTCTATGCATATGTGGGGGAGAATTGGAAGGATGCAGTGAAGAGTAAATGTTAGGACATAATTGAAAATTGCCTGACCTTTGCATGCACTCCCTAACACACACACACACACACAGAGTGTCGAACCCTTACTGATTTGAAGTGTTTGAGCACAAATTTGAGCCAAGCAGAGACTTAAGCTAAGTAGACACAGTGGCAGTCCTTAGGAAGCTAGGTTAAAGACTAAAAATATGGATGAAATAACTGAGCAGAGATATCAACAGCTGCACAGTACAATAGAGACAGAGTCTGCAGATTAAGCCCAGGAAAATTACTTACAAACCAATATATAAACAAACAGAAAAAAATAGCTCTGGGAGAAGGGGGGATCAGAATCCAGAGTTACTGCAATACATTAAGGTCTTCAGTTGTCAACAAAAATTCTGGGATATGCAAAGAAACAGAAAGAAAATGTGTATTATACTCAGAAAAAAAAAATGCAACCAATACAAATTGTTTCTGAATGGGCCTACATACTTAATTTACAGGCAAAGACTTCAAAGAAGTTATGACAAAAACAATCAAAGAATAAAATGTTTCAAGAATTATTGGAAAATATAACACTGAATAATTAAATTGGAATTATAAATAAAAGAAAAAATAACTTATTAAAAATAAATAGAAATTCTTGTGTTGAAAGATACAGTAACAAAGATCAGAATTCACAACAAAGACTCAATAGAAGATGAGGAATAGAAGAAGAAGGAATCAGTGATCCTAAAGAGATATCAATAGAAAAAGTTCAATCTAAAGAATAGAAAGTAAAGAGATTAAAGAAAAATGAATAACTTCAGAGACCTGTGAGATAATATTAGGATAGCCAACATATAGGCAATGTGAATCCCAGAAGGAAAAGAGCAAAGGAAAGGAACATAAATAATGGCTGAAATTTTTTTGATTTTGTTGAAAAAAAGAAAATCAGCTTCAAGAAGCTAAAGAAATCAGAATAGGACAAACATGAAGAGATTCTATCTTAGAAACATGATGGTCACACTGTAGAAATCTAAAGATAAAGAAAAATAGTATTGAAAGCAGGAAGAGAAGAATAACTCATTGCTTATTGGGGAACAATAGTGTAATTAATGGATGACTTCTCATTGAAACAATAGGGGCCAGAAGGCAGTGGAATTGAGTATTCAAAGTGTTGAAAAAAATTGTCTGCCAAGAATTCCATATTCAGCAAAGTTATCTTTGAAAAATTAAGATTAGGGGTGCCTGGGTGGCTCAGTCGGTTGAGTGTCTGACTTCAGCTCAGGTCATGATCTCGCAGTGTGAGTCCGAGCCCCTGCATCCAGCTCTGTGCTGACAGCTCAGAGCCTGGAGCCTGTTTCAGATTCTGTGTTTCCCTCTCTCTCTCTGCCCCTCCCCTGCTCATGCTCTGTCTCTGTCTCAAAAATAAACATAAAAAAATAAAAAAAGAAAGAAAAATTAAGATTAAATAAAGATATTCCAAAGCACACAAAGACTAAGATGCTTGTTGCTAGCAGAATTGCACTACAAGAAACACTAAAGGAATTTCATCAGGCTGAAAGGAAACGACACCAAGGGATAATTAAGAAAGTACAGGAAGAAATGAAGACACTAAATGGAAAACTGAAATTATTCAAGGAATGTTCTTCAATCACTATGGAGTTAAATTAGAAAGCATCAACAAAATTTAGAAAATATGTAAACTTGTAGAGGTTAAACAAAACACTTTTAAATAACCCATGGGGCAAAGAAACATAAAAAAGAAATTAAAAACATTTTTAACTGAATGAAAATGAGCGTACAACATACTAAAAACTTATGGGAGGCAGGTAGTGTTTGGAGGATAGTTTATGGCTATAAATACCTATATTAGGTAAGAAGAAAAGTCTTAAAACAGAAATCTAAGCATCCATCTTAAGAAACTGGAAAAGGAAGAGCAAGTGCACTCAAAACAAGCAGAAAGAAGAAAATAATATTGAATAGAATGAAATCAAGGGTATATAAAAGGGGAAAACAATAGAGAAAATTTATGAAGCATAAAGGTATTTCTTTGGAAATATCAACAAAACTGAAAAACCTTTAGATTGACCAAGAAAAAAAGAGAGAGACTAATTTTTAAAATCAGAACTAATGGAGCACCTGGGTGGCTCAGTCAGTTGAGCGTCCGACTTCGGCTCATTATCTCACACTCCATGAGTTGGAGCCCCGTGTCAGGCTCTCTGCTGACAGCTCAGAGCCTGGAGCCTGCTTCACATTCTGTGTATGTGTCTCTCTCTGCCCCTCCCCTGCTCATGCTCTGTCTCTCTCTGTCTCAAAAATAAATAAAAACATTAAAAAAAAAAATTTTAAATCAGAACGAAAACAAGGGTTATCACTGCTAACCTTATAGAAATTTAAGGGCTTATATTTTGCCATAATTATATAAACCATGAATTACACATTTACATATAACAATATGTATAATTATATATAATATAAAATATATAATTGTGAACACTTTGAAAACAAATTATACAACTTATACAAAAAAAGATAAACTCCTAGAAAGACACAAATTACCAAAACTGACTCAAAAAGAAATAAAACATCTGAATAGGTGTATAAATTAAGCCGGTAATTACAAATCTTCACAGAAAGAGAAGCCAAAGGCAGATTGCTTTACTGGTTAATATCAAATTATCATTTTAAAATAGGCTATTTCAAAAAATGGAGGAAGAGAAAATACTCTCCAACTCATTCTATGACACTGGTATTATGTTGAAGCCAAAACCAAACAAATCACAAGAAAACAAAACTGTGAACCAATATCCCTTGTGAACGTAGACACAAAAATTGTTGACAAATTATTAGCAAACTAAATTCACTTACCTGAAAAAAAAAATGGAGAATACACCCTGACCAAGCGGAACTTAACCAAAGAATACAAGATTGATTCAATTGTTCAGAATTCAATTAATGTAACAAATGATATAGGAAAAGGGCAAAACCATATGATCATCTCATTAAGTTCAGAAGAAGTTTTGAAAATTTAACATCCCTTCCAGATAAGACCTTTCAAGAAACTGAACAAAAACAGATTCCATCAACCTGAAATAGGGCATTTACAAAAACTGCCACAGTTAGCATAACACTTGATGAAAAACTGAATGCTTTTCCCCTCAGAACAGACAACTCAAGCAAACTAAGCAGACCTGAAGAGACATTTCACAAAAAAGATGTATGAATGCCCAGTAAAAATTGATGTTCAATTTCATTAGCCATTAAAGATATGCAAATTAAAACTACAGTGTGGGGGCGCCTGGGTGGCGCAGTCGGTTAAGCGTCCGACTTCAGCCAGGTCACGATCTCGCGGTCCGTGAGTTCGAGCCCCGCGTCGGGCTCTGGGCTGACAGCTCGGAGCCTGGAGCCTCTTTCCGATTCTGTGTCTCCTTCTCTCTCTGCCCCTCCCCCGTTCATGCTCTGTCTCTCTCTGTCCCAAAAATAAATAAAAAAACGTTGAAAAAAAAAAAATTAAAACTACAGTGTGATTCTAAGAAAGCCCCAATAGAATGCCTATAATAAACAAGACAGACAATAGCAAATGTTGATGATGTGGACATGGAGAAAGTCAGACTCTACATTTCTAGTGGGAATGAAAAATGGAACAGTAACTTTGTAAAACATTCTGACAGTTTTGTAAAAAGCTAAAAATTGATTTGCCAGATGACCCAGGAATCCATTCCTAGGTGTCTACTTTGGAAAAATGAAAACATGGTCCTACAAAAAATGTGTATACAAATGTTCATAATAGCATTATTTTTAAAAGGCCATACTGAAAACAATCCAAATAGTCATCAAATGGTGAACAGAGAAACAATATGTGGTATCTTTGTGGAATAGAACTCTATCCATCAGTAAAAAGGAACAAACTATTGATAAACCCTACACCATGGATGAACCTCAGAAACATTATGCTGAGTGAAAAAAGCCAGTTACAAATACAAAAGAGCACATATTTTATAATGCAATTTATATGAACTTTCCAGAAAGGGCAAATCTGTAGAGATAGAAAGCAGATCAGGGGTTGTCTGGAGCCAGGATGGAAATGGGAATTGACTCAAATCAGGAGCTTTTAAAGTGATGGAAATTGCCCTAAAACTTAATGTGGTTATGGATGAAAAACTACTAATTTATGAAAAAACATTGAATTGTATACTTTCAATGGATGGATTGTATGGTATGTAAATTATGCCCCAATTAGGCTGTTAAAATTAAAGGAAAAGTGCTGCTAAAATCAAGAAAATGAATTTATTCCGGAAATGTATAATTAAAAAAAATTATATCATTTAGTTAAATAAAATAAGAATTAGATGTGGAGCTGAATTTAAATCTTGGTTCAATACATTTCTGTAAAAATCTGGTTAAATTACCATGGTTAAAGCTTATTTTCCTAATTGGTAAAATCAGGGATGTTAATGCCTACATTCCCATTTGAAATCATTGTTATGCAACTCAAATGAGAAAGGAAAGTTCCTGGTAAGCCATAAAACTCTACACAAATGTTAATTATTATGATGATGATGACCTTCCCTATTAAAGAATCAGTTTTGAATAATCTGTTTTATTCTTCAGCTTAAAGCCTTCATGGTCATACACCATGCCATTTTCAGAAGCTCACTGACATCGCCTTTGTAATTCACTTTCCCCTCCTTCAAAGTAAATACTGCAGAATTTTCATTTAAAAAAAAAGAAAAAAAACTTTATGAACATGATTTGATCATTCTACAGCACAACATGTAGTATAAATTTACAAGGTATGTGGTTGCAAATAATTAGCAAAGAGATAAAAAGGAAAATACCATGCATTTCATAAAAAATTGGGAGATAAAATGTAAATGCTCCACTTTCTTTGCCTTTGTAGTGATTACTAGTCTAAAAATCCACCCTTGTGCAACATATTCCTGAAGGCATCACTCCAGTGAATGTTCATAAACACATCAAAGGTAAAAAAAAAAAAAAGTAAATAAATAACTAAAGCATTTTGAAACATCAATATGTTTTTATCAAGCCTTGAAAATCAAGTGAAGTATATTATTTACACATGAGAGGTTCTATTCTGAGTCTACATACATCTGGCATAGCTCATATTTTTCTTTAATTTAAATGAATAAGTGTTATAATGAGTGTCTTCCATTTAATTGCTCTATATTGGTAAGCTTCTGCCCCAAATTTAGAAAAATGTTTAGCAAGAATGAGACTCTCATTAAGGCACACTCTCCCTGCCCCATTCCCCATCCTCTCCCTTTCCTCCCATTTTTGAAAGGAAGACTAACAAGAAACAGTGCAAAAAAAATCCATGTTGCTAATGTTATGCAGCTAAGGTAGGCTTATTGGTGGGCAATGAAGAGGGGAGGACAAAAGCATACTGGTTATGATCACTTGGAGTTAGAGAGACTGGATTAAATCCTGGCCCTTCTACGTATTACCTGTTCATTTAGCCATTCTTTGACAGGCAATTATTAAGTATTTACTTCATGTCGAAATTGTGCTAAGTTCTGTCAATGCAATGGGAAGTAAAAACGTATATTTATGACGTTATACTCACGTAGTGGTCAGTTATTGCTATTTTAGTCATTCTTTAATTTGGATATAAACATGAAAGAATACATTTTAATTGTGGAGATATTATTCAAATTAAGGAAAATATTTCATATGTGTGTTAAAACTATTCTTTCTAAACAAAAATACCATCACACTTTGCCATTTGTCCCTGTTTTGCCATTTCAACTTTTGAACAGAAATAAAAACTCCAAGGAATCATACAAGATTGCAGAACTGAGATAACTCAAATTATTTCTTCTACCTATAATTACTGTGCTATCATTGTTTAGATTTTACTATTTAAACTCAGAAGTATGTAGTATGATGAGTTGAGACAAACCTGTAACTGAGGTAAGCTGTAATGATTGTGAAACATTAAGAATTTACTCTCAAAAAAAAAAGTTTGTAGCTGGTCCAGGTTTAGGGCTGGTAATGTAGTTGGGAGTTCTCCAAATTAACTTCCGCATAGAATATTATGCTTATGGAAAGATATTTTTTAATACTAATGGAAGCATATATAAATATTAAAACTCAGTAGCAATCACTTCTATTGTTAAGAAGTTAGTCTAACAAAAGATGTATTCAAAAAGACATTGTTGGAGTGCCTGGGAGGCTCAGTTAGTTCAGTGTCTGACTTCGGCTGAGGTCATGATCTCACGGCTCATGAGTTCAAGTTGTGTGTTGGGCTCTGTGCAGGCAGCTCAGAGCCTGGACCCTGCTTCAGATTGTGTCTCCTTCTATCTCTCTGCCCTCCCCAGCTTGCACTCTCTCTCTCTCTCTCTCTCTCTCTCAAAATATAAACATTAAAAAACTTAAAAAATACATTGTTTAGAATTGCTGACACAAGGTACTAAGAAAGAGCAGACTAGCATTTAGTGTGTATTATTACTGCTTTTAAGTTCTCTACAGAAAACACACCCCTTTATTGCTTCCACCTTGGAAGACTACTTCTACCAGGCTTTCCTTGGTACACCACAGATACAATAAGAGAATATGCATCACAAAAGGAACTCAGTCACAAAGCATGCTCCAGACACCTGAGAACACATGTTTTTAATTTTTTTTTAACGTTTATTTATTTTTGAGACAGAGAGAGACAGAGCATGAACGGGGGAGGGTCACAGAGAGAGGTAGACACAGAATCTGAAACAGGCTCCAGGCTCTGAGCTGTCAGCACAGAGCCCGACGCGGGGCTCGAGCCCATGGACCGTGAGATCATGACCTGAGCCGAAGTCGGACGCTTAACTGACCGAGCCACCCAGGCGCCCCTAGAGAACACATGTTTAAGAATGCGCAAAATATTTGATGAACCAGTGCTCGAAGAGCAAGGGAGTAATATGAAGGCAATTTGGAGAAATATGTACGCAAGACTATGTGGAGACTCATACATCATACTCAGGATTTTGATTTTATCCTAAAAACAACAGAAAGCCTTTGAAAGGTTTATTGGTGCAAAAATAAGAGTGGGTAGGGAGAAGGTATTATAATCAGATAAACATTTTGAAAACTTTACTCCAGCTATAGAGAACAGATTGAATAGAAATCAGTGAAGGTCAAAGACGCTACAACACTGGTACAAGTAGAAGATAGGACTCTGGTGGTGACAGTTGAGTTAATACCAGGTGGTTCATAACAAGAAGAACTTGTAAGAAGTAAGATCAAGATGGATTAGTGATATATATAATGTATATGGAGAGAGAGAGAGAGAGAGTTTGATTTGTTTCGAGGAATTGACACACAGTTATGGAAGCTAACAAATCCCAAGATCTTCAGTCAGGAAGCTGGAGATATAGCAGAGCCAATGATGTAGTTCCAGTCTAAAAGCTGGCCAGCTCAAGACCCAGAAAGAGCCCATGTTTTAGTACAAGTCCAAAGTCAGGGGGAGAAAACCCCAATGTCTCAGCTTAGTGAAGTTAGGCAGCCAGAAATCCCCCCTTACTCATGGGAGGGTCAGTCTTTTTGTTCTATTCAGACCTTCAAATGATTGAGTGGGGCCCATCCTCATTAGGGAAGGCACTCTGCTTTAGTCAGACTATAGATTCAAATGTTAAACTCATCCAAAAACACCCTCATTGATATATCAGAATAATGTTTCAGCAAACATCTGGGCACTCCGTGGCCCAGTCAAGTTGACACATTAAAATTAACCATCACACGAACATAGGGCTGAGGGAGGGGGAAGTGTTTAGCAAGATGTCTATATTTCTATTTTGGACAATCTGGAGGCTAGTGGTTGTATTCACTAAGCTAGGAACACCAGAAAAGCACCAGATTTTAGGTCAAAGTCAGAAATTTTATTCTGAACTTGCTGAGTTTGAAGTGACTTAGCAACATCTAAGTGGGTCTATCAATGGATATATGGTCTAAGACTCAGAGGACAAATTGGGTTTAGACAGAATTACATGGGAGTCAACAGCACATATAGATGTCAATGGAAGCCACTAGCACAGGTAGACAGGAAAAGAAGGCAAAGGGTAAAGGCTAGAGAGAGGAGGCACCTGGGTGGCTCTGTTAAGTCAGACTCTTGGTTTCAGCTCAGGTCATGATCTCATGATTCCTGAGATGGAGCTCCCCATTGGGCTCTGCGCTGACAGCAAGAATCCTGCTTGGAATTCTTTCTCTCTCCTCTCTCTCTCTCTGCCCCTCCCCGCTCATGCACACACACTCTTTCTCTCAAAATAAGTAAACTTAAAAAAATAAAGGGTAGAGAGACAAAGAAGAAGGCCAAAATCAATCCTTAGGGAATTCTGACATTTAATGACTAGATCAGGAGGATGATCCTGCAAACAGAACAGATCTCAGTCAGAAAAGTAGCGGACACACCATGGAGAGTGTTGTTTAATTGAGCCTACAGTAGGGTGAAGGGGGCAGGAGCTGAGGTGAGGTGTGCTGTTCCTAGAATATGCAGAAGGGGGAAATATCAACAATCGATGACGAACTAGAGAAAGTGTGTATAGAGAGCTTTTAGAAAAGTATGAGAGCAGAGAAATAGGGTTATAGATTATAAGATTCTCAGGGATGCAGTTGTAAAATTTTCCTTCCTTACTGAATGCAGTAAAATGAGCCACCTAATATAATCAGAGAGTAGCAAGATAACTCACCTAGTGCTCAATAAATATCTGTCGAATGAATACATCCTTGAATGTCTGACATCATTCTCTCTGGAAAACCATTCACAACTCTTGGCTTTACTATTCTTATTAGAAATGTTGGGCTATAAAATGCAATCCATTATACATAATGAATTGTAATAAATATTTATATATATCTCAACACATGTACCATATGATTAAAACTTTTGCATAAAACCTCCTGTGGTATCAAGTATCCAAGGCAAACTGTACACATAAACCCCCGGGTTCAGGCAGATTCTGCATGTAATAGCATTCTCTTTATGAGGCCTCGTGGGATAAATGCCTCTCTTTTCTCTGCACAAAGAATAGACTTGTTTTATTGTTTAGAGGATGGGACTCCTACAACTGGCTGTATTTTCTTCTTTGGTGCAAGGAAGCTCAGGGCTAAGCTGTGGTCCATTTGTATCAATCAGACACAGGAAGCTCAAGAGCATGATTTTGTCTACATATCTCATCCCTGCTTTCTTTTTTCCTTATCTTATTTTCTCATCACTCCAATTTTCTTAGTTGGTCTGAAAAAAGTCTTTTTGTGTTCTATGGATTTTCATAATATGTCCTTGTTTTTTTTTTCTTCCTATAACAGGGTACATATAATAAACAAATAATCCGGCAGTCTATACAGTTCAGAAGGATGTACCTATAAGTGCATTGCAGTGTTTTGTTCCAGAATGCAGAGTTGGTTTTATTTCACTCCTGCAAATGGAACATTTGGCAAAGTGGTATGATTCAGACCTCAGGGTTTATTGCTAGAGATCATTTGATGGAAAGGCAGAAAGGGATTTACAGTTTTACTTTAAAGGGTGATTTTGCATGTGTGTGCATGTTCAGGCACACTCTCCCACCACGTGTGTGCAATTGTTAAATAAGCTTCTCTTTTTGAGGATTGGAAGTGTATTTTTAATGAGCAAGAGACATTAAAGGGAATTTGGGGCCTCTCAGAATCAAGAGAGTCACAACAAGCTTTCAATTAGGGGGATATCTGTTGGGAAAGAGGGGAATCTCCACCCAAAATCAGTCGCTAATCATGCTCACCTGACACAGCAGCCAGACAGCCCCATGCACTGGGAAAGGCTGCTTATTTCCTCCAATCTCAATCACATTGCATTAAGTGGCCACCTGGGTAATATGTGCATACACACCTGCTGACCTCCCCAGACGAACAAAACATACTGAAATCAAACTCCTAAAACAGACAGAAAGCAGATCCCCCCTTGGCCCAGAAGGGGAGACCGAACAAGCAAAGAAGAAAAGATCCAAGACTGGGAGTACCTAATGAATTGTCAGGAAATCAGCATTAACTCAGGGACCTGTAGTTAACATGTTCCACTGTTCTTTAAACAGTGCATTTGAGAGACGCTTATCCTTGAAAAAAGATTCATCCTTTTCACTTTCAGAACAATAGTATGTAATTTGAATCAGACCAAATAACAGCCTGATTTATAAAGACTGAGATTAAGCAGCATTGAATACATACAAACGTATGTACATACACACATACGTACATAATTTTTTAATGATTTCTTTTAGCCTATTTTGTAATTGTATTGTACATCTTCCTTTTTCTCAGTGCATGAACAGTTCTTTTCTTACAACACAAAATGATGCTTAATTACATGCCAACTGTTGGGAAGGAATAGTATATATTTCACAAGTTGTAAAAGTATCAGACAAAGGGTAGTTTATAACACAGTACTATAGATCAAACTTTCTTGATGGATTGCATTACTACAGCCACTTGCACTGTTATTTTTCATCATATTTATTGTTATTTTCTTTTTTGTTTTCAGGGCTGGTCTGCAGACAAACTTCAGAAATCTAAGAAGTTTGACCCAAAAAACCCACCCCAAAACAAACAAACACAAACAAAAAACATCCTAAGGAACAAGATCTTTATTTCTGATGCTTTCTAAACACAGATGCATGCAGATACTTTCTGTTGCTTTATTGTGCTCTTCTCTGTAACACTCTAAAGTTAAGAAAGGATGAGAACAGTTATCTAGGTATAGAAGATCAAGGAGAAATTATAGTCTGAATTATGAGCTTTCTAAATTTTGTTGTTAAAACTCAATCTAAGAATAAGCATTTTTTCCAGTTCACTCTGCCTATTTAGATATACACTTGCTGTTTTCAAGTTTTAGCCCAGCAAACTGGCTCAATTAAACATCCTGACTAATGAGAGCATTGTGTGCATTGAAGATGTTTTATGACATATGGAAATATTTTACTTTTTTCATATGTGGATTCACTTTACATATAACCACAGTTATAGTATTTTTTTAAATCACATGTGTGTGTATATGTGTGTATAATGCTTCAGGGAAGGCAATGAGAATATTTTCCCTTAAATGTTAAGGAAGCAATGTATTTGAAATGAAGAAAAATATTGAAAACTTTAAAAATATCTGTCTTGGTCAAGTTTTTATAGTTGAATCAAAATGATTAATAACCTAGCTCAGCCTTCCCCTAAGCACTTATATGCAATTGATATGTTGGAATAAAAAAGAATACTAAAGCATGCTACAACAGAGCCTATAATTCCCAGCAAGCCTCTCTGTTTTCTGATGGAGATAATCAGTAAGTAGATCTCCAAGGCATCTATTAATCACTGTCAGTTTTGACTAAATGGAGGTTCTGATTGGCTGCTCAGGAATGGCCAGCTGCTAAAGGAAGCTAGAGAACCTGTGAAAACAAAATCTTTTTTTTCCTTCACTGAAATAACTACTAGTTAAAGGTGCAAAACTTCTTTAAATGGAAACAGAAGGGAGATAAATATGAAGAAATAACATGTATAGACTCACCAGCTAAGATATTAGTCTGTGAGTGTTAGTAACACATATTTATTGCTGCATTTTCGAACAATGCAAAGGAAAACGAAAGTATGAAGAGTAGTATGTGTAATAAAACAGCATCTCACATCACAATAAATTGCCCTCTTGGGTGCACAGAATCATGGACTATATTTACATAACCCTGTGCAGATACTTGTGTAAGATGGGTCTTAGCAGGACTTGAAAATGTCAGTATCTATGTGGAAAGCTAGCACAGCTAAGGGAGCGTAATTTTGATTGTTGCCTTAATGTTTCTACTGTAGCTAGCTGACAATGTTAATATCTTCCTGCACTTAGCTATCTAGATATTAAGGCTTAAGTTCCACTTGCCAAACAAGTGGTTATTTTTTGCTAAATTTCGTTCCAGAGAACTAGGAGCTTTGAATCTAGAGATAAATGTTGGATACAGAAATATTTGATCTTTAATATTCAAATGATGCCAGTAACTCCCTCTGTCATTCATTCCATTCCTTCCTACATCTCCCTCCTAAAAACAACAACAACAACAACAACAACAACAACAACAACAACAACAACAAAACCCCATAAAACAAATGAAAACAAATAGATAAAACACAACTGTGTTCTCTTCTCAGAGAATATACTCCAACAGCTTTGCTGAATGCAGTTTTGGACTTCACTTCTCTGGCCTCAGTTAAGAGATACAAGGTAGGACAATCTAATTGTGTCTCCCAGATATTTTGGATTTGGGCACCACCATCCTAATCTTTTGTCCATGCTTGAATGCAAGAAATATTTGGGACTATCCTGTGTACAGAGAAAGAGAAGACTGCTGGGAGGTGTAGAGAGATTGGGTTGAGAAACCACGTAGCCCCAGAATAAGAAATGGAGAGAGAAAGAATTTGACCCAAATACTTTTCCAGGCCTTGCATTGCCCCTTGTATGGCTTGACTGTACTTCTGGTATTATTCTGTCATGTGATACTCTTGGGAGTTTTTAAGATATTCCTTTTTGCTTGTCCTAAAACTAATCAGTATGTCTATATCACCTGCATCTAAATGATCCACGCTAAGACTCTTGAGATGTCTGAAATTAAAACCAAGTTATTTGCTCACTTATTCCTACTTTATGTATGTATGTATGTATTTACTTAATATCTCTGTGGATAAAAATTCCGTTGCTTGTGTTTTTCAGTTTTTATGCTTATTACACAAGTGAAGTTGTAAAATTGTAGTTTGGAAAACTAACAGCTAGACCTCTTTTATTCTGATAGAACAGACTAACTGGAGTCACTGCAGTGTGTGTGTGTGTGTGTGTGTGTGTGTGTGTGTATGTATGGGTGTGTGCGCATGTGTGTGTGTAGTGTGTGGTGGGAGTGCTTGTATGATCACTGAGCAAATAACTAGGAGGAGGAAATAAGGTGAATATAAAGTATAAAAGTATAATAGAAATATACTGTATCTGGGCAATGATTCTATGTTAAAGTCTGAACTTGCTCATACAAACACACACAGAAGACTGTCTCATGACTGCTGTGCATATCTGCCTATCAGATTCACTTGAGTGGCTAGTTTAAAATACACTTCTTTCTGGATCCTTTGAATAAGAGCATATGGGTTTGAGGCTTGTGAACCTGTAACTTATTTGTTTGTCTGTCTGTCTGTTTGTTTGTTTGTTTGTTTGTTTTGGGGATACCGTAAGCTGGTGAGAGAGATACTGAGGGAGAGAGAGAATTCCAAGTAGGCTCCACACTCAGCATGGAGCCCAACACTGGGCCTGATCCATGACCCGAGCTGAAACCAAGAGTTGGATGTTCAACCGACTGAGCCACTCAGGCATTCCTGAATCCATATTTTAAAAGGTTATCATTTGGGGTGCCTGGGTGGCTCAGTTGGTTAAGCATCTGACTTTGGCTCAAGTCATGATTTTGCAGTCTGTGGGTTCAAGCCCCACATCGGGCTCTGTACTGACAGCTCAGAGCCTGGAGCCTGCTTTGGATTCGGTGTCTCCCTCTCTCTCTGTCCCTCCCCAACTCACGCTCTGTCTCTCTCAAAAATAAACATTTTTTAAAAATTAAAATAAAACATTATCCTTTGACATTCTGATGTAGTAAATCCAGCCTGCTCTTGGAGAGCCACTGTTTTATTCAACTGATATGGGAACTTGGTAAAATTAAATAGTTCAAAGTGAATTACAACGGACAAAAGTGAGATGTGGATCTAAATCTGGACAAAGAAGAATATGAGGCATAATTAGAACAATAAAACAGAAAGTTGGCCAGAAACCAAGACAGATTAAAACCCAGTCTCTCTTTGCTATGGGACAATCACTACTATACTAATAAGAAGAGATTAGTAGTTCACACGAAATTCATACTGTAAACTGGCAGATAATTCATGGATAGTATACTATTTTCAATCCTCAATCCTCATGTTAACATATGCTTAAAAACATGCATTTGTGCATTATTTTTATCAACTGATTATTTTCTCTATAATAAGTCCATAATTAAAATTGTTATAGGAATCTTTCTGAAGATGGGTGGACACACCAACTAATTTTCATCAGGACTAAGACCTTTTGAAAAACAATATCAGTAAGTGCATTCCTTACACAATGGTCCCTGAACAAGCAATATTCCTTTTGAATACTTTCATCTTATTGCTTACAACTATTTAAAATAATAGTATGGCTTAACAACTCTAAGCCTTTTTGAAATAATAATAAAACATAGGCAAGATTTACAATTGTTGTCAATCTCTTTGGTAGTCTGTTTTTAAACACATGGTACCTGCTGAGGAGGAATGAATGTCAGCACATGTAGCTCTACAGGCCAGATGAAGGAACACATTTCCAATTAGTCACTGAGTCCATTTCAACAACTCAGTGGGTCATATGTGATGTTAAGTCCTGCATTTTCAAGGAACACATTGTAAAATTTGGAAGATATAGTCTATATCTGAATCCTCCAATTGTCTTAATTAAAATCCTTTAAACTGCATTATACCATTTACATAGCTAAAAGACTGAACTGTTTATAAGTCATTATCATTTATAAAAAGAAGAGAGTCATTTTCTAAATTTGGAACAGTAGAAATATTTTAATTTTATTATTATGTCTACTATTTGTCTTAATAAGGCTCAGTCCCAGGGGTCTAAGATGCTATTAAATCCAGCACACTCTCCTCACTGTTATGATTCACTACCTTCTCAGAAAGGGAGTTCCTTAAGTCTATAGTGCTAAAAAGGATTAACATTGGCAAACTACCAATTAAACACATTTAATTATTTCACTAATGCAAAAATTGTTCTTGATTTTTTTTTCCCTGACAAGCAATGTTTCAGTCATGTTTTCATTGAACTCCTAAGAGTTGCTGAGCTTTCTGCTTGGTACAAGGGGAGGTAGTAAACAACAACAACAACAACAATAATCTAGTCCTCCATGGGATAGAAAGGGGAGTCATTTCTTAAGTACTTTCTGTGTGTCAAATTCACTGTCAAGTGCTTTCAGAACATTGCATTATTTTGTGTAGTTTAGGATTTATTTAGGGAGGCAAATACACCCTTCTAATAACCAGGGAGTCAAACAGGCTACTTGAATTTCACAGAATTGTTAGCCCCTTTCTCTTGTCTTAGCTTTTCACCATTTCAGCTCCCTAGACAGATGGATCCATGGAGGACTGTCCATCATTAGCAAACTCATGGACTCCTCTCTTGTAATTGCAGAACTGATCTTCCTGGGGAAAGAAATTCTGAATGACTCCTTGCTCCATTCCCCCTCATCATCCCAAACCCTGCTATTCAGTAAAGCATAGCATAAGTCAGCCAGCCACATGTGAAAGAGGACAGAACATATATTTCTTGAAATGTCTAATTTTTTTTGAAATGGGAAGATACTTAGCTTTCATGAAATTTAGAAAAGCTGGATCACCTGAATGGGCCTTTGAAGCTATCTTGCATGACATAATTGCCATTTGCTTATGTTGTTGACAGTGGTGATGAACGTGAACCCTGTGACTTGCTAGGTTGTGTGTTTTATATTCCTTAAATACTTTAAGATGTCTTGAGAGTTCAGGAAATAAAAGGAAAGCAACCCTTCCTGTTCAGTCTTTTTATGACCATTTACATATTGGTTCTCTCTCAGCTTTCTGTCCTTGTCTATTTCTATACTCACACTACTGCTTCTCTGAGTAATCTCATCTCCTCCCTAGCTCTGATTACTTCCTATGTGATGATGCAGCCAAAGCCTTCAACTCTAGGCTGAGGCTTTTTCTAGAGACTTACACACATATACACAACTGATTATTGGTCATCTCTCTAAGTGAAAGGGTGCTCCTATAACAGGGTGGTGTACAATGGCAATTAGGAGATTGGGGAATGTATATTCCCCTCTCTATGATCTCCCAGGTTAAAAAAATGCAAACGTCAGGAAGAAGAAAAAGTCAAAAGTGCATAAATTCACTTACATTAATTTCTGAAGCATAAGACTTAGTTGTATCTGTACTGACAATCAACAACAACAAAAGGCAAAATGAAGAAAAACAAAGCAAAAAAACCTACCACTACCATGTTTAGGCAACCTGTGCTTTTCAAGATATTTTTCATCTAATAAGGATGGTTACCTCTACATAGACACCCACAAAACTGCAAGTCAGCATGGAATATATCATGTCTAAGCCGAGAGCTTGGATGTCATTCTTAATTTTCCCTTTCCTTTTCCCATGTATCAAGGCACCAAGTCCTATTCCTCCTACCTCTAGAGATCTCTCATATCTCTTTCTTCCCCACCATTCTCACCATTAGAGAACAACTGCCTTAGTGCAAGTCCTACTCAGTGTGTCCAATGGACTAAAAACTAACCTCCTGCTTACAAGTTTGTCCCTATTGAGTCCATTGTTATATGATAGAGTAATAATTATGTTTAAATTATTTTAAAGAATCTTTCCTTCTAAAGCACTAACCCAAACTACTTAGAATGACATAAAATCAACTTTGGACCTGGCCGTGGTATGGACTCCACCACTCACCTTGCCTCCTTTCATACATCCTGGTCATTTCCAAGCTTCTGGCAGGCTCCTTAACATGACGCACCCCCTTTCATCATACTGTCTTAGCCCTGACTGCATCCTCTGACATCTTGTCCCTGCTGCCAGGTTTCACCTAATTGACTTCTACATGTCCTTCAAACTCATTTCAAATGTCACCGACTCTGGGAAGCCCTCCCTGAACAAAACCATCTAGATTGGTTTCCCTTTCTACAACCTGTGAGGTCATCTTATGCTTACTTCAATAAAAAATAGTAGTAATAGTCATAATAGTAAAAGTTAAGAGTTATTGAGTGAATTATGGGTTCTAGGCACTGTGATAAGCATTTTATAAATTTTGCCTTGTGCAGTTTCTAATACTTTACAGAGAATGTCTGCCAACTTGATGGTTTCTCCAATCAGATTCTAAACTCTAAAGAGGAAGGTTCTGTATCTTGATGAATGTTTCTTTTTCTCCAAGTCTAAATCAGAGCCTTGTTTATTGAATGATTGAATATTCTTTTTTTAATTTTTCTATTTTTATTTTTCTTAAAAAAATTGTTTTTAACGTTTATTTATTTTTGAGACAGAGAGAGACAGAGCATGAATGGGGGAGGGTCAGAGAGAGAGAGGGAGACACAGAATCTAAAACAGGCTCTAGGCTCTGAGCTGTCAGCACAGAGCCCAACGCAGGGCTCGAACTCACAGACCGCGAGATCATGACCTGAGCTAAAGTCGGATGCCCAACCGACTGAGCCACCCAGGCACCCCAAATGATTGAATATTCCAAAAGTCTGTGACTGTTCTTTGTGAAATTCCCTGATTCTCTCTGCTAGAAACAACCACTTTCAAGTCTTAATTTCATTTTGATAGAATTTGCATTCCTTCCTTGATTATATTAAATACTTTCATATATATTGATATACTGAGATATATATATATATATAATCTCCACACACACACACACACACACACACACATAATTTGGCTGCCCTTCATTCATTCTATGCGGTTACTGAGTGACTCCTTCTTTAACATAGTTTCTTACAATATCTCTCAGCAGCTTCCAAAGCCTTTGGAATTCAAAGTGTTTTTTTTTTAAGTTTATTTATTTTGTGATAGAGAGAGAGAGAGAACAGGTGATGGACAGAGAGAGAGGGAGAGAGAGCACCCAAGCAGGCTCTGCACTGTGAACTGAAGGGCTTGACATGGGACTCAATCTCAGAAACCATGATATCATGACCTGAGCCAAAATCCAGAGTCAGACATTTAAACAACTGAGCCACCCAGGTAACCCTGGAGTTCAAGTTCTAATGTCCATTTAAATACTCTCTTTCTGGTATTTAAATTTTTTTCAGTATTAACATTGTCTAAGGTAGTAAACATTATTTGGAACCAGAAAATGAATAATAAATCAGATTAGATTTCTTTCTTTCAGAACATGGAATTTTAGTGTTTGAAGACAACTATGCAACCACATCATCCAATTTCTCTCCCCCCGACCTTTTTTAAAGGAGTAGATCAAGGTCCAGAGAGGTTTAATGATTTGTTCAAGGTTGCAGAGTGACTTAGTAGCTATATCTGAACCTGCTTTTAACACAGAAACATGACAAAATTATAATTTAGCAATTTTAAGCAACACTACCCTCCTTGTTCTAAGACGTACTTCCATAGTGTTTTTTTTTTTTTTTTTTCTTTTGCCGTAAAAGGACTCTAGGGTAACATGCAAATGATTACGTATTCCTTTGTTATAGCAAGCTTAAGTTTTGTTCTGAATGACTTCAAAAGCATTAGCTGTAGCCTACATAAGTGTATTCTATCATTGACACCAAAAACATGTGTCTCTGATTCACAGGGAAAGAATGAGCTGAGTCAGTTCTTTAATTCATGGGACTGATTTCCAATGAGCTAATGGATACCTGATATAGTTATCTTATCCTAATATATATTTTTTAAAGTGAATACAAAGTATTTTAATGCTTTTAACTGTAGGAATATTTGGCTCAGAGCCATCACCTGATGTGCTACTTCTAGATCTTTCAGCCAAGTCTATTTCTGTGCTTGATACACTGACATCAGAAAATTCCAGGGGGTTATAAGGAGATAAGAACTTGATACTTGGTAGCAGTTTGACCATCTGTAAGGAAAAAAATAATTGATGCAAGCTTACTTCTACCATTAATGGTCAAAAGCTTTAAAAGACTTTAAAAATAGTAAATCACAAACATAGGGTTCCTGTGGCAAGTTCTCTACCTCACTGTTAT
The DNA here is from genome assembly GCF_046562875.1 of Panthera onca. NCBI lineage: Eukaryota > Metazoa > Chordata > Mammalia > Carnivora > Felidae > Panthera > Panthera onca. The sequence continues at coordinate 35,163,725 of NC_138351.1, forward strand.
AGGCCTACATATTTAGGTTTTGCATTTCATTACAGGAGGGGAATGTTTCTTTGGCAGGTGAGGCAGGATTAGATTTTTATTATGTTAACAGAGGGCTTGGAAAGGAGATGAAAGGAGCTTCAGATGGAAAGCTTAAGAAAGGTCAATGATTTTATTTCTTAGGTCTCCTTCCTCAAGGGAGGAAGAGAGAATTGGCTACAAATAAAATATTATAGACTGAGATGATAGGATAATATAGAAAAACTAATGGAGAGACAAAGCTTTTGGTGCCTAGGCCATTTAAGAAAAAAAATGTATAATTAAGAGAAGACTCAACCTTTTAAATTGAGTTCCAACTTAAACTTACCCAAATCAGGCCCTACAGACACCAAGTCTAGCTGGTCCCTATCTTTAAAGTAAAATACTTTGAGAATTTAAAGTATTGGCAAATAATAGATGTTTAAAATATCATCAAAAGAGAAAGTCTGTCTATTCTTCTTCATGTCCTTACAATCCTACTGAGAGACTCTGGGGAAGCCTAGATAATGAATGCTTCTTTAACATAACCAGCTCTATCTTTACAGGAAACCCTGGAGGAGAAGGCATCTGAGTCTACTGTTTGCTTCACTTGGGAAAATCCTAGCATTGGCAAATTGCATGAGGCTTAATGCTGTATGAAATGAGAAGCTGGAAAAAGATATTTTTCAAAAGCTGTTCCAAAGAACAGGGTAATCGTTCTTACTCTGAGTAATTTAAGTCTTCTCCTTATAATCACTCCCTTTCTTTCCAAAAAGTGGGTAAATAGTTGCCCTTTGGGGTTCCACCACCACTTTGAATAATGCACAATCTTTGTGTCTCCAAATATTACTGGCAGCCTCACTACATGATGTGAATCTTGAACCTTTGTTTCCTCTCAAAGCTGTAAGATAGAGCTTTGTTGGGGGCCAAGATCTTGGCTACATGGTCTGACATTCACTCCATCAATTCTCAGAGAGATGTTTGTTGTTCCCTCTGCTTCTGACAGAAGGAATGACAGAAGGCTTCTTCAAATCAATTGATGGAAGGTTGAGAGAAAGAAAAGTTTCATATAATTTCTGAGCTATCGAATCCGTATTGTGTAAGACAAATAATTTAGTGTTTCGGTTACGTGGCAATTATAATTGGCTTAGTTTTCAGTAGTTCATCTCTAAGACAGTCTTGCTTTGAGGAACTGAAAAGCTCAACTGACCCTTCCCATGAAATAGAAACAATCACTGAGAGACAGAAATGAAAATGTTAAGCTTAACTTGCCTGTAGTAAAATATTGATAATCACATAACATTGGCTTAATTTCATGGGTCAGTTATAACACTGACTAATCCAGTTTTCTTATAAGACCTCTGCTGTAACCAATTTTTTGCTAGATATTCAAAGGATAAATGTTATGTGTTAAACATGAGACAGTTAAAAATGGTTTCTTGAACACAGTGTTCTTTGGGATCCACATTAATCTAAAGGAATGACAAATACATAATAAGAATGGGATTGGGCAATTTGAATTTTACTTACTAATCTATTTTTATCAACTTAGCTAGTGAGAGTGGCACTTTTTGTTTGTTTTGGTAATAGGTAAGAAGTAAAATATTTGGATATATATTACATACATTACTGCTTTCCAATGATAGATATTCCTCCCAATATCAGAGAATAGGGATGATGGTCTTTCTACTTTATCATAATTTATGGGCTACCTGAGAAAAACATAAATTAGCTATACTGTGTGGAGTAATATCTTAAAAAGTCCCCCCTCCAAAATTTGAGAAAGCCGCTATAACTTTACTGTAATTACCTTTTGCAGTAGTCAAGAAAGTACAGGATAAAACAGTCAAGACCATGCATAGAATTTACATTTAGTCACATACAGAGATGTGTTGAATTTAATTTAAGTTCATATCAGATTCTTTTTCTTACAGAGCCACATTTCAGAATCACAGTGAGCATGATACAAGTAAGCAGAGATTAGGTTTTGAAATTACCTAGGGTCTGCATTTATAAACAGCCTTGTTCATGTAGAAAAAAAAAAAAAAAACACTTGGGTGACTACTACAGACAAGTTTCAATGCTCTTCCTTTCCATCTGCTTCTCCGTGTACCTGATAGTCTAGTATTTTTAGCAATATTTATCTCTCAACAAGACCCTGTGTCCTTCCAGCTCTATAGCTTTACCTGTGCTGCTTTGAACTGTCCTTCTCCAACCTTGACTCCTCAACCTTGCTAATCAAACAAGACTCAAAGTACCAATATGTAAATGTTTGTACCTTGGCTCTTTCCTCTACTTTTCCTCAAAAGATTACACTTAAATAACTATTTTTGTTTTGTGTGGTTTGTTTTCTTTCTGTGTATTGTCTTAGAATACTGGGAGAGGAAAATTAAAGAACTATATTATGTTAACCTACTCTTTGATTCAAATGATAAGTACGGACCTAAGCATATATTTTCCACTGAAATTAAGTACAATCTGTTTTCATTAATTCATTTCCTGACTTCCCATTTTATGCCCATTTTTGTGATGGACATACAGAACAAATAAAACTTAGCCTTATTAGAATGTACTTAGTTTATTTTTTGAGAGAAAATGTGTATGCATGCGTGTTCATGTGAATTGGAGAGGGAAACAGGGAGAGGGATACAGAGAATTTTAAGCAGCCTCCCTACCCAGAGTGAACCCCATGAGGGGTTCAATCTCACGACCATGAGCCAAAATCAAGGGTCAGAATCTTAATCGACTGAATCACTTAGGCAACCCTAAAATATACTTAGTTTTTAAAAAAGAAAAGTTTATATTTAATTTTATATGGTTCTCAACAAGTTCACAGTATAGAGGGGGAGGCAGACAAATGAACAATTTTAATAATATATCATATTGCAAAAGAGGAGGACATTCATAAGAATTAACAAAAGTCCAGGGTAATCAACGTGTTAATGCTAAGACACTATGATGTATTTGGATGAGAAATACATTAAAGATGAAGGATCTGTAGGAGTTGGTAACTGATTAGATTTTGGAAATGAGAGGGAGTGAAGGGAGCTAAGGAGGGAGAGAACAAAGAAATGAATTAAAAACACAGCTAGATTGCTGAGCTAGGTGAAAGATAGTGCCATTTACTAGGATATGTAATATAGGAGGTATAACATATATTATAATCACATAATAAATACAGCAGTCGTGCTGCCCAAATCTATCCCAATAACTCAATATCTAGGAATCTTCCCTGTTGATTCATAAGTATCCCTGAAAAAAAAAAAAAAATAAGTATCCCTGAACTTGTGAGGATATATGTCTTGATTTATAGTTTGGAAATACATTTACCATAATATTTAATATAGTGCATAAAGTATTTAGGTACATACTACCTCATAATTGCAAATTGGTAAAATGCTGCTATTTAATCTGACAGCATTTAAGTGGAGGACAAAAATGATCCTTCTTAGGGGACAACATCTCTCGGTTTAGAGTCCATTATAAATTTAAAAATATCAGTACCTTTACTCTGAAGATTCTTATCTCTTCCCAAGACACTGTCTTTGTGGACAAATTTTTAACAAAGCAAATTTGAGCTAAGCTTGCCTAAGCTTTCAGTAAAGACATTAGCTTAGTTAGCATATTAATTAAGACAAGTTCAAATGCCCTCTTCCCTCATTGTTATATAATTATTACACACTCAACATTTGTCCAACATGGTTACATCACATAGAAGCTGTCTGTCTGAGGTTGCTGGTTCTCACAGTACTGCCCTAAAATTACTGAAGTATGTTAAGTATTCCTGGTCGTCAGTTATTTTTTGAATATGTAATTGAATTTTGAGTGTACAATATATGATTAAGGATTTAGAATACTGCACGGTCTTTCAGAATCTCTTAATAGGTATAATAATGTTGCTACTGTACCTAGTGATGATTTAAGTTTATCTTTTATTGCCACTGGAACTCTTTCTCATCCTCTAAGAATGGAGATACTTTCCCTTACTGCCACTGATATTTATTTGAACAGCTCATTTAGGTTCTGTGTTCTTCACTGCTTGCAAGGAAGAAAATACCTAGAATATTTTTTAAGGCTCTGGAGACACTCAAAAGCCTTTTTAGATGGAGGTGGGGGAGTAAGTACATCAAGTGGATAGGCGGTTAGTTAAGTGAACAGATACACTGATGCATACTCCTAACTTCATTTTGAAAGTTAAAAATTTCTGTAATATTCAAAAATGGTTCTATTATTTACTGGGACCAAGAAACATTTTTCCCTTCATCAAGAACTATGGAAATAAAATACATAGAATTGGTGAAGATAATACATTATATTGCCCTACTTCATCTATAATCTATGTATTTGTCTTTCTTCTGTATATCTATGTATGTGCTATGATATATAAATAATAATACTAATATGCACCTGTTTATTCGCAATTATGTCTGCACAGCTAATCTTTCCAAATCTAATTAAAAGGCAATCTGGAAAAAAAAAAAGAGAATATTTCTTTTCTATGGCAAAGGACTGTGGAAGATAGCTAAGAATATTTTCATATTGCATTATAAATGCCCAAAATTTGATTAGGTTAAATAGAAACTAAAGCAAACCAATATGATGAATACTGATAATATGGAGATTGAGTGTCAGTTAGGTATGTACCCAATAATAGTCTTCCTAAACTTTTCATTCATTTTTTTAAAATTTTTCTTCAGAAAAAATGTTATTTAACACGTATGTCTTTGAGCCTCTTCTATTTTAGTTTTGAATATACTTTATTGTCAAATTGGCTTACATACAACACCCAATGTTCATCCCAACAAGTGCTCTCCTCAATGCCCATCTCCCCCACAATCCACCCTCAGTTTGTTCTCTGTATTTAAGAATCTCTTGTCATTTGCCTCCCTCCCTCTCTGTTTGTAACTATTTTTTCCCCTTCCCTTCCCCCATGGTCTTCTGTTAAGTTCTTCAAGATCCACATATGAGGGAAACCATAATACATCTGTCTTTCTCTGACTGACTTATTTCACTCAGCATTCCATCCACATTGCTGCAAATGACATGATTTTATTCTTTCTTGTTGCCAAGTAGTATTCCATTGTATATATAAACCACATCTTCTCTATCCATTCATCAGTTGATGGACATTTAGGCTCTTTCTATAATTTGGCTGTTGTTGAGAGCGCTGCTATAAACATTGGGGTACAAGTGCCCCTATGCGTCAGCACTCCTGTATCCCTTGGGTAAATTCTTAGCGGTGCTATTGCTGGGTCATAAGGTAGTTTTATCTTTATTTTTTTGAGGAACCTCCACACTATTTTCCAGAGCGGCTATACCCGTTTGCATTTTTTGGGCCTCTTGTAAATATGGCAGCAAAAAAAAATCAGAATAGGTTAAAGTATTAGAGTTTTAAACTTAGATCGATTCTGTATTTGAGTAATTACAAATAGACTTGTAAAAAAAAAGAGTATTGGATTTTTGTAAAGACAAAGGTTTTGGGGAATTAGAAAGCCCAATATCCCACTCTCAGTCCATAAGAGCTGGGGCACTGAACTCAACCTCAGGCCATCTGCTTAGTCTCTTATATTTTATTTTGCCTCTGTTTCTTTTCCCCAAGACAAATTTACTCCTCATAGGTATAGCCACTGACTATGAACCTCACTTACTTCTTTCCTTTTTTATAAAATGAGGGATATAATTCTTTACAGTGTTGTTGTGAAGACTGAGCTTAAATTTGAAAGAGTAAACTCAAAGTAATATGTTAGTGAAGAGCAAGTGCAGACTTCTTATTGAACAGGTTATATCCAACACTTCAGTAGCTGACCTTGACTTAGGAAGGCCACTGACACCCCCAACGAGGATTTTTTTGAAACGGTGGTGGACCAGCTGGTTGGAGACCCTGTTCACTTTATGCTTGTCGACATTTCCTGACAATGAATACACTTCACTTCAATACCCCTTTTGGCACCATGCCTTGGACAGATCCTGCTGTCTCTTCACAAAACTACCACTGCAAAATACTGACAATAACAATAACATGATCATGATGATTTCCATCAGCCAGCCCTATCTTAGTGACCAATTCTACTCCTAGTGTCAACATTCCTCATGCCAGTTTACACTGATTATAAGATTTAGTTCCAAGCAAACAAAACAAAACAAAACAAAACAAAATGAATGCTAATAGACTGAAGGTATGGCTTTCAGCTTGAAGACTTAGACATTATCTTAGCACAGCAGTGGTCACTCATCAGGAACTCCTGATAAATCCATCTTGAGAGTGTCATTTGTAGAATTTTACCTGACCTGGCTGGGCTGCACGTGCCTTTTATGTTTTCTTTGTTCATAAACATCTCTGTTATGCTAAAATAAAATTTAAAACTAAAATAAAAGTCTGGTTACATTTTTCTATTTAAGCTTGTTAAATCAATCAGGAAGCATCTATTAAAAGATTTAACACCCAACAAAAAAGGATATGTGTACAATTATGAATAAAATAGTTATATATAATTTTAAATATATTGGTTAGGAAAAGAGAGCTGTATTTAGGTCCTGGCTCTGCTAATCCTGGCTGTGAGACCTTGGATAAGTAGCTTAACCTCACTTAACTTCTTTCCTTTTTTTATAAAATGAGGGAAATATTTCTTTACAGTGTTGTTATGAAGACTGAGCTTAAATTTGAAAATGTAAATTCAAAGTAATATACTAGTGAAGAGCAATAATATTTCATTTGGAAAAATAAATACAGCTAAAACAATTTTGAAGGAAAGTTACCTGTCAGTGAGTTAAGGTGAATGTTACAAATTGGACAAAGACCACAGCAAAAATAGGACTTGCTTAATTAACTGTTCAATAGGAAACAGATAATAAAGGTCTTAATTCAACTGACTGTCATCACTTTGATCAATTGCTGAAATTAAAATCTGATGCCCACTTTCCCCATTGCTAATAATATATTTTGTCAATATATTTCCTCCTGCAACTGTTAAGTTTAACTTCTTTCATACAGCTAGTCTAACATAGCTACAAGTTATCACTTCTGGCCCTAACCATGCCTCCTGTTTATGGGACACAGCATTAGTGTTTCACCTGGTTGGTCACATGGACATTAAAACTTGATCTGGCACACAGAGGGCTGGTCACTAACCAGCCTCCATCAGCCACCTATACTTGCTGGTCGTGACGGGATCAAACACATTACTGAATGTAGTGAGGGACAAATCCTTCTCAGAGAAAAATGAAAATAACAGTGGTTACAAATTAACATTGAGGGAAGGCAAGAAGCAAGAAAATTCCATCCCTATTATTAGAAGATCTCCAATTTGATTGAGTACAACAACATACAACTGAAACAATTTTTTTTTTAATTTTTTTTAACGTTTATTTATTTTTGAGACAGAGAGAGACAGAGCATGAATAGGGGAGGGGTAGAGACAGAGGGAGACACAGAATCTGAAACAGGCTGCAGGCTCTGAGCGGTCAGCACAGAGCCCGACGCGGGGCTCGAGCTCACGGACCGTGAGATCATGACCTGAGCCGAACTCGGACGCTTAACCGACCAAGCCACCCAGGCGCCCCTGAAACAATTTTTTTAAAAGGAAAAAAAAAAGAAAATAATTTAGAAGTCAATGGTTTGGGATAACCCTGATTTTCTTTTCTTCCTTCCTTCCTTCCTTCCTTTCTTTCCCTTCCTTCCTTCCTTCCTTTCTTTTTCTTTCTTTTCTTTTTCTTTCAAACTTAATTTTAGTGAGGTATAATTGACAACTAAAATTGTAAGCTATTTAAAGTGCACAACATGGTAACCCACCACAGGTAAACACTGTGAAAGGATTCTAGGTTAACGTATCTATGACCTTAAGTATCCACTCCTTCTTTTTGATCCCCACCTTTGGTGAGAACATCTGTGTTCCAACTTCCCAGCAAACTTCAATCATGCAACACATTGTTATTAACCATGGTCACCATGTTTTACCTCATATTCTCACACCTTATTCATCTTATAACTGAAAGTCAGTAGTACCTTTTCACCAACCTCTCTCTATTTCCCTGACCCCAAGCTCATGGCAACCACTTAACCACTTTTTTACTCTCTATTTATGAGTTTGACATTTTTTTCCCCTACATATAAGTGATCTTCTTATGCTTGTCCTTGATCAATATGCATATTTAGATTCTGGGCATTAGCTTTATTATCAATAATTTGCCAGAGAGAGTTTAAAAAAATATTTTTCCCTCTTGGACTCTCACTGCCTGCTCTGTTACTTGTCCTTTTGTTCCTTTGTTTTTCTTTTTTCTGTATTTCCAGTTATTTCCTTCCTCTTCATGTTCACTGTTATATCACTTCAGTACCTAGTCATCCACAGCAATCCACTATGTGCATTAGAATCTTCCTACAACGCAGTTTTCATTATGATACTCTCTTGCAAAGGTATTAGTAACTGATTCAGATCCACGCTCCACATGCTGGCATTCAAATTCTGTTAGTTTACCTCGCTCTATCTTTCCAATTTGATCATGGTTACTTAGCAACATGATTCCACAATCTTATCTGTGCTGATGTTCATATATACCCCACTCATCTTTGCCTTTGTACATCTGGACATACTGTCCCATCCACCTGGACTGCAGTCTTCTTTCTTCAGCTAAACAAAATTCTATATCTTCTTAAAGGTCTAGTTCAACCTATTCCCTTCAAGAAACCTTCTCCAAGTAAGCCAGTGAACAATTACAGGTTTATGTTAAAATTCTTTTTTTTTTTTTAACGTTTATTTATTTTTGGGACAGAGAGAGACAAAGCATGAACGGGGAAGGGTCAGAGAGGGAGACACAGAATCTGAAACAGGCTCCAGGCTCTGAGCTGTCAGCACAGAGCCCGATGCAGGGCTCGAACTCACGGACCGCGAGATCGTGACCTGAGCTGAAGTCGGATGCTCAACCGACTGAGCCACCCAGGCGCCCCTATGTTAAAATTCTTTATTCCTATAATATTTTCTTCTCCTAGCCTAGAGATATTTCAGGGTTTCTCAAACTTGTTCCTTTAGGAGAGTACTCCTAGGTCATGTTCCTTTTGTAGAAAGAGCATGAGATAATGATTTAATTTATTCATGCAAAACTAGGAATATACTTTCTAGCAAAATGTGATTAAATATGTGTCTATTACACAATATAAAATAGTAACCAAGTGCATTTATGTGTTCAAGAAAAATATAAAATCAATATCATCAGCTAGCTATTCTTAAATTTTCACCAATATCGCTTGCTTTTTGTTCCCTTATTTTGGTGTGCTCACTGTCAGAAAACTAAAAGAAGTTTTCAAGGATTAAGATAAATTAATTTAAAAAATTTAAAAAAAAACTTACAAAGAATTAATTTTCTTCCAAGGAGGCAGTGGAGTATAGTTTTTTGGGGTGCTATCTCCTCTTTGTGTCTTTAAGAACATCACTTAACCCATATGCAACTCAGGTCATTTATGGGGGTATTCAACCTGAATGTGAGAAAGGATTAAATCATGTCGTTCATGGAAGGCCTTTGTCATATAGCATGAGCTTGGTTGTGATAGCTGATTGGCCATCAAGGGAAGTGCAAAGCTCACCCCTGACCACTCTTGCTTCTTCTAATTGTAAGAAGTGGAGTGCTACTGAAGGGCGATGTTAACTGTGCCTTGTTTAAGGGCAAGAAACTAGGGAATGTGTTCTTTTTTGAAATTTGGTTAAAATCCAAGTTTGTTAACATATAGTATAATAACGGTTTCAGGAGTAGAATTCAGTGATTCATCACTTACATATAACACCCAGTGCTCATCCAAATAAGTGCCCTCCTTAATGCTCATCACCCATTTAACTCATCTTCCCACCCACCTCCCCTCCAGTAGCCCTCAGTTTGTTCTCTGTATTTAAGAGTCTCTTATGGTTTGCCTCCTTCTCTGTTTTTTATCTTATTTTTCCTTCTCTTCCCCAGTGTTCATATGTTTTGTTTCTTAAATTCCACATATGAGTGTGTTCTTAACAGATCCCTAGTCTACTCCCTTCCAGGAGCCTAGAGAAAGCAAACTAGCTGAGGTCCTGCATAGACCTGTGTTTCATGCTCAGTGTCTGACACTTGGACTCTTTCTTTCTTTATCATTCTCTTTCTGCCTCAATCCTATCTCTTTGTCTCTATTGGTTTCTGTATTTCTCTCTCTAACTCTGTCTACTTATGTCTCTCTCTTCAGATACATCTGTTTTCTTTCTCTTTCTTTCTTTTTCTTTCTTTCTTTCTTTCTTTCTCTTTCCTTTTTCCTATCTCCATTTCTCTCTTTACGTGTCTGTTTCTTTTTTGTTTGTTTGTTTTTATGCATCTCTGTTTCTTTCTTTCTCTTATTCCCTTAATCCTTCTTTATTATACTACATCTGACATTTCTTCTGTTACTCCCTAGTATACATGTGGATTTATTTTGTTTTATCTTTAAGTCAGTATGGTAAGATCTGAGTACTGGATTTGGCTTTAGAAAAAGTAACCAAGATGACTTTCAGCCTGTTAATATCCAAGGACATTCACCCTGCGCTGGCATAGGAAATATTTTCCAGATGAACTCCTTAGAGTTCTGTGCTTTTTGTGATTTTGTTTGTGTTGGGTGGGTAGGTGGTATATATCTCAGCTGATAATCAATTTTCAGTTTGCTGTATGAACATATTCTGTATTCTTTCCATGGATATCAAGAAGAGGGTGCTGTGACAGGGCACAGTACCTTTGGCAAAATAATAATAATAGTTCATAGTTAAGGAAGAATTGTAATATGCCAGACACTATCTAAGTGTTTTTCTTCTATTGACTTACCTAATCCTTACAACTACCTATGAGTTGAAAATTACTATTATCATTGACCAAGGATATGCACCAGGGAGTTCTGTCCAGACAGTATACCCAGAGAGACCAGGGTCGTAACTACCATGACCATGGATCTTCAAAGGTATCATTGATTACCCTTAGTATCCATTGGGATTTTTTTTTTTTCCTTTTTCTGGATAAAACAAAATAATATAGCTCTTACTTGATTGTGGCAATGGAACTTTTTGGAACTTACTTTAGAGAACACCTTTTTGGTGGCACAAAAATAAGCCATAAAATATGAATTATCTTATTAATAGGATTTATAATTTTTGTATCCTTCACAATTTCTGCTAGATTACATGCTACCTAATTATGGAATAAGTGACTCAAAGAACAGAAAAGGGTGGGTAAAGCAACAATTCCGAGATATTTTTTGAAAGATAACAGATGACATGATAAAAGCAATTTGGGTCACAGAAAGATATGGTTGGCCAAGGCTTCCAGGGTGTGGATTATTTGTTTTTGCTTTTGTTTTCCCCCAACATGAGCACTATTTATAAGAATAGTGTAATAAGATTTGTTTCCACTTCCATAAAGAACAACTAATTGGTAAAAATGTTAAGAAAGATATAAATAATTTATGGTATTAAATGTTGTATTATTAAGACTAGACTTCACCCAGAAGTTATTTTCTTTTATTTATATGGAGACATCAACTCTACTCCTTGGGTCATAGCCTAACCTATGTGAAAAGCCTTAGTTGAAAAGCCAGTAAAAATATGTCTGGATTAGCCATAAATAATAATCACTTCCATTTATATAACACCTTTGAAAAAGTCCTTAGAAGCTTGCTAACTTTTAAAATCATGCACCAGATTTCATATGCAAAACATCCTGCTAATATGATGTTGAGGTTACAAATTTAAATGCATCGAGGTCAGCAAATGAGAGAGATATGGCTCTCATTATAACATTATCTTAACCCACATAAGCATGTTTTATTGTTTTGTTCTTAGAATTCTGTATTTGAGTTCAATAGCTACTAAAAATATTACACCTATATAAGTATTTAGCATGAAAAAACATAAACATTGTAGGATTATTTTCTTCTATCATTTGATATTTTGAAATATAGCATAAAATTGGTACAATTTGAATTTTGATTTTGCTTAGAATTATAAACTACATGAAAATGTTGATCCAGAAGGTGAATAGAAATTTTATCTGCTCACTTTCTTGATTTGATTTGCCCACTTCTTGTGTTCAAGAATGAATGGAGGCACTGAGGGAGGTTAGTGCAGGAACTAATATTTATTAATTCTTACCATGTTTGTGACACTTTTGGGTGCTTTGCCAATGTCAACTCACCAGACTTTCCAACAATTTTAAAAACTGAATATCAGTGTATCTATTTTAACAAGTGAGAAAATAGAGGCTCACAAAGATTAAGTGACTTAGCGAATGTGAAACTATTAATGAAATTTAAATCTAAATTTGTTTGTTCCTAATGTTGTCCCCACTTTTTTCATTGGCTGGGATGGGGGAAGTAATCTGCTAAGCAGTTGTACCTACTGCCTGCCATTTCTTTCAATTAAGGCCTCTGTTTAGAAATTAGGTCGATTGAGGAGACAGATTATAGAAAAAGAAAATGCTAGGAAAAAAATTTAAGCCTGAAGTTAAAAGTGCCGTAACATATTACTCACAATTGACATCTAACATTTTAATTTAGGAACATATGGAGAAGGGTATGTGAGTCCAGTTGAGGAGAAAGCTGTGGGGCAAGACCATCTGCTTATATGAACCAGTTCAGTCACCTTCTAAAAAAAAAAAAAGCACAATGCAGTTTATCAAACAAGTCATTGTACTGGGGAAGGAAGGTTTTTTGATATATTAGATAGAAACTCTCTTTGTAATGGAAACATATTTTCAGATGTCATAACATCACATACCATGATGTTACACTGTATTTATAAAACTGTATAACAGAGAAAAGATCCAATGTTTTCAATAAGCAGAATTCCCCAGAATACTACATACTCATTTGAAGTCACTAACAGAACCATGTTCTTTCAGAGCCATGAAAGAGTCTGAAATCTATTCCTTTACCACTCTGAACCTTTAAGAAATGTGAAAACTGAGGCTAGAAGAAGTTAGTTGAATTAAGCTAAGAAGTGTCAGAGCCTAGACTAGAACCCAAGTTCACTTAGTCTACTTATTCAGATTTTATTGCCAGTTTCTGACCACAGCAAATATACTTTGGAAGGCAGCTTCAGATTTCTAGCTTGCTTTTCAATAAACAATTATTTCAGAAAAGTTTTGATAGTTGGACCCTATGTTTAAAGGATACATTTTTGAGTATTGCAGTAAGCTGTTCATTTAGGAGAAGGAGGAGTGAATGAGCGAGTAAGAGATAGGATGAGAGAGAGATAGGAGAGTGTAAGAGAGACAGAGGGTGATACACACACACACACACACACACACACACACACACAAAGAGAGAGAGAGAGAGAGAGAGAGAGACAGAGAATGTGTTGGTAAGATATCAATTATTTGAAATGCTTTCTCCACTGTCTGGTTTAACACATTTCTTTCCTTATTACAATTTGGGCCATTTCCATTTTTTCTTCCTTCCCACTGCTGGACTCTCCTATTTTGCTAGCTTTCTAAACATAGGAATGTGTCAAGGCTGAGTTTTCAATCTTTTTTTATTCTCTTTCCTCCTTGACTCTCAGGTAATCTAATCAAATCTCAATATCACCTATAGCCTATTAACTTCACATTTTTAACTTCAATCACTTAACTATTTACTAAAATCTAGTTCACATGGCTGGCAATATTATATTTCTATTTCATCTGGTAGTGATCTCAAATTTAGCATATCTCCAACCAAAAGCTTGATCTCCCGCCTCTCATCTCTTATGTCTGTGTTCTTTATTGACCCGAGTTGCTCAAACCAGAAATTTGAAATCATTCTTGACTACACTCTTTCTTTACCATATCATATCCAATTAGGAAATCTTATGTGATCTACTTTCACATTACACCCAGGGTCAACTTCTCAGCACTTTTACCACAACACCCAAACCTAAGCCACCATCTTTTGTCTGGACCACAGCAAGAGTTACCTAAATGGTCCCCCTACTTTCTCTCCTGCACCCCTCACCTTATGGTTTACACATCAGCAAAAATGCTCTCCTGCTCCAAATCCTCTAATAGGTTTGTATCACTCTTGAAATAAATTCCAAAGTCCTTATCATGACAGCATTGCTTCCTTACCTCATTCAAGTCTTCTGAAAGGTTGTTCATGGATAGATGATAGATTGACAGACAGAGTACTCTTCTTTGCTTGACTATTACAGGTTACATTATTTATCTAAATACATAACATTATTATATGTGTGTATGTGTGTATATATATATATATATATATACATATGTAATACACATACACACACATATATATGTGTGTGTGTGTGTTTATGTATATATGTGTGTGTGTATAAATTGTCTGCTTCCTCACTAAAATGTGAGTTTCATGAGGTCAGGAACTACATTTGTTTTGTCCACTTTTACACACTAAGTATCAACCTAACAAATACTTGTTGAAGAAAGAGGCTGATCATTAATATTTTTTCTTATATATCAAATTGCATGTAACTTAGAATACACAACTAAAAATTCAACACATCAATAAAAAACAAAGTATATAACATGTTAAAGTAAACAAAATATTCAATTTTATTAGCACTGTCCTAGACAGTGGTGCCCAAGACTATTTTTTCTTGAATTAACCACATAGTAAGTATTTTTTACCTTCATTATTAAACCATATCAAATAAACATAAATATTGGACGGATATTTAACACATGCATATATACACATATCCCTAATTGTATCAAACCAAAAAGAAAAACATGAATAAATGAAACTTTCTTTGTCCCAAAGAATAGCTAAATAGTGATGATGGGGATCCTATATTTCAGGAAGCAGCAAGTAAAATAATCCAAAAGGTAAGCAATCAATCTATTTGAGGACAAATTGTATCTTCAAAGAAAGGAAAGATATCCTTCATTTGGTTCTTAAAAGTGGTTCTTAAAAATGAGAATTTCAAAGAAGATTCAAGTCTGAGCCACCCAGGCACCCACAGAAGATTCAAACGTATGTGGAAGTGATCATATAGTGAAAGAAATAAAGTTTGGTGAAAGGAAGAAATGGAAAGAAGAAAAGATAGAAAGAAAGGGAAAGAAAGGAAGGAAGGAAGGAAGGAAGGAAGGAAAGGAATGGAAAGGAAGGAAGAAGGAAGGAAGGGAGGGAGGGAGGAAGGAAGAAATTAAAAGAATTTTTTTAATTTAATTTTTTTTAAATTTACATCCAAATTAGTTAGCATATAGTGCAACAATGATTTCAGGAGCAGATTCCTTAATGCCCCTTATCCATTTAGCCCTTCCCCCCTACACCCCTTCCAGTAACCCTCTATTTGTTCTCCATATTTATGAGTCTCTTATGCTTTGTCCCCCTCCCTGCTTTTATATTATTTTTGTTTCCCTTCCCTTATGTTCATCTTTTGCATTGTTGGTGGGAATGCAAGCTGGTGCAAGCACTCTGGAAAACAGTAAGGAGTTTCCTCCAAAAACTAAAAATAGAACTACCCTACGACCCAGCAATTGCACTACTAGGTATTTATCCAAGGGATACAGGTGTGCTGTTTTAAATGGGCACATGCACCCCAATGTTTATAGCAGCTATCAACAATAGCCAAAGTATGGAAAGAGCCAAAATGTCCACTGATGGATGAATGGATAAAGAAGATGTTATACACACACACACACACACACACACACACACACAATGGAGTATTACTCAGCAATCAAAAAGAATGAAATCTTGCCATTTGCAACTACATGGATGGAACTGGAGGGTATTATGCTAAGTGAAATTAGTCAGAGAAAGATAAATATCATATGACTTCACTCATATGAGGACTTTAAGAAATAAAATAATTTTTAAAATTACATTTATCCACCCTGAATATGGTATAACCTGAAGTCCCAAAATTTATATAAGCAATAAAGGTGTAAGCAAAAAGGAACCAAATTAGTCTCCACTGGTTTCCTCCACTCCAGAGCAGCTTTTAGTCAACATGAGGAGGTAGCTACTATACAACCATATCTGCAGCCTCGGATACCGATGGTTGCCTCTTGCTTCACTCGAATGACTTTACAATATGGAGCAGTGAGTGATACTTTAGAATCAGTATTTTTTTCCTATCAAAATGTATGTTTTGGTTAGTGTAGGAGATGTGCAAGACTCTATGGAAGTTCATAATAGTGGTGATTAAGTAGTCTCCTGTGGTATATGTGTGCAAATGTGGGGGTGAGATGTACAGGTTTCAGAAATGTCCTTCTCAGAGGGAGGGTCTTTTAAGCGGAGAAGTGAAAACTGCCCAACTAAAGGGCACCAGTGGTATACTCAGGCTATGGAGAGCTGTTCCAATCAGATGAAACAGAGTGAACTCTAAAACTAACACACTCCTAGCTAGTATACAAAGAAGTCTTTGATTTCAGTCTTACTTGCTTTGCTTTCTGTTTTCTTGGGCATTTTGTTAACTGGTCAAAGTTTTTTCATTAGCTATATGATGAGGATAAAAACAATGGCCTATAAGAGCCATGTTTAATATTAATTACAGAAATATAAGGAGTATTAATAAATAAATAACATAAACAACCTATGTAAGAAATACAAGTTATGCTAAAGAACTCTACCAAAGTTGATTATTAGTACTGAGGCAAAAAATAGTCAACCGCACTCTTTCTCAGCTTCATCTTCTATAGACTTTGAAAAGCTTATGTTCACTCTGGGCTGCTGTACTTTAAAGAGGATGTTGAAAAATTAGTCAGCATCTAAGGAAGGAGCAGTAAATTGATGAAGAAGACCCTTGTTAAAAGGCTAAAGGAGTTTGCATGATTTTGTCTGGGAAAGAGGTGGTTGAAGAAAGATATTGTAACTCTTTTCAAACATCTGAAGGGCTGTTAATAAGAAAATGTAGGCCAGTTGTTCCTTAGCTCCACTGAGGTCAGAATAAGAAAAAGTTGTCTCAGTTTGTTTGGACATTTGTGAGAGAGCCTTGAAAAGAAAGATTACTTCTAGATTCTTAGAGACAGGAGATACGTTGTCTTTTTAACAGGAGATCTTGAGATATTAGACACTCAGATGTACCCTTTCAAGCTCTTGGACTCAGCAATTCTAGTATTATGCTTAAGGAGAGTTGGTAAAGGACAAGGGTGTGCTCATTTGGAACACAATCACCAGTGGAAATGTTCACCTCTTAGGGACATGCAAGTGCCCTTTCCTGAGTTCCCTTTAAGGGTTTCTCTTGATTGTCAGCTTCCCCCGAGCCTTTTACAGAATGATGCTTTTCTCTGAAAGGCTATTTCTGCTCTTTATTGTCTTCCATAGAAGCTTATTTTCAAAACAAGAGGCAAAGAGACAAGAAATCTTTTAAATTCTTTATCACATTTTTAAACATCAGAACTTGAAATCTAAATTATGTGTCTTTTAATTAAAAAAAAAAAGAAAAAGTTTTCACACACATCTAACTCCTAAAACATATATAGTGCTAACTCGTTAAATCATCTCAAATGTAACTGTCCTTTGCTGAAGAAAAAAAGAAATTCAAGCCTTAGACCTACATATAGCATTCATTTGCATATCTATGCATATACACACACACCTTATTTTACATTAAATCTGTCTCTATACTATTTATATTTATACCCATTTGCTATGTCCAAATATATTTGGCTATTTTTGAATTCTACAAGTATTCTTCAGAAAGTATTCTTAAGTTATACTTGGTAAGACTTTGCAACAAAGCTGAATTATGGTGGAAATCCTATACAAATACCCAATCTTTCCAACAGCAATAAATTACAATGTCAGAAACATAAGGTGCTGACCTCCCAGTGTGAACAGTGTGGGGGGGTGAGTGATAGGGATAAAGCTCTTGATTAGAAATGTTTTTCTTGAAGAATAAAACATTTATGCAGGGAAACAGCCTTGAATAAAGTCTATCACCTCCTGATGTTTATCCATATAAAGCACAAGATGATTTCTCTTCAAGGGAAGAAAAAAGAATAAGAAAACCTCACATTTTGGACCGATAGTCAAAGTTATAAATGTTTAATGCATTTGATTACTACAATTTTATAGGGTTTTTCTTACTCTGAACAAATGATCTTTTATTTTTTTTTAACAAAAAAGAAGCAAGTGAACAATCCCGAAAGTGGAAAAGCATTTTGTAATTTTAGAATACAGAAGTGACTAGTGGGTTATGTGCAAATTTCTTTGAAAAATAACAGCACACTGCTTGAGTTGGATTGTATTTTGAAAAGTCAGGATCAAGGCTTGGAGCTGTGTAGCATGCTTCACAATAGGGGAACAGCTATCAAGCTCCAGAACTCCACCAACCATGACAGAAGCAGAACATTCTGTCCCTGCCTCCCTCCTTCTAAAAATTCCTGATAAAATACTGTACACGTTGCAATAAGGGTGGGGGGAGCATTTTCACAGAAACTGAACCCACCATCGTCTTTCCCAGGTTTCTTAAGCTATGAGATGATCTGGTTTTAAAAAAAATACCAACGCTGGGGTGCCTAAGTGGCTCAGATGGTTAAGTGTCTGACTTTGGCTCAGGTCATGATCTCATGGTTCATGGGTTCGAGCCTCATGTCAGGCTCTGCAATGGCAGTACAGAGCCTGCTTGGGATTCTCTCTCTGTCTGTCTCCTACTTGCTTGAGTGTGTGCGTGCACGTGTTCTCTCTCTCTCTCAAAATAAATGAATAAATTTAAAAATAAAATAAAAATATCAATGTCCAGGCACTAACAAGACAAATTATTTGCTTGGGGCCCAGTCACTATTTTAAAGCCCTGCAGGTAATTCTTATGTGAAGCCAGGACAGAATACTAATTATGAGCCCCGTGGCACCCACTCGTGTGTCCTACTTTATTAATGACAGCAAGAATATTTTCAGTTATATAGGCTAACAATTTAAGCCCTGGCTGCCCATTCCTTCTTGGTTATCTCCAGCCCTTCTCTTCCTCAGTAATCTCTTGTCCACCTCCATAGTCAAGTCCTTCCTTTGACATAATAGCACTATGGTAATATTTTCTAATCTTGACACTCTCCTGGCTGGATCTTTTCACACACAGGGATCTTCTGGAGATGTAACATCCAGCATTTTATTCCCTAAACATATCCCTCAAATCTTCTGTGGCTTTTTACTTCTTCAGGCAAATATTCAAATTTATTAAACAGAGCATTCCAGGACCTCTGTAATCTGATCCAGATTTTTTTTTCCAAGTTGAGAGAACATCATTTAAAGGCAGTTTTTCAGAATTTCCTGAAACCTTAGTTAATCCTAATTTCTTGATTTTTCCTTTTGCCTGACTCTGTTTAGCCTAAATCAAACCCTGTCCATTCTATACTCTAGCTCAAGTATTCCTTCCTAAAGCATTTCTCAATGATGCAAGCAACTTCTCATTAATTCACTGTCATTATAAATTATTTTTAGCACCATTCAATTTGTCCAAGTGTGATCCCAATGCTATTCTAAGTTTTTCAAAGACAAGACATGTATCTCATCTATAGATCTGAGCCCTTGGTGCAATGTCTCACACATAGTAGGTACTCAAAGCTCATTTGTTAAAGGAATGTAAAATGATTAAATGGCACAGAGCTACCATGATCTCATATCTCAGTGGCTTAATGCTGAGTATGCAAGTGCTGGGAAGTACTGTCTGGATTCCAGTGCCAGAAGTATATTTATGAGGACATATGGAGGACAAAACAGAAAGGGATGCTAAGGTCCAAAAAAGAAAAAAAAAATCATTCTCAGAAAAAGAATACCATTTTTAACCTTAGAGTGCATTTAGATTTTCAGAAGATCACACAGAAAAAGTGATGGAAAGTACAACTTCAGCATGGAACAACCATCACTTTTAAGCTCTTTCAAATGTAATCCTAATCAAAAGTTCCTTAAATTAAACTTGAATGCTTGCTCTAATTCAATACTCTTAGTGACCAAAATCCCTCTTTCCTGTTGATATTAAATGTGTTCTTTTGAATATGAGAGGGGTGTTAGGATTTGCTATCACACAAAATAAACGGACTTATTTGGGGACCCATGGTGCCTCATTTCCTCTCCTTTTCTGCTTAGCACTTTTATCTCTGACTGAGCAAGGAAGATGTGGAGTCACAAATGTTTCCTGTACTTTTCTCTTATAATAGTTTCTACTTATTTCCTAGAATGAATCTTGGTTCTGGTATAGCATTTAGTTAAACTTTGATTTGTAAGCTTTCTTTAAAATATTAGAGTGTACAATTTTCAGTATATGATAGCAGTGGGCCTTTTCTCCTCATCTCTGGCCATTTAGAATCAGTAATATGATGCTCCAGGAGCAGGGCCAGAAAACCAATCATGATAAACTCACTCTTCATCTAGAGGAGACAGGAATGGTTGACCCAAGAATGGAGGCATAAACCCATGAGCTTTTCCTAATGATAGAAGAATTTCAGAAACAGGCATACGGTTGAATGGAAGTCAATAAAATACAAAGGGAAGTAAGCCTAGTTATTTCAGGAAAAATTCTTTCTTACTTTTATGCAAGATTCAGAGAAGAGAAAGTCTCTCTCACTATCACCCACTAGACATGGCTGAGGAAGCATGGATTCTTAACTTCTACTAAAACCATCCCACAACCACAAGGTAACAGAGCTGGGGATGAAGCTAGTGTCTGAGAGGTGAGGTGGATCAGATTCTCCATTCTTCCTTATGGTTTTCCTATTATGTGAGCCAATAAATTCTGTTTTAAGTTAGAGTTGAATTTTCTATTATTTACAGTCCCAGTTACCTTAAATGATATGGTGATCCTGACAACTACAGGCAGATACTAAAGGAAAGGCATAACTGATTACAAATGTCAAATTGGCTCATGAAGCCAAGAGATATCTGCTTTAAAACTGTCTTGTTTTGATAATGATTACTAACACAACAGTGGCTTTAGTACAGAAATGCCTTCATTCATTAATTTATCAAAAATTCATTGAGCACCCACTATGTGCAAGACACTGTGAAAGACTCCAGAAGAGGAACATTGAATAAATCCTCACAGATGCTATGAGCATCTGGAAGAAAAGCAGGACAGTAAGGAAACACATAATACAGGAGCAAACCAATGGTTAGAGCTCAAAGAAGAGATCCTTGATAAATCCACTTTTACCCAAGATTGGATATAAGTAGAGAAGAACCAGGGAAGAGTGAGAACAGAGAAACAATACATACTAAGTCTTGGACAAAAGAGGGAATGTGGTATTTTTGAGAACTTGAAGAGCTGGGAGAAGACTAGTCCCAAGAAATCAAAGGTTTTGAGTGTCATGATAGGCATTTGGGCTTCATCTAATGTCTTGAAACATCACAAGTGCAAATACCAGGTGTAAATGTCAGATTAACACCATTGTAACCATTTTCATTGTGTAGTTGTTTAAAAGAAAGTCTGCATTTTTATGTATGAAGTTGGGAATTCATTCTAATAAAAGAATCATATGAGTATATCCATGGGAAGGCAACTATATTTCCTTTCAAATCCTCCAGTAAGCTAGATGGATACAGTTTCACGATCTTGAAGACTTTTGAGTGCTTTAAAATATTCAAAACAAATACTTGCCTCTACGACATGTAGATAAAGCCACTAAAGCATCCTCAGTTTTATAAAGTTAAGCAAATTAGGGTTTGGAGGTGAAAACTTTATACCAACAGTACTTACTGAGCACCTCATCCATAAAATGGTAAGTGTGCTTTACTACCTATTTTTTCCTGGTTGTGTCATGCTTATGTTCATTTTTCTACTGTACATAATAGTTAACTTCATAGAAATCTTCAAATATTGTATGGTTTAACACATCCCTCAGGAATTAGATTCCATTTATTTAAAAATCCCCTTGAAATTTACAAGCTGTGGCACAGGGGTCACATTACATAACTTCTCCAATCTTCAGTTTCCTTCTTTGTAAAATAGAGATAATATTAGTTCTATGTCAAGTATTTGTTCTCAGGATCAAACAAAATAATATTTATTGAACACTAAGCCTGGAATAGAGCAAGCACTCAGAAATATTAGTAATTAGTAGTAGTAGTTACAATTTTTAATCCTCAGTGCATGTAGAGATATCCATCCATGTGGAGCAACAATGACATGGAAAGGTCACTGGGCTGTCCTGCCTTGGAATATCAGGTGTGCTCAGGAAGACACGTGAAACTAGTAACAGAGATGCATACCAGAACATTGGGCTTTGGAAAGGCAGCAGCATTGGTACATGAATCTGGGAAAATTCTGTCATGGGAACTCAAAAATCTGAAATTGAAGATTCAAAATGCAGTTGGAAGACAAAGGAAGATTCCAAGTATTGAAAACAAGAGTACATCTGATATTGAAGTATTAGAGAAAATTTTCCAATTAGACTAGTTACATTTTAAAGATCTGGTAGCCTTGAGGCAGTAACTCAGTGTATAGGACAATTAAAGCTTGACATAGACACTGGCTAAAGTCTGAAGACTGCTTTCTAGTTTAATCTTGACCCTCATAAGCTATTGATTCTGAGCAAATTAGATATCATTTTTGTGATTAAGTTTCCCCAGCAGTAAAATGGGGGTAATTATATCTGGCTTGCCTACCACATTGCATTGTTGTGATATATAAGTGAAGTAGGTAATTGGTACGAAAGTACTGTACTTGGAAAATTCTAAAGCACTATATCAAATTACAAATAAATTCATTCAGCAATATTTACTGAATCTCAATCCTGTTCCAGGTATTGCAATACAAAAATAAAAAAAAATATATTTGATTGCTTTAAGGGACTTACTGCCTAGTAAGGAGTCAAATATGATCAATTATATTATATACTATATAATATAATGAGATACCAGCTTTCACAAAGATATGCATAAGGCTCTGTAGAACCTAAAGTATAAGGAAAACCCAAGCCTGCCCAGGAGAATTTAGGGAAGACTTCATAGAGGAGATAAAATATAAGCTGATATTTAATAGATGACTAGGAGTTTTACAGGTAGATGGGGAGGGAAAGATATTCCTGGGAGAAAGGGCAGAATGTACACAAAGCATAGCTATATCTTCCTGGATTAAATAGAAACAAAAGTTGCAAGTAAATCAGGCCAAAGTTTCTGGGGCCTGCATTCTTTCCCAGTGTCCTCATGGTCATTTCAGTTGCAGAACATGTTGGAGATTGACTGACCTTGATCCTGGAATAGTCCTCTCATTTGGCCCAGTTCGGTCATTCATTCAACTAGGTCAGACTAGCCTTGCACCTGCAGATACCACTGCTTCTATAGCCAACAGTGAGCACACTCTGCTGACTTGTGCCTAGCCAGGTTCTACATTCATCAAGGCAGCTTTTTTGCAATCGAGATTGAGGATATTAACAGAACATCCAATGTGGCTGATTGCATCATTTCTGCCCCATGGCTGAACAGAAGGTTTCAGTTTCCACTGCCTGCTAGGCTACTTAACCCTTCTAAGCAGAAATATTCAGATGAAGAAATCCAACTGTTACTATAATTTCGTAGATGTAAGACATCTGCATATGACTTCATGGCATCTGGCACTGTTTGAAACACAGAATCCAGGGCTAAAGTTTTAGTTTCTTTAAGTACACCATGTGACAGTTTAGGAAACATTCACTTACCATGGTAGCACCAAAACTCTGTTTCCAAACAAGGTGAGACAAAAAAGTATATATTCTGTGAAATAACTATATAACACTATATATAAAATGTACTGTGCAAGGAAAGGTCAAGTCAAATTTATACAATTTTAGATCATCTCTCCTTTTTACCAAGATGAGTTCTCACAAAGTATCTTTTACCAATGTAAAAGTATAAAAGGAGACATTTTTGTTTCTTATTCACTTAGCAAACTTGTATTGAACACCTGTTAGGTGCTAACCATCCTGATAGAAAAATGTGATAAAGGGATGAATGATGCCTTCAAGGGAGGCAAGATGTAAGTGAACAAATAACTACTTGATGAGAACAAGTTATGTATTTGCACAGGTGTCATTTTCTTCATTTTCTTTGGAGAACCATTTAATGTGGTCTTGATGAGGTGGTCAGTCTGGGTGCTCTGTCCCTCAAAACCCACATTCAGGGATAGTGCATGATTCAGAGAGGCTTATAGGTACTACGTTCGGACCTTACCACCAAAACCATCTTCCTCAAAACAATAACCATAGCCAAGAGATGGGGAAAAGACTGAAGAAAGACATAGGGGAGGGGAAGGAGGGAGGAAGGAAACTAGAGAGAAACCTTATGCTATCATTTGAGCTTTGTATTAAGTGTGCCTACACCCCTTTAAAAAAGATTTCTAATTATTAATTAATAACAAATTTTCTCCTTATTTTATTATTTTTCTTTTTTTACTTTTATCTTATTTATTTTGAGAAAGAAAGAGAACACAAGCAGGTGAAAGGCAGAGGGAGGGGGGAGAGAGAGAATCCCAAGCAGGCTCCACACTGTCAGTGCAGAGCCTGATGCAGGGCTCCATTTCACGAATTGTGAGATCATGACCTGAGCTGAAATCAAGAGTTAGACACTTAAATGACTGAGCCACCCAGAAACCCCAAAATTGTTTATTTAATTGATATCTGAATGTGGTGTGTTACAAATGAAATACCTTAAAATATAAAATTATCTTAACTGAGGGGCAGCAAAGACAAGAATTCATCTCTCCTTTATGAGGACTTTTGTTATGCCCTAGTAAAGAAACTAATCTACACCTATTACATTTTAGAACTCAGGCTATCAAAGAGCTTTGAAAAACTGGTACAAACATTATTTAAAAGCAGTGTGGTATCATCCAGTGAAGTGAAGGGGATATGTATATTTTGTGAACAAGCAATTCAGTTGTTAGGAAATCACATCTTTGCACAAAGCTCAGGATAAATACACAAAATATTTCCTAGCAACATTGTTTACAATAGATCCAAGCTAGAAACAACTGCTATCTACCAAGAGTAAAAGACATAAATAAATACACAGTGGAATACTATGCATCAATAAAAATGAATGAACTATAACTAAACAGCATGGTATAATCACAGTATCATAATATTTGGTGACAGAAGGTAGACACAAGAAATGCATAAAATATTATTCCCTTCCTTCACCATTAAAAAAAAAAATCAAGCAAAACCAAAAGATGTTATTTGGTGGTAGTTAGTAAGATAATAAAAAAAAAAAAACAAGGAAATGGGAAATCTAGGAGAGTAGTTACTTTTAATAGGGTTCAAGTGGCTTCAGTTAAGGTAGTGATACATGGAAGGCTTTGGGGTGCTAATAATATTTTTACCTTTTTTTTGAGCAGAGCATTTGCTTCATAATTATTCATAGAACTATGTTAAGATATAGGTTTTATGGACTTTTTTGTATGTGTGTTACATTTCACAGTAAAAAAAAAAAAATGCATAAAACAAAACAATGCATTATGACCAAATGGACTTAGTCAAGGTTGCAAGAAAAAATTCAATCTAAAAATTCTATCACATTTCTTTATGACAAAAATTGATTACAAATTAAATGTGTATTATCTCAATAGATATGTCCATAGGATTCTCTAAATTTCATCAGCATATATGATTTAAAAAAAAAAAACACCTAGAAAAGTATGAAACTGAATAAAGGTTATGTACCAAAATCTACAATAAACATTATACTTTATGGGGAAAACTTAGATACTTTCCCTTTACAAATAGCAACAAGATATTCATTTTTATCACAACTGCTTAGTACAGAATTACTTGGATAATTCTGTAAGAAGAGCAAAATATCTATAGGATTGAACATAAATGTAAGAAAGGAGATAAAATTGTCAATACTGGTGGATGATAATGAACATCTATGTAGAAAACTCAGCACAATTAAATTCAGAGTATCGTTTTTGTTTTACTGTTGGATACAAGGTCAACCTTCCAAAACCAAAAGCATTTTTTTCACATCAACAATACTCCAAGTGAAAATGTAATGTTGGTAGTAATAATATTGAAAAATATCTATAGATTTTAATTTAACAAAGAGTGTCAGATTTCAGTAGAGAAAAAATTATTTGCATAAAAGGTGTGGGAAAAACATTTGGTCCTCTTATTTGGGATTATAAATAATAAAAGTTTTAATCCCTTGCAAATTAATATATAAACTCAATGTAATCAAAAGCAAAATTTCATCTGAATGAATTTTAGAACTCAGTACAACCATTCTAAAATTTACATGGATGAGTAAAGACAACAAATAGCTTATTCTTCTTTGAAAAAGATCAAAGAGTAAATATTTTCTCTTTCAGATAATAAGATAAACATGATAATGAAAGTAAAGGCTTTGGTTCAGAAACACCCTGAAATGAAATGGTCAAACCAAATAGTGAATTTATGAACAGATCTTTGAATATCTGGAAAGTCAATACTTGATAATCTGGCATAAAAAATGAATAGGACACAAATGAGTTTTTTTAGTATATGGGATTGAGAAAATTGATTTTCTACATGTACAAAAAACTGGATCCCTATTGAAACTTATGTGCTGACATTTTTCTCATAATAGCAACATAAATTCAGTACTTAATGTGTATAGGCAGGTATTTAATTTTTAATTTTTTAATTTATTTTTTAAAATGTCTATTTATTTTGAGAGAGAGAGGAGGGGTGAAAGAGAGACAGGCAGAGAGGGTCAGAGAGAGAGAGAGAGAGAGAGAGAATACCAAGTAGTTTGCGTGCTCAGTGCAGAGCCCAACAATACCTAGCTCGATCTCACAAAACGTGAGATCATAACATGAGCCAAATCAAGAATCAATGCCTAACCGAATGAGCTACCCAGGTGCCCCTAGGCAGGTCCTTTTTAAAGTGCTTTTAATATATTAGCTCACTCAATTCTCACAACCAAAGAGTCCATTAGTACTTTTGCCTCCATTTTGCATACAAAAACAGGTGTATAGAGATAAAGTTGTCCAAATTCACTCAGTTAGTATTTGAAGGAGCCACAATTGAGAATTCAGATAGTGTGGGTTGCAGTAAATCTTTGTGATCTAGATATGAGGAAGGGAACTTCTTAAACAATATCACAAAAGCACAAATACTAATGCAAAGAAATGAAGCATTTTATAAAATAAGAATTAAGTATATTTATCAACTGAATATTGAAAAGAACATTTCCTAATTAGATGGCAAATTGGGCCAGGAAATTCAATTCTCAGTGTCTAAAACTGACAAGATTTATAATTAGACTATCAAGGAATTCCTGCTAATCATAAAGTAAAAGATAGCAACTAGTTGAAAAAAATAAGCAAAGAATAAAGGATATTCAGGAAAGGAAAGGGAACCATCTCCCCCAAAACTTGTAATCATCAGTAATGCTCAAATTCATATAGTTAGAGAAACGGAAATTTAAACACTGACATCACTTTTTACTTATTGTATTGACAGAAATAAGAAAGCTTAATCATGACAAGTGTTGGCAGTAACATAAAAGCCCTCATTAAATTTCTTTAGATATTATAGATTGAGACAGACATTCTGGAGAACAATCTGGCAGTACTTTGGCAAATTCAGAATATGCACAGACTATGACCCAGCAATGCCACTCAAATGCAAAAGGGTTTGTATACATGGGTATTTATTCTTCAGGAGGCTGTCTGTATTAGTGAAGGGTTACAGGTTATCCACGTGTATGTGCTAGTTTCATACTATAGAATACTATAAAGTCAGAGAGAGAATAAATAATGGACATACTACAATATGGATGAACTTTTAAATTAATGCTGAGTAAAAATAGTGAGAAACAGTGAGTTCTTGTATATTTTACAAGAATATGTACAGGTAAACACATCAGAAGGATTGTCTGTGGGTCGGGGAAGAGGAATGCAAGTGGGGAATGGAGATAAAAGGTAATAAATAAACGGATGCATGGATGAATAAAATCAACCCATGATGACAATATGCCATTCAATAAGGGGGTCTGATGAAGTCATACTCCTGCCCTTGAGTTCCATGAAAAAGAGAAAAAAATAAAAACAAACAAAAAAAAAACCACAAGACCAAGTTTTCCATAAAGTTTCCAGACTTTATGGAAACTATATTTTAAGGAAATAGATACTAAACTACTAATTACAAAAGTACATTTTAAATTACTATTTTGGTAAGTGCTATAACAGATGAAACCATAGGGTGTTATAAAAGGCATAAGAGAAAAATAGTATATATTAACCAAGTCATTAGATGAATATTTAAGTGATATAAGAAATTGGACTAGGGGTTAGAAGGTCTCACAGTTTTAAAATTGAGGGGTATGGGAAGTTGCTATGAGATCAGTGTTTAACTAGAAATTCTTGACTCATTAGTATGTCTAATAACTTAATATATGTTATGAAGTAATTTGAGCATGGATACTCTTGCTCACTCTCTAGGCTAGTGCTATGGGCTTACTGGCATGATTTACATGTTAAATAAAAGAGTGTAAAGCTTATCATCTGTACATCCATAGAACACTATGGCAGCCCTACACAGTGCAGTTGAAAATAGCATCTTTTCAAAACAGTGAGTCCTAGATAATCTTTCTATGTTTGAAGATACATTCAGACTTGTGAAAAACTTCTGTAAAACCAAGGAAGGAGTCCATTTTCCAAAAGATTATAAAAGGTCAAGTATCTAAAAATTATTTTAGGAAACAGAAAGTTATTTTAAAAATGAGCATAAAATACAAGAATTCACGAATTCTTTGAAGCAGAGAAAAAATAAAAAGGAAGCAGCAATGGGCTATGAAAAATATAGAAATGGAGATTAAAAATTGCTATAAGAAGACATCATTACAGTAGCTAACTTAAAATCTATTGTGGAAGTGACAAAATTGCCATAACAAAAATTCAAATTAGTGAAGTCAAGAAAAATACTTTAGAAACTCTTGCAAAGTAAACCTGGTAAATAGAAAACCCAGGTTTAACTTAAAATTTTCACTTGTTTTTGAGAAAGAAAATAAAACAAAATAGAACTAAAACACATGGAAGAAAATAAAAAGATACAATAATGCAAATGGCTTATCTGAAAACATATTCCTAAGAAAGCCTTGAGAGTGCATTCTACATCAAAATAATAATAATAATAATAATAATAATAATAATAATAATAATAATTATAGAATCAATGGAAGATATTCTCTTACAATTTTTTTTTCATTTTTTTTCCAAAAGCTTAAAAGCATCTGCATAGAAACTCAGGTTATCAACCACAACAAAAACAAGTATTAGGCTGTCACCCTTTCTTTTTGCTAAAACTTTAAAATGTTAGAAGATTATGCTTAAAATTTATAGACTTTTTTCCTTTTAGTCTTTCAAAAAATATTTTTGTTCAAGTATTTTATCTTGAGCCAAGTTGTTATGCATAAATACAAAAGGAAGACCTTATTAGATATAAGCTCAGAAAGTATGTCTTTACTGCAAATCATGAGTCACAGACATACTTTAACTGGCAAAAACATAAAGAAAGACAAATAACTCAAAATTGAGAAGAATTTTAAAATTTGAAAGAAAAATACCCCAAACCAAAGTCCTACTTCACCTTGTCTATTTAAAGTCACTATATTATGGGGCGCCTGTGTGGCTCAGTCGGTTAAGCGTCCGACTTCAGCCAGGTCACGATCTCACGGTCCGTGAGTTCCAGCCCCGCGTCAGGCTCTGGGCTGATGGCTCAGAGCCTGGAGCCTGTTTCCGATTCTGTGTCTCCCTCTCTCTCTGTCCCTCCCCCGTTCATGCTCTGTCTCTCTCTGTCCCACAAATAAATAAAAAAACGTTGAAAAAAACAATTAAAAAAAAAAAATAAAAAAAATAAAGTCACTATATTATAATATAGTGGTGAAGTACACTGGCTTTGGAACCAGGTGGCTTGAGTTCAGAACATGGCTCCAGTAATTCCCTAATTTCTTTGCATCTCATTTTCTTTATCTGTAAGATGGTAAGCACAATAATGCCAGTTTCACAAAGTTATCGTGAATATTAAATTATATTGGTAATAGTTTCATATAGGACCTGGTATGGTAAAAATCCAATAAATATGATCTGTAATTATTAAAAATCTTGAGAATAATTTTTAGATTCTAAATTCAAATTACAGCAGTGTTTACTTCTTTGACCCATTTTCATGGAGCACCATCCCAGCTAATCACATTAATGACAGATGTTGATGCCAAACAATATTAATAAAGGTTTTATATATATATTGAGCATTTACTGTATGGCAAGTATTTTATGGGTATTATCTCATTTAATCCTCGTAAAAATCTGAGAAGTAAGTACTATTCTTATCCCCACTTAAGAAAATGAGGCTTAAGAAATAAGCAACTTTCAAAGTCCTAGGGTTTACAAATGGTAGAGTTGGGATTTGAACATTAACCTCTGCCAGCTTAATACTAGTTAATTAAAGTTAATTATTCATTTTACCCTATACCAGAATTGAGTCAGACAAGCTATTGCACTACATACCTTTTTTTTTTTCACTTCAGTACAATGTAATTATGTTAAAGAGCATACAATGCTGTGGCAAGTAAAACACACAAAAAAGGGTATATATTTTTCAATGTTTATTTATTTTGACACAGAGAGAGAGAGAGAGAGAGAGAGAGAGTGAGCAGGGGAAATGCAGGGAGAGAGAGAGAGGAGAGAGAGAGAGAGAGAGAGAGAATCCCAAGCAGGTTCTGCACTGTCAGTGCAAAGCCAAATGTGGGCCTCAATCTCATGAACCATGAGATCATGACCTGAGCCAAAGTCAAGAGTTGGGCACTTCACTGACTGAGCCACCCAGATGCCCCCCAAAAGGATATTTAAATAGCCTCACATGAAACAACCCAACCGAGGAGTCAGTTCTGATGGCACTATCTCACCATATGACAAACTTGCCCTACATTTACTTCTACAATAGCATCTATTATAGTTTATCTCTTGCATTATTTTTTTCTGAGATTTCAGAAAAATTTGTGTATTTAGGGCATACAACATGATGTTTTGATGTACATATATATATGTACATATGTATGTATACATTTATATATAGAGTAAAATAACTATTAGTCAAGCTGATCAACATATCTACCCATACATTCTTGATATGTCTGTCTCTCTAATACAGTGCCTGGTACTCAATAAATATGTGTTGAATGGATGTTAGAATTTTAGCTGAGGACCACTAATAACATTTCCTAAAACAAGTCAATAGCTCTGTTAGACATGAATAACACAAAAAAGAATGGCAAAATGAAGGAAAAGTAAAACATTCTCATTTAAAGGATTTTCCCCCCAAAAAGTAGTGAAGATGAAGACACTTAAATAAAGTCATACATACATCTTAATTCTAAAATATCTATAATTAGGAAGAATTAATGCTGGAGGAATAAAATAAGGGAAGATAGAATGAAGGAAGGAGCGAAGGGAGGAAGGAAAGAAGAAAGGAAAGAAAGAGGAAGGGAATCATAAAAAACAGAAAAAAGAAGGTAATTTTAGTATTTGTTGAGGACAAATGCTAATCAGTGATCTTGATATTAACATGCATTGCCCCATTTAATTCTTACAAGACTTCATGGATGCAAATGATTTCCTTTTTTTTTTTTTTTTAATTTTTTTAACGTTTATTTTTGAGACAGAGAGAGACAGAGCATGAACGGGGGAGGGGCAGAGAGAGGGAGACACAGAATCAGAAGCAGGCTCCAGGCTCTGAGCCATCAGCCCAGAGCCCCACACGGGGCTGGAACTCACGGACCGTGAGATCGTGACCTGAGCTGAAGTCGGATGCTTAACCGACTGAGCCACCCAGGCGCCCCGATTTCCTTCTTTTTAAAGTTTGCTTGTTTCAAGAGTGAGTGCGTGATGTGCATACACCAGCATGCATGCGACCAGGAGGGGGCCAGAGAGAGAGAGAGAGAGAGGGAGAGAGAGAATCCCACAAATGATTCCCTTTTTATGATAAAGGACATTGATACCAAGACAAGTTAAAAACATCTGGTGGTGCTTCACAATCAAGTTCAGAGTTCTCTTCTATTCTGTAAATTTCCCAAGAATATTCCCAAGTAGAATGAAAGTCTACCAAGGTTTATATGCTCTCTTGAGAAATAAATATGTACTACAGATAAAAGGATGAAAATATCCAAGTAGGAAACACAATTTTGTTCTAGTTAACTTATTTTTTAATAGATCAATGCTTTAGAAATCTTTAATGGACTACTAGATGAAATTTAATTTTCTTTCTGCTTTAATTTACATGCATATTATTCTTCATTGACTACTCATAGAGAAAAAAATTTCCTTCTCATACCTAAAATTTATTGCTGGGAAGTATGTGCATCATGATTCATATTAAGGAAATTGCCTTTTTCATTAGACTCCTATTACTACAAAGACTCCTGGGTATATTGGTTTACAATCTCCACTTTCCTATTTTCAAGAAGGCACCTGTTGCCATCTGTTGGAGAACAGCCATTTCTTTTCATTGTATTATCTGGATTGATCACATATACCACTTTCATTTATTACTCCCTTTTAACCCTCAGCTTACTTCATGCCATGTATAATCAGCTTTATAATAGCATGAAAAGAATAAAGATGCAGACAGAAGTAGTGCCTCTATAATGACATAGTAAAGTATGCACCACGAAAGATTCTTAGAGGCCGTTCATCAAATCATCTCCATGGAAAAGGTGATGAAATGAATGGACATATACTGCATATATTTTTTGTATATAAATAATTACTTACTTTGCCTATGGAAACTAGTTTAGCTTATATAAATTTATTGAATGTCGTTACATCTCACTTCAGTTCAAGTCTCTTTCTACACCCTGACTTCTTTTTTCCCTATTTGGATTACTGTTACTGAATTGTTGGGTTTAAGTTCCTTTAAGAACCAGGGTAATCACACAGCTATTAGATTTGAATCTTTCCCTGGTAATTACTACAGTGTTTTGCACATAATAAGTGTTTGCGATATGTTTATGGAATAAGTGAATTAGTTCATTATTGAACCAGGATCTAACTCATATTTCCAAATATGACTAAGTAATCACCATCAAACACTAGGCTCCATATGCTGTTTTGCAGTGCCAAGTTAATATGCAAGAAGGCTATCTGAGTGATAATAACTTGAAATGCATTTTATCTAGTCTTTTAATAAATAAAAGGCAAAGGCATGCATATTAAGATCAAAAAATGTTTTGTTGAATTTTGAAATTGTGCTCTTCTTTCTCCTGCACTGGGGAAATCTAACCATTGATGACACTGGATCCATATTTTGCTTACATCTCATCCAAAGACTGATTGTTAGTAGCCAAATTATGTTTTTCCCAGAGTAATGATTGAAGAGTATTCCCATCCTTTTGTCTGAATTAGAAACAGATATTGATTTTGTGGCGTGGTTAAGCTGGACATTTTACTTGCCTCTAAAGATGCAAGAGATATCGTCTTCACTATGGGGATGTTATTGCCATTTTTATCTCTAAAACTAACTTTTCTTCCAAGCTCAGTCCAATGGCCTGGTGAGCATCTCTATCCAGATGGTCACTGACTCCACAAAACAAGGACATCCAAAAATGAGCTCTTTTCCTAATGTCCCAAATATGCTTCTCCTGAGACATTTTCTATTACTTGTCCCCATTATCCATAAACAGTCAGTTACCAATTCTTGTTGATTCTATACTGGAAACATCTCTGATAACATCCCACTACTCCATTCCTCTAGTAACTTCAAAAACTCAGGCCTCGATTACTCTCCACTGGTTTACTTGACTAGTGTACCCACCTCAAATTATAACTTGTGGGCAAAATTTTTCCCAGCCACTCGTGGCAGATTCATAATTTTAAAGTGCAACTTGGATCATATTACTCCCTAATTAAGATACTTTAAAAGCTCCCAGACTCTTCTAAAAACTTGATCTGGAATATTCCACCCTCAATGATCTGCTTCTACTTTGTATTTCCAATGTCTCCCACTCTAGCTCTCTTCATACATTAGGTAACCTATATACCATTTAAGCTAAACCATTGGCTGTTTACTAGATGGTTCTAAGTGTCCTTGTGCAAGCTATCAATTTTCTCTGAAAAATCCTCTGCTGTTCCCATTTTTATCTGGCATAGCGTCATACTTTTGAACCCTCAAGATCCTGTTCAAATGTCATCCCAAAGAAATTTTACTCTTTTTTCAAATGTCAGAAAATGTTTTTATCTATACTACTCTGTAACAAGGTGAGAAACTTATCTTCTTGGCTGGCCCTCAATTGTCTTTCAGGAAGGGAAGTGTCTTTGTTCAGGAGAATATTCTGGTGGGCTACTTAGAGATAGAAAGCGAGGTTCCAAGAGCATGTCTTAGAAGGAGACAAGGAAGAGAGATTTAAGCTAACTCATCAAAGAAATGAAGGGACATTTGAGGTGGGGAAAGACTACTGGGAGGGAGAAAATGAACAAGAGGATATAACATAGCAGAGGTCCAACAGAGAAAGGTGCCCAGTAAAATATTCTCAGTTACAGATAACTAGTATTAAATTTTAAATTGTTGTTTTTTACACACACAAATGCCTTGGTGTGTTTCACTTAATTTTGCTTTAACATAAATCAAGGAAAGGGATGACATGGAGCAGGGAGAAGGGAACTGTTCCCTTACAAATGCAAGATGAAATTCAGAGAAAGCAGAAACTGGGAGTCAGGAGTCAATTTAAGTCCACCATATCCTTGGTTTATTATGTTAAATTGGGAAGAGGGAATGTCCTTAAAATTCCTACATGATGTAGAATAGCAGCTTGAGTTGAATTTGTCTGAATGTCGGAAGGCAGGGTGGTGTTTGATGCTTGGGCACCATCTTCCATAGCCAATTCACTTCCTGCTTTCATATGGTTGTTACCGTGTAAGTCCTTTATCAGCTCTAGACTGAAAAATGCTCACCTTTGTAGAACTCACCTTTGTATCTCCCATAATATTTAACCAGGTAGCTTTCACATGTAGACTTTCAATAAATACCCACTGAATGAATTAATAGGAAAGTACAGAGGGAGATTTAAGGACATGGAGTCAGGGTCGTTAGGCTGCCTTCATGCAAAATTGAGAAATGTGCCCTCTTCAGGCAGATCCAGCCCCATCAGCATTAACTGGTGAACTGACCAGATGTAAATAGCCCTGATTCAAGATGCGTGCTTTGTGAGGGCAACAGGGGTTGGAGTTTAGCCATATTTTTCCCTACCCCCTGCCTTGACTTGTGCCATGCACAGGTATAACCTGTACAGCCTTTATGTGAAGCCCTGCTTAGAATGAGAGACACAAGGAGCTATGGAGGATAGAGTAATTGCCACATGTAATCCTAAGTGATCTAGTAAATGAGGCACAGAAAGTGAAAAGTTGTTGATATGAGAGAAGCAAAAGCTAATACGCCCTCTACCTGTTCAACTTTACTGCTAAAGATTCCAGACAATTCTACTTTACAAGGCAAAGCGCATGTATTTACTTTGAGTTGGCTTTGAATGACATTAATTTCATCCACTGAGGCTGTCATCTTTTTTTCTTTCTTTTTTCTATGTTTTTAGTTGTGGTTACTTTAGATTACAGATTCTTATGAAGTAAAAAATCTGAACTTTGGCAACAAACCCAGATTTGTAATTCATGTCTTGTTTGTTTCTTTTAAAGGTTAAAAACAGTTCAGTTGCCCACATACAGGCATGCACTAGATAAGTCTAAAGTCCTTTCAGTTCAAAAAATCATTTTTACAAAATTAGTTTTAGATGACTTTTGAAAGCCTTTACAACTAATGAAATTATTCCAAAATATTCAGACATTCTCTGAAGTATTCCTAACAGACTGGAGAATAAATCTAACAGATAATAACATCATGATATAAAAGTATATTGGATAGTAACATTAGGTTTCTAGAAATTTTATCAACATTCTTAAGAATATTAAAATTATCTAAGGAAACTCCCTGTGGGCATATTGAGAGTTATGTTTTCTTAAACAAAGGGAATTTTTCCATTAGAGAAAATGGCTCTGGCATTCCATTAAGGATAGAGTGAACAACATCATCTTCCCTACTGTAAGTAACAGACAATAACAAAGGCTAAATCTTCTGAAGGTGAATTCTGTGCTTATAGCTATTTCTCAAAGCAGATCTCTGGGGACTCACAGTGTAGATTTATGAAACATAAAGGGCAAAGGGTGGATCCAACAGGAAATAAAAGAGACCATGTACTGTTAACATATGTGTTTTTGTAGGCCAGAATTCCATTGTGTAGATTTGTATAGAGATAATGAGTATATAACTGACATTGATATCAACCTCAGTATCACAGTTATGGGTCTCCTAGATGTCAAAGCCAAAGCTTCCCACGTTGAATTACTTGTCCCCATCAACTTGCGAACAGTTTCCTGTTCTTTTGTTTTCAAGAGTGTTTTCAGGGTCCTGCACTAATATGTGGGTTGTCACCTAATCAGATTATAAAATACAAAATACATTTTGCTTTTCACTGAGCACTATTTCTCTGCTGGATGCTTAATAAACAGCTGAGCATAATAAAAAATTGAATTTTTCATTACTACTAACTTCACTGCTTCTCATTAATAGTATTACAATTTTTTCAAGAAAAATATTTAATGTAGAGGGCATGTCTAAACACTAAACACCAGCAACTTGTTAGCACACTCAACATCATTCCCAAGCATATGTTGTCAGGGGGTTCAGTTCTTTAGTTTGGAATTTATTTGAACAGGTCTCTTTTAGTTAACTATTCACATCTTTCAAGGTAGTTCCATGGAAACAATGGACTTATGTTTTCAATATTTTGAAAAAAAATCATGGAAAAACTTGAAAGATATACATTCTGCTGGGCACCTTTGTGGAGTGCCTGAGTGACACAACTGTATATGGCAATCCAGGGCTTATATTCTCTATTAATGAAGAAATGATAACGAATTCGGGAAAAAAATGACAAAAAAATGAGGGCTGGACATATATAATTATGTTCCCAAACTTCAGTGTCTTCTTCCCCTGCTTACTTATAGAATTTTGTAAGGCTGAATGAAATAGTGTATGTGACTATATATAATATAATTATAAAATGCCATGTAAGAAATTAGTGTGATTATTTAGCTTTCTAACGTTTTACACATTTGGAAAATAGAATCCTCTTGCTATAAGGAATAGACTAAACTGAGAAATAATGTTAAAATTATTTGCCTTTTTAAAAAATATTTATTTATTTTGAGAGAGAGAGAACAAACAGGGGAGGGGCAAAGAGAACAGGAGAGAGAGAGAGAATCCCAAGCAGTTTCCACACTGTAAGTGCAGAGCCCAATGCGGGGCTCAAACTCACGAACCGTGAGATCGTGACCTGAGCAGACATCAAGAGCCAGATGCTTACCCGACTGAGCCACCCAGGTGCCCCAAAATTATTTGTCTTCTTAATTTTCAAAATTTTTCTTTTCACTAGTTTTCCATTGACTCTCCTTAACCATGTAATCAGAGCAAAAGGTAGATCACTTTTTAAAGTCTTAATATGAACGAAAATTAAAGTCTGAGTAAGAGTTTGAAATTCACCAGGGACAGAATAAGAAACAAAAACAGGTCAACAAATGAAAATAGTGAAGCCTGCAAATAACAGTGAAAACAGAGGTATTTCGTAAACAAATTAATACATTGAATACAATAATTTCACATTGTAAAAAGGAAAAGAGGTTAAAAGGAGAAAATATTGCCGTGTACTTGTCAAACTGCACATGTGATCTGACTTAATTAGATTTGGATACAATTTAAATGAAATGCACATATCCCAATGGCCCATTATAGAAACCCATTATGTGTTCTGGGTTTACTCTAAATCGTATGTGTTAGTTCTTTTTAGGGTATAAACCACATAAGTTTTAAACCTTATTTGCTTCTTTCTATTGGCCTCATAAGTGAAGTCCTTCTCTCTGTTCTCTTGCCAAAAATAACGTTTTATCTTACACAAATTGTTTCCCCGGCAATTTAATCCTGAAATCATCATTTTAATCATTATAAATGAGTTCTCCCACATTCATAAGATGGTTTTCAATATGACATTTAAGTATAATTCATAGTTTATTTTTAAGAGAATTAAAATATTACCCAGTGGGAAAGAACGGAACAACAAACAAAAACTAAAACACTCCAGAACCATCATCTTTATCATCAATTCTATAGCTCCTGAGGCAAAATGTTTTTAAAATTGTATCCATATCACCAAACTAGTTCATTGCTATTGGCAAGTTCACCATTTTCTTCTCAATCATCACTCATCTGCAGCAATTACCATGACTTTAGGCTGTAAATATAGCCAAATGTTTTTTTTATTTTCCTCATAATTTTTATAATGTTCAGTACTACTTATATTCAGAAGGTCTTTTGGGGGAGTATTTACATGCACATCACCAGCCAGTAAACATTATGTTTTGGCTCACAATGTGACTTCTAAAGGGGAGAATAATATCTCTAGATAGGGATACACTCTAGGGCTGACATTTCAGATTGTTGAAGTGGAGCATCAATTAACCTCACTTGCGGTGAGTCAAATCATACCATGTTCTATTGCTCTGTAACATATTGTGGAAAAAATCTATTTGATGTGATACAATTTTCCTCTTTTTTCATAAATCATTTTTTTTTATTTTCTCTAGTCTGTTTTCATCATGAGTTATTTAATACTTTGGTAGCTTTCCATCACACATAAAACATTGTGACTAGTTATAATTAGAATGGCAAAATTAACCTAATAAACTATGGATGAAATCTACCTTCTTCACATCATGAACATTTCATTAAGATATCATTCCCTTAAAAGAGTCTGGTGAAAAATAAAATGCTCATTAAGAATTAAAACTGATGATAATTTCAAGCCAAATAGAAGAAAATCTTCTGATGCTCGTGGCAAATTTCCTCAATTCATAATATTTCATTCTTATAGAGAATAATTATAATACTTTCCTGAAGTAATACTGAAGTCTCAACTCAAGTTGTTACCGTTCAATACCCGTTTCTTTAAGAGAGGATACTGTTTATGTACCTCATTAGCATTTAAGAAACATGTTATTTATGTATACACTTTCCTCATCTCATCTTTACTACAACTGTATTAGCTAGTTATTAACATTGATTTTTTACATGTAAAAAAAGAGAGGTTTGGAGAAATCAACTCATATCCTTAATAAATGGTATATCTGAGCCTCAAACTAAGATCTGTCTGAATTCAGAAACCAGCATTTTAAAATTCCAAGCAAAACTCTTTCAATTGTATTTTAAAATAATAGCAGGCAGTCACTTACTGTAACATATTATTAATATATTTATGTCCTTTTGAGTATAGAATATCAGTTAAAAAGAGTGTGTTTGAAGAGTCCATTCTGTAAGCACTAATGCAACAATACAATTAAAAACAAAAAAAAAATAATTTTTATTCAAGTGAAATGAGTAATTTAACTTTGTAATACCAAAAGTTGTATAGATTTTATACTACAGTTAGTAATATTTAATGAGTTGTGGGGTATAAACTGTGTCCTAAGAGGAGAAGTGAAGAGCAGAAATAAATCATTTGCTTAAAAATAAATACAGGGGTGCCTGGGTGGCTCAGTCTGTTAAGCAGCTGTTTTTTAATTTCTGCTCACATTATGATCTTGCCTTTCTCAAGATCAAGCCCTGTGTAAGGTTCTGTGCTGACAGCTCGGAGCCTGCTTGGGATTCTCTTTCCCTCTTTCTCTGTCCCTGCCCTGCTCTCTCATGCACTCTCTCTCTCCAAACAAATAAACATTAACAAATAATAAATAATTACATAGGATCCCTGGGTGGTTCAGTTGGTTAAGGATCAGACTCTTGATTTTGGCTCAGATCATGATCTCACAGTTTTTGTGTTTGAGCCCAGAGTTGGGCTCTGTACCTAAAGCCCAGAGCTGGCTTGGGATTCTCTCCCTTCTCTCTCTGCCTCTCCTCCCTCCCCCCTCAAAATAAATAAACAAAAAAAATAAAATAAAGTAAATAAACATGATGAATATTTTAATAAGAACCTCCAATTCTGATGGCTATGCTTCCTCTCCAGGTATATCACCCTAAAAATCATTTAGGTATTTTAAATTTAGCACAAAACGATAAAACTCCATACTATGGACTGAAACCTAAATTTATGAGCTGTTCTGAAGTATACAATAAATTCCTTTGGATGTGGAGACTTCTAGAAGCATGAACAAGCAAGCAATGGTAAAAATCCATCTTCCTTCTGACTTCTCAGGCACATTAGGCTAATTCCAGAAATAAATCCAGTCAATTGGCAAATTAACCTCTTACTCTCATCACGGAAGTAATTTGCAGCCTTGAGCTGAACTGTTTTCTTTCCCCTTGGTCTTAGTCTTTCCTTTAGTGGCTCTGTATTTATGGTGTCACTGGAGAATTTATTTATGATAAAAATATGCCTCCTCTGAAAAAATCATTTATTTTATAAAAGCTTGGACATGGGGATCATATATTAAATAAAATCTCCTTAATTCTTTTATATACATTCTTTTTTCTACTGTGGGGTACACTAAGTCATTCATTCGATAGTTTTGTATTTTTAACACTACTGACTCAGGACTTATTTTATTTGAGCTTTGGAAATGACTGAAATAAATTCAATAAAATTTACTTTTCACCCATTTCATTCCAGCCTTTCCTTTAGGCTCAGTTTTTAGAAAAACAGTTTAATGGACTGAAAGACAAAGTCCCTCAGTATACAGCTGTTTCTTGTTTTTCCCTGTGTAATCAGAAATGCAAAATTGTAAATATGGACATCTTTACTTTAAAAAGTTTAGATTTGGAATATGTTTCATTTAGACCTTTAAAAGTAGATAGAATAACTATCTTACATACTAAGAATATACCATATATATAGATATATAGATGTAAATTATTATGTAAATTATTGCTGATAAATACTATTCTGTGGCAGAAATGGATGATTGAATACTTTATTGAATATAAGAAATTCCTACCTCTTATAACCTTCTGTATGATTACAACTTATTTTGAAATATTTTCTTATACTTAATTGAACTTTAATAAATCCTTGAGTAACTATGATCAGTATAGATTGGTTAATACATATTGCTTGTAATAACAAAGAGAAATGACTAGTGACATTCCTGTAAAACTTATGTGGGCCTGGCTCTGTTCTAAGCATTTGGCTTATTTAAATCATTTAATCTTTCAAAATACCAAGTGTAGCATGGGTGGGGAACTTGCTGAAAATTACAGGTGTTAGGTGGTGAAACTAAGATGGATCTCCTGCCAGAATGTTTCCAGAATCCGTACTATTAACCAGTGTGTTTAAAAAATTAAAAAAATTACTAAAACATACCCATTAGATTAAATTTCCTGTTTTTTTTTAACAATTTATAGTGTACCTATAACCTGAGGTTGATTAAATTATTGAATAGCTACTTTAAATACAATACTGGCTAGAACATTATGTTTATGTATACCTAGTTAAAGCAAATTATCATGAAAGCATCAGCTGGACAACAAAATCATTTTCTTCCATTAGCAAAAGATATAATTTATTCTATTCTCATTATTTCTTTGTTCCAATGTTTCCACATCTATTAGCTGTATATATTTTTATGGTGGTTGATTTAAAATATAAAACTTTTTTTGCTAAATGTTTTGAATGTGTTGGCAAGGGCTTGGGAGGATCTTTGCAATTCAGTTATACAAGGATTAGTAATATCAACTTTTAAAGTGAGCTCTTCAGTTAAACTAAATTTTCAGCACAGGTTAAGGACAGAACTGTTTTTCATTTTGCTACAGATACCTGTCTTTCAGCTTTCTATGAAATTTCCAAAAATGATCCAATCATTATTGTTTTTCGGAAATCCATATCTAGACTGATTTCATTTTTACTTCAAACAAATATTATTTTTTAATTTATGAAAGTGAC
The DNA here is from genome assembly GCF_046562875.1 of Panthera onca. NCBI lineage: Eukaryota > Metazoa > Chordata > Mammalia > Carnivora > Felidae > Panthera > Panthera onca. The sequence continues at coordinate 35,205,561 of NC_138351.1, forward strand.
ATAGACTCACTGTGTAAGAGCCAACAAATGTAGAAGGGAAAACAAAACTGCCTGTAATCCAAATCAAGAGATAACAGCTGGTTTGATTTTGTATAATTTTCTTCCTATATTTAAAGTAAATATATATATATATATATATATATATATATATATATATGTATTTTATAGGTATATGCATATCTATATACTCTCTTCTTATTTTGTATAATATCTTATAAACCATTTATTATCCTCAGTTTTCATTCAATATTATATCATAAAAATTGACCAAAGTTATTTATTTAAAAGAAATATATAGCTATATATTATTCCTTTATATGATTTGATAATTTTTTACATTTTGACACATGCTGATGTTTAGCTTTTATTAAATAATTGTGGTGCACACAGTCATCATTCTCTGTTACCTGAAAATAATATATTACTTTAAAATTTGTCTGTCTCTGAGAGCTAGAGAGGCTAAATAATTTGTATGTGTATTAGGTATTAACATTTATTTCTTTCTAAGTTGTGTGCTTTCTGCGTTATGTTTGTTATTGGCAATCCAAAGATAGTTACTAATAAATAACCAACCCATTTCTCTTAGAAAAACAAGACACTACTGGAATGCATCCACCTTTAGAATCTTGAGTTTATTAAATTACTTGAGTTTAAAGCATATTCCCCATTTACATGGGACTATCAAGGAAAAGATCTTCATTATCAATTTCTTTGACATTAGTGGTATCAGATTTCTGTGACATGTTTCACCAGCTGTGACATAGCTGACTATAGTTGAGGGTGTGTGAGTGTGTGTGGGTACATGTGGTGGGCAAGGGAGGAGGATGGGCCTTGATAAAGTGGCCTCTGCTGAGTAGAAGTCAGTATTTTGGCTCTATTAACAGCATTCTCTAACAGGAATATTTCCAATACAAATGTACACATCAGTTAATTAGCACAATGATTACTAGTCTAGTGCGGTTGTATCTTAGCTTTTCTTACTCCTTTTAATAATTTTAGAACAGAGGGGTTCCTGGGTGGCTCAGATGGTTAAGCCTTCAACTCTTAATTTAGGCTCAGATCACGATCTCACAGTTCGAGAGATCAATTCATGCACTGGGCTCCTTCCCGACAGCAGAGCCTACTTGGGATTCTCTCTCTCCCTAAGTCTCTGCCCCTTCCCCCATGCACAATTTTTGTCTCTCTCTCAAAATAAAAAAAAATAAACTTTTTTAAATCAGAAAATCAGCTTTTAAGAATGATGTTGGGGCATATGAGTGGTTCAGTTGGTTGAACAACTCTTGGTTTCCACTCAGATCATGATCTTGCAGTTGGTGAGTACCCCCATGTTGGGCTTCACCCTGACAGTGTGGAGTCTGCTTAGGATACTCTCTCTCCCCCCCTGCTCTTTTTCTGCCCCTCCCTGTTCATGCTCTCTCTCTCTAAAAATAAATAAATAAACTTAAAAAAAGAATGATGTTGATATTCAAGAGAAAGTGGATGAGAGGAAGAAGTAATTTGTAGAAGGCAACAAATTTTGGATTGCTATGCCAAACATTAAGAGAAAATGTTTAATAGGAAGCAGATATATCTCAGGTGAGTCAGGATTAGAAGCTTATTTTGAGAATCCTCAGCCTGGAGACAATAGTTAATGCTATATGACTGAATGACCCTTGTATAGAATAATAGGGAGAAGGATGGTGAGTGGAACCATAGTGCTAGAAACAGGAGGTAAGGCCAATGGGGTTGGGCCGTATGCCTTGTGGGGAGAGAAATTGAAATGCAGATGCTTCCCAAGGGTAGTGCAGATATATGAGAGCCAAGATAGGAGGGCATTTCAAGGAGTTAGTTGTAGTCAATATTATAAAAACCAAAGATACTACCCACACACTCCTCCTCGGGCAAAAAAAGGTAGCCTTTGGTGGCTGGGCAAAAGAATCAGAAATCAAAGGCATCTGGGTGGCTCAGTCAGTTAAGAGTCTGACTTTGGTTCAGGTCATGATCTCAGGGTTCATCAGTTTGAGACCTGCTTTGGGCTCTATGGAGCCTGGAACCAGCTTTGGATTCTGTGTCTCCCCCTCTCTCTACCCCAGCTCACCCAGCTCACATTCTGTCTCTCTCTCCAAAATAAAATAAAAAAAAAAACAAAAACAAAAAAAAACAAAAAAAAACTTAAAAAAAAAAGAATTAGAAATCAGACTGTAGCAGTTTCATATTTAAATAAAGTGATTAACCTACCATTGGCCCTGCCTAGTTTTAAATTTTTTTTTTTTTAACGTTTATTTATTTTTGAGACAGAGAGAGACAGAGCATGAACAGGGGAGGGGCAGAGAGAGAGGGAGACACAGAATCGGAAGCAGGCTCCAGGCTCTGAGCCATCAGCCCAGAGCCCGACGCGGGGCTCGAATTCACGAGCTGAGCTGAAGTAGGACGCTTAACCCACTAAGCCAACCAGGCGCCCCTGCCCTGCCTACTTTTATTTAAGATATTAAAACAAAGAGATGTGGAGGCCGATTAGTATGTTTCTCTAACTTCTATTGATTGTTGCAGTGACATCTATCAGAACTATTTTCCTTTAGAAAAACTGTAAGAAACCCTGGCTTTTATAATCAAAACTATGGGTGGTATCTTTGATTAGTATTCATTTTTTTAGGGTCAGATAATAAATTGCTTTATTTAATGACTGTATTTGTCAGTGTGGCAAGGAATTTTATGCTAATGGAGATAAAAACAGGTTTTAGTAGCCCTTCTCATGATGGGTTTTATTTCTAAAAAAAAAACAAAAAACAAAAACAAAAACAAAAAAAACCCCAACTCTTCTACTAATTTACATAGAAGTGGTTTAACAGGGTAATTTTCATTTTCATTAACATTTCAAAAATTGTTTTTCACTCTTTCCCCCAACATATTGTTTTATGAGAAGAGTTAAATTTTCCTCTTTGTGTCTCCTTCATTCCCTGGGGTTTGGTTTCATTTGTTTGCTTTTATATCCTTAATTGGAAATTTAATGTGTCTTTCTCTTGAAGACAAGAAGATACCAACCTTTCCTTCAGCAGAGAATTGCTCCAAAAAAAAGTGAAGTCAGTCCTTACGGGTATCAATTCAGAACGAACTGACACGAATTAATGGAGATAGCTGCATTCAGAATTGCGAAAACATAATTCAATGTTTTCTTTAGTACAAGAATATTTATACAAGTTCTTTCAATAATATCCTCATGAATTTCATAATTAACATTAGTGGACGTTATGAATCAGACTCTAGATTTTAACAACTCACATCTCAGTTTCTTAATCAGTATAATTATGTGACTAAATCATAGTCCATGATTCTGAAGAGTCATAGGAGATATGACCAATAGTTAAGGCAATGAAAGAGAGCTCATTCTTAGAAAAAAAAAAAAAAAAAAAAAAAAAAAAAGGACTCTCATTTACATTATATCATGTTTTGGTTTGTTTGTTTTACACTCAAAAGATAGTTCTCCTGAGACTTAAGACCCATAGAGCCAGAAACCACAGAACCTTGCAAAAAGAAACATTAAGAGAAAGTTTAAAAGGCACTGTTTACTGTTAAAGTGAAATCAATATGAATACAATATATAAATACAATATGAATTTACTTGTACATTTTTATTTTATTTATTTATTTATTTATTTATTTATTTTTCTTAACGTTTATTTTTGAGACAGAGAGAGACAAAGCATGAACGGGGGAGGGTCAGAGAGAGGGAGACACAGAATCTGAAACAGGCTCCGGGCTCTGAGCTGTCAGCACAGAGCCCGATGCGGGGCTTGAACTCACGGACCGCGAGATCATGACCTGAGCCGAAGTCGGCCGCTTAACCGACTGAGCCACCCAGGCACCCCTGTACATTTTTAATTAAAATATTTACTCACACATTTCTTTGTATAGTGGCTACAAATAAAAGAAACATTTTTAAATAAACTACAATAGAACCATATTAATTTGGACCTCTCTCAGAATTTGGGATAATAAGGACAGATTTAGACCCATCTTTTCCCCATTATTTATGAAGCAAGTATTTGTTACGCAAATTTAATAGTGCAAAAATATTCAAGAGAATATCACCAAGTACCTCCATTTACTCGGAGTATAACTTTACATAGAAAATCCTTGACCAAATTCAGCTGAACTATGGACCTAAAGGTCCATTGAGAGAGGAAAGAGAGTAAAACAATACAGAAGCAACAGGACAGCTTAGAAACAGCCGCTGCTAAGTGATCCTGTGTCAATCACATGGAATGTGGTAGGATATTACCCATCTGAGAGAACCGGCCGTGGGTTTCAGAATACATGCTTCTACTTAACCCTAAAATGTAATTCACAAAGAGCAGAGATATTAAACTTATTATCAACAGTGCCCATAATATTGCCTGTCCCATAGTAGGTACTCAGTCAATATTTGAATGAGTGTGTACTGGGTATGGTTTAATGTTTCCACATTTCGATCTATAATGTTCATCAAGCATTTCTTTGCACAAGACACAGTGTTGTGTGGAGGATTGATGTGCCTGCACACTCTGATTCGTATGTGTGGGAGTAGAATGAAAGACACAGCCAAACAGAGGCTTAGATTATTCTATAAAATGGATTGGGGAAACTATTTTCTTTCTAACTGAAGAGCTTTGAGTACATATTAGTTGTGTACAATACACTTGTTACAGTAATTTTAATTAAGGTGATTTTGCCTTGTCCATAAGATCAACAGTATTTTAAAATAGTTAATTACCTATTTGCTAGCTCACAATAAAGATTTTGAAAATCTGCCTATATACTTTAATTCAGAGACATATTTAATTACATATGTACCTCAAAAAAATTGTTAGCTAGGACTGAACACTAAATTTTAAGGCTATTTTCTTAAAGAATATGTATTTTTGGCAATAGTAATCCAGGTTTGTGATGTTCAGAATGTGTAGGATAAAGCCATAAATAATGTTCTGGGAAGGGTTTAAAAGAGATGGAGAATAGTGAATTTACAACTCAAGTTGTCCTACATTCCCCATTTACCTTCCTCTAATGAATAGTCTTCCGTCTGGGGGTTCAAACAAGGAATTTGAGGCCGATGATACTGTTTGGACATATAAATTTGCTGGTGGAAATAACTCCAACCCAGAATGGAAATAGAAAGAAAGAAATATTCTGAAATGCCAGGTGTTAACATATCAAACTTTAATAATGGCAACTAAAATTGACAAGGCACCCTCCTTTCTAAAAAGAGACTTTTTCACACTAGTTTTCCACACTTTCACTTGCTAACTTGTCTATAATTTATATTATAATACTGAAATAAAGAGTGTGATAAACATTTGTTAAGAGTTCATTTATACTCTCAGAGGGAGGCTGGAGATGATGGAGGTTAGGGAGGGTTAATTAGCATCTGAAGTACCCTAATTGGGAATATTCCCAGCAGGGTGACTGCTCGGAAGCCCTTACTCTGGAAAGGATGCTATACCAGACATTCAGCTATTTTTACCTGATCAACATCAGAGGTTTGGTTGTTTAACACACAAGATATTAGACATGATTTTTCTGTTGTGACATGAATGATTTTCAAGATATCTGTATTGCTAGAAATGCTTAAGAGTCTTTGGCTTCCAGAATATTGCCCTGGGTTTAGGATTCTGACCTAGTCCTTTCTTTAAATATTTATTGGAAGATTAGTTACTTGGTTCTGACTAGAAAGTTAGCTAAATTATGCCATGCCTCAAAGGAAACTTTAACACAAGATTCTGTAAGGGAGCTGAAAAGGACATTTGGGATTTTACCTTGAGTAGAGGTTATATGGTTGTTTCATGCCTGCATTCCTGTGAATGTGTATTGGTAGTGCTGGTTGTGGTTTTTAATATTCTTTCACTTAACACAGTCTCTGCTGTTGAGATTATAGGGGAGAAGACATATATGCTGATTTTCCCACAAAAATAGGAAGTTACTAACTGGCTACCAAAAATGATTATGACTGACTAAATAGTCTTACATAACCTTGTCTCAATCTCAGGAAGAGAACTATGTTTCATACCTTACATCAAAGCAGAGAAAGGGATGTATTCAGTTTCACAGGTATGGAGCAGGAGTCACATGCTCAATCTGGAGAACCTGGCTGCTGGGTTAGAATCTCTGTCAACTGCATACAAGTTGCATAATTCAGGACAGGTTGCTTAACTTTTCCATGTTTCCATTTCCTCATCTGTAAAATGTGTTTAATAATAGGACCTACCTCATAATGTTTTGAAGAATAAACACATTAATATATGTGAGGAATTTGTAGCATTTGGTTTAAAAGGAAGTATACAAAAATTGTTAGCTATTATTATCACGCAATGAAAGCATGAAGACTGAGTTGTGTGCTTTCCCTAAGTTGTTTTCCACATTAACCATTCAGTTGAAAATTTGCTAGTTTTTACCTCTTTATCTTTCAATAATGTGTGCATAGTCTAAGCCATACTGACCAAATAATCAAATGACTAATACAATGCAATGATTTATTTGAATCCAAACTTTCCTAAACATTTCAGGGAAAAATCAATTGAGATAGTTTTATTTTCCTACTTAGAGGAAAAGTTCATATTGCTTGGAATTCATTTCAGTTCTGTTTGACAAATTCTAAAAATCTTATTGCTCTACTTTATTTCATACGAGCCCTAATGAAGGAAGTTTCTTAGAATTTTCAGGAAAAAAATTATTTATTTATCACATGTTTAAGTGCTTATTATGGCTGAAACATCCTAGCAAACCCAAAGAGGTCTACAACAGTTTATTACAATAACTATCAGGAGAGGCACAAATAAAAACCATGAGCAAATGACAATTGCAATTGATGTAATGAGTGATGATAAATGCTACAGGCATTTAGCTCAGGGAGCCATCATGTCATCCCAATAATTTTGTGAACACAAAATGCATTGGTATATGTGGAAGAATTCAAGAAAGGTTTATTCACAAAGTAGGATTTGAACAACAATTTGAAGAATGTACAGGTACCGAGCAGGGCAAGATGGGAGTGAGGAGTTCAATGAACTTGAGGATAGGCCCCTTCTGCTCTAGAACAAGCTCCCCCTCACTCAACCAACTTCCCCAGTGCTTTAAATGAGTTTCCTCACTCTGAATCCTCACTGAAAGTCCACCGAGTAGGGGTACATTTGGAAGCAATAACGCAATGAACTTCCCACAATGCAGTGAGATTTAGTTCATTTTTGAAGGGCAATTCCATGTCTGTTTCTACATAGCTCTTTTTAACACCAACACAGTGCTTGGCAGTCAGTAGATGTCACTGAAGACAGGCTTCTTTTATTTGGTTTATTTAAAGGATTTTTGTTTTTTTAGCCTTCCAGGTCACTAAGTTCAATGGGACAATTACACAAATAAAGGAAGAGATTGGAGAGGAAAAAAATGAGACTATAGAGCAATTCAGTGAATAAAGAGTTTCCATGGGGTATCGGATCTAGCGATTCCAGGTAAGTGGAGGGTAGTGGAAGTCCACTGTTTGCCAGGTAGAGGGATTTGGCAATAATGAGAGAGCAGGACAAATGCTGAAGAAAAATATAGTTTCTTTGTTTGCTTGTTTGTGTACTGAGAGATCTCATGAGAAAAGGCAAAGCAGGAAGGATAAATAGGTAAGAGGGAAGGATTCATGTTGAGTAATAATGAGGGATAAATTTGGAAAGGTGGAACTGGTCTGTGTCAGACTGTAGAGCATCAAGCTAAGGAATTTGGTTTTCATTATGTGCAACAGAAAACACTCTTGGTATTTTCTCTACTTATATCCCACAGCATGAAATTAACCTAAAGGGAACACCCTGTAATTATTCTGCAGTGTTGGGGGAAGATGGTGGTGGTGGTGTAATTTTTGAATCTCCAAATTTGCCCTCCTACTATCCCTACTATAATTAGTTAAGCAATTCTGAGGGTACAGAAACAGCTTCAACAAAACCACAAGGATGTGTGAAATTTTATATGCAGATCTATAATATTCTTCTATTAATGTGTGGCATTTTAAAAGAGGGAGAGGAAACTTAAGAGACTTAACAGATATAACAACCAAATCCAAAGTCTTAGGGAAATTTAACATGGTACTGGGCACTAGTTAATATTATATCATTATGCTAGTTTATTAGGTGTGACTATGGCATTATTTATATTAAAAATCATCATCTATTAGAGATACATGAAGATATATTTATAATTGAAATGTTACAATGTCTAGACTATACTATAAAGGGATAATGTTCTTCTTTACACTTATACTGGAGACAAGAAAAAAAAGATTGGCAATATATCGATATGTTGAAGCTTCCTATTGGGATGCTGATTTTCATTATTCTTTCTTCTTAGGGGGATATTTGAAATGTTCTACAGTGGGTCAGACTATTCTTCAACTCAATACATGACATATGAGGCTTTTATAGAACCTTAGTGACTTGACTCTTCTGCTTACCCTCTTGGGTAAGCATTATTCAAGATGGTGTCACCATACCATGAACCAGCACATTCACACCCACAGAGAGTTAAAATCTTATTTCTCTGACACAGAAGGTGCCCTCCATCTCTGTTTTCTTACCCAAGAATCAGAACAGAACTAATTCACAGAAGCTTCAGGTTTTGCAATGATACATACTGGTTCCTAAAAATTCTCTTTAGGATGCATGACACTAGTTTATATTTGCAGTGCTGTGAAATATAAAAAGCTATTTTCATGAGCTGAGAGAGCAAACTGAGACAACGTGACACTATAGAGTGGCCTCAAAAAAGAAAATCTATTTCTTTTATTAAATATGTATTTCAAGACCTGGATTTGATACCTTTGCCCTGGTTAATACATGATACAATAAACACCACTATATACCTATCAGAATGGTTAAAATTAAAAAACAAAAAAATGACAACAACAACAATAAATAACGGACAATACAATTGCTGGTGTAGATATGGAAAAGCTGGAACCATCAAGCATTGCTGATAGGAATTTAAGAGTGCAGCCACTTTGGAAAACAGTTGGCAACTTCTTTTTAACGTTTATTTATTATTGAGAGACAGAGCATGAGCATGAGCATGGGAGGCACAGAGAGAGGAGGAGACACAGAATCCGAAGCAGGCTCCAGGCTCCAAGCCATCAGCACTGAGCCTGACGCGGGGCTGGAATTCACAAACCGTGAGATCATGACCTGAGCTGAAGTGAGATGCTCAACCGACTGAGCCACCCACGCACCCCCAACAGTTGACAACTTCTTAACATATGACATATACTTAATATACAACCCAACTCTTCCACTCCTGCCACTTAAAAGTTTTTACCCAAGACAAAATAAAACATTTTCTCCAGAAACTATTCAAATATTATAGCAGCTTTAAATCATAATCACCCAAGATGAAAACAACCCAACAGACATTCAATTGGTGAATGGAAGAACGAACTTAGATGTGTCCTTACCTGGAATACTACTTAGTTAAAAAACAAAAACAAACTACTGATACATATAACAACATGGTTGGATCTCAAATATATTATGCTAAGCAAAATAAGCCAGACACAAAGGCTAAATATTGTATGCTTGTATTTATATGACTTTAAAAAAGGGAAACCATAGGGACAGAAAACCAAGCAGTTGTTGCTAGGGAATAGAGGTTGCAGGAGGTAGAAGTTATAAAGAGCCAGGAGGGAATTTAGAGCAGGGATAGAATTGTTTCATATCTTGGTGGAGGTAGTAGTTGCATGACTGTGTATGTCAATGTTCACAATGAACACGGAGGGGTGCCTGGGTCATTAGATCAGTTGAATGCCCGATTCTTGAGACTCTTGATTTTGGCCCAGGTCATGATCCCAGGGTCATGGGATCAAGCCTGCATGGGCTCTGTGCTGAACAAGGAGCCTGCTTGGGATTCTCTCTCTCCCTCTGCCCTTCCCCCTGCTCATGCATGTACACACTTTCTCTTTCTCAAAAAAGAAAAAAAAAATAGAATAAAATAAAATAAAATAAAATAAAATAAAATAAAACAAACCCTGAAAGGGAGGGGTTTACACGTGTAATTTATTATAACCTAACCAAAAAAAAATAGCCTCACAGTTCTTCCCAATTTCTTCTACCAGATCGTTTCTTTCCTTGTTTCCCTATTTGTGGAAAACCTGAAAAGCTACACAATATTGAATCATTTGGATGGAACTATCACTGGCACAACAATTCTTGTCTTTGAGGACATTGTTTAGAAAAGCAGTCCTGCTAACATCCAAGTCTCTGCAAGGGTCTTTAATTAAGTAAACCCCAAATAGCAATAGTACCATTGTTTGACTTCATTAACATATGCTCTCTGTTTTGCAGTCATTTTAATGTACAATATGGGGAATTCCTGGATGAAGCTGGGCATGTAGGAAGAATAAAGGAGACACAGAAATGGAAAAACATAAGCACATAAAAGCAGAATCACATCATGGTTCATCTCAAATTTCAACTTCCCTTTATGAAGCTTCAATCTATTAACCTTCTTCAAAAAATCTGCCTTTTCTAAGGACCTGTACAACTAGCAGGAACATTTCTTTATTAAGACTCTCTGTGTGTCTAAGCATTTTTAATGACCCCCATTGCCATGGCACCATCTGGACACCTGACATTTTAAAAACAAACGTTTCAGCATAATTGATGAATTCTACTTTAGATGGCTATTATGCAGGTTTGACTGCTAAACATACAGGCAGCCCTCATTCCACCAAATTAAACTTTGCTAAGCAGAAATATCACATCGAGCATATTAGCATGGGTGTATTGTATACGAAGCTTAACCTGAAGAGACCCTTTATAACAGCATGAGTGATGGTCTCACAAAAACCAAACCATGCAAGATAACCTGGTGGACTTTGGCCAGATGCATAATCATAATGGAGAGGTCACTGGGAGGTGCCAGTATTGCAGATGAGCCCTAACTTACTTTTTACAAACAGCTCCAAAGAACACTCAGCTAACAAATGGCCCATCCAAGGAACAGTTATCCTGCCTTCCAGTACCAGAGGATGTACCTTTGCCAATAACCCCTTAAACTACCACAGGGTGTGGTAAAGGTGGGAGAATTAAAATTAAAGGGTGTCTTTTATTTACAAAGCACTTTTGATTTATGCAGCCATCCATATTCAACTTTATGCAAAGTACTACTCCAGGACCTTGCAGATGCAGCAATAAGCAAAAGAGACAATATTTCTACATCTTTGGAAGTGAGATTCCACCTGGAGCCTTTAGACTGTGAATTTGTGAGTTCAATCTCTCTTTTACACATCAGGAAACTGAGGCTCAGAAAGACTGACTTGTACAACGTTATACCACTAATAGGTCACAGAAATGGCATTGGAATCTAAGACTCCAACATTACACTTTTGTTACACAATCAGGAAACTTGCTCCAGACAAGAACCTTCTGCCTTGTTTACTCCAGGCACCCCGAGAAAATTGGCATTGAAAGCCCTCTCTGGATTCAATACTTAAAGCTCTGGATCAGGGTTTAAACATTAGAGATTTAGGAGAAGTTAGGAGAGCCTAGGGATCACAACTTAATTTAGGAATTTTAAGAGTTTGATAGAATTTTTGGAATGCCATTTTGAACTACACTGCTATGGTGGGAAAACACATTCAGGATTCTAAAAGAATGATTCACAAATCAACTTTTGGAATCTATCAATCTACTACCTCTGATTTCTAACCCTCTGGTTTGTAAAATCCACTTTTCCATGCTAGCTTCCAGCTCACTTCATCCTGAGTAAAAATAGAAACTCACCACATTTACTCTTCTTCTTCTATTCTTCTTATTCCTTTCCAAATTGTTCAGTACCTGTCTACTTTCTGCCCACATGACTTGTGCATGCAGTAACTGATATTTATCAATAATGTACTGTGTGTGTGTGTGTTGGGGGCAAGGGGGCAGATAAAAGCTTTTATATCACAATGTCCTGGAATTGTAATCAAATTATTCTAATTATCACAGCTAAAGTTTTTCCTTTGCTTTACAAAGATTATTAACAAAGTCTGAGTCGTAAAATCTCACAGTATGTATTACATAGAAGGATAGGACATGTAACCTCTCCAAATGAACAAGGAAATAATAAAGAAACAAAATGTTCAATGTAAGAAAGTACCACAAGGGGTGCCTCAGTGGCTCAGTTTGTTAAGTGTCTGACTGCAGCTCAGGTCAAGATCTGAGGGTTTGTGAGTTGGAACTCTGCATCAGGCTCTCTGCTATCAGTACAGAGCCCACTTTGGATCCTCTGTCTTGCTCTCTCTCTGCCTCCCCTTCACTGGTTTGTTTTTTTCTCTCTTTCTCTCTCTCTTTCTCTCCGTCTCCCTCTCTCAAAATGAATACATAAACTTAAAAAAATGTACCACAAGACTTTTCAGAAATATCCTATTTGTGGATTTTAATATTATTAATGAGACACTGAAGTGTATTAAAAATTTCCATGTGTAAATTAACATATTGAAAAGAATTAAATGAAAGCCAAGTAATGATCAAGGTATTAATTAGCCACCTCATACTACAGATCAATTTACAGAAGCAAAATTCTAAGGGAAGCTACATCAATAACAGTGAAAAACAGAATTAATTATCCTATTATATAAACTTATTTTTGCCATCTTTGGAAGTTATGGCTACTCTTTATAATTAATTATATGCCTATAGAAGGAGAGAGTTTATAGTACAGAAGTATACCTGTACAAATAGAATTTTCCACTCAGCAAAAAGGTCCTTTATGATGTCTACTTTGTATTGATTGGTATTTTACATATAACAAGAATTTTTTTTTCTAATCTCAACAATTTATTTGTTGGCCTTAATATGATTACTTCTGCTTACTTCTTTGTGCCCAAATTCATGTCTTTGCAATCTGCTTAATATCCTACTCGCTACTCTTGTGTAACAGGCTCTCTTGAAGACATTTGGTCCTTTCCTACCAGCGCACCATCACGGAGGGGTCACCCCAATGTATTATCTGCCCATTAAGCTTCCTTGTGCTACCTCTCTCCCTCCTTAGAGTTTCAGTGTTACTTTCAGTGATATGTTGGGTTCTAATCTCAGTGGTTGGAAAAACCTATTGTTAAATGTTCAGGAATTTTCTAAGTGGGGCTATAACTGGAAATAAGCTACCGTAAAACTATTTAAAACAAAGAAATCCTCAAATGTTTTTACCTCTGGAGAGCTGGTTTATCAACACACCACTGGAGCATTGTGGCTTTCAGAATGCATTAAATAACTGTGTTTGGACCTCCTGACAATGAACTATTATTAACATATTTATTTCCTATCATATTCTACTGGATCTTGCCCCAGTACTTTGAGCTTGCATTACCTTAAAGTGACTACCTGACTTCAGTAAGCCAGTGTGGTTACAGATTCTAGTTCCTTCTGCTTTCCTCTTATTCTTCTATGAGCAACTGAAACACGAACAGCTGAATCTGAAACTATGACCTTCTGAATAGTCTGAACAGTCTGTGTCCTGCACCTGGGGCTGTCCTTCTGTAACACAAAGCCTCCCTCTGCTGGCCCCAACTATTAAAATACATGTATTTGTATTTTCTGCCTCTAAAGGGCCAAGTGTGGTAAAAGACATTAAAAAAAAAAAAAAAAAAAAAAGCAAAAATCCAAAAATCCAAAGCACTACTGTTCTTTACTATAAATACAGTTTGACTATGGTTTGGGGAAGTACACATGTGAAGGCAGGTAAGCTAAGATAGGACTGGTCCTATGGTAATGATTGTCAACTGGATCCAAGTGTTCATCTTGGGTGCTCTTATTTAATACCAATTAAACAGTAATATACCCAACTCTATTGTGGGGGTATTTTTAGCAATCGATAGTAAAATGTGGATGACAGGCTGAGCTTTGACATCACCATTAGCAAGAAAGTTGACTAAATACTTGCTTCTTAAAACTGAATTTCATTAACTAGGTCTCCTTAACTAGCATATGTTTATTAACTGGCTTGTGATAGCTGGTGAAAGGCCTTTCCACTCTTGCCATGTTGTTAAAGAATTAGCTCTATAAGTAAAATTTAAAAAAAATCACAGTCTCTGAATGCCTGATCGTATTCCAACATGTAGAGACATGACAATATTTCAATAAAGTCTTCAGGTGATTTTGTTACCTTTCAAGCAAGATATCCGCTTACTGGTCTTATGGTCACTGTACCCTTAAACAGACTCAATCGTGGAGTGGTCCCATCTTGCCACAAAGCATGTGCTGTGCTGCAGAGACCAATACAGAATGTACATGTACCAGAGAAATCTTTGTGTATTCTTATCGACTTTGACCTCTTATATAGCATAGTTTTTTTTTGTTCTTTAAAAGAATTTAAGGTAAAATGCTAATGTGAAACAAAACCCCAAATTATTAAATGTTTTGACATTCAGTATTATTCTTACCTGTGCAATCTATAATTTAGGAAGCACCCACATTATCTTACTCCATTTTAAAATCTAATGATATGCCACAAAAACTTGAAAATATCTCTAGGATATACATGAAATATTTTTTAAAATATAAAATAAAATAAATCCTTATATCCTTATCTTCCTCCCATCTTTCAAGCATCTCAACATGATTTCTTGCTGGCACTACATAACAATGGCGATTTTAAACTGCCCATTTGTGTTCTAAACACCCTGGAATTCTAAACTTTTGACATATAACCCTCTGTGGCTGTTCTCTTACTTGGCTCTTGTGGATAGGATGATCAAGATCTGGTATGACAGCATCCCATATAATTTTTCCCAAATGTTTCCCTTCCTGACATTCTTTAGCCATATGGATCATTCCCATATTTAAAAGGTGAAAAAGTGCCAAAGAGAAAAGAAATTTATGTTTGGATGGTATAACCACAATGCAAATTAGAGGACAGAGGGCAAAAATGCCTGTGCATAAGAAGTAGGATTGAAAATCAAACCTCCCATAGAACCCATAAAACTCATCTCTTGGTGGAGAAAGAAGAGAGGAACAAGTTAATAAAATTACTCAAAATGAGTAAGTGTACTGAACTGAGCCATAGCTCAGATTCAAAACACATGTGTATACAAAAAGAAATTTGGCTTATTTCAATGCAGGTTTTATTCAATTGAACAGGGCATAGGGAAGCCAAAAATGAGCTAATTTTCAGTGCCATTTGCATTATCTGCCAGGTGTTAAACCCATTACAGACAATAGCATCATTTGCTGGAATTATCCATTCCTTCATTAGCTACACTCTCTTTATGCCCTCTAGTGCATATATTTTGAGTACACCTTCAGGAGGAAAGATCCAAATAGTTTTGTTATGGCTACAGTTTGTTTCCATTGGTTGAAATGGCAGCAAGTTAAACCAACTCAGGGACCTGAATATTAAGTCAGCCAACATTATGTATTGACCACTTTCTATCTGCTTAGTTCATTACTAAGCGTTTTAAATGATACAGAAGAAACAGAAAACTTGGCATGAGTCTCAATTGCTCCTTTATGAAGTAGGGATAAAATGGCAACTACTTTACCTGGCTGTTGTGAAAACCAGAAATAGCACATGTAACTGAACATAACATGTGAATAGCACAGGGTTGGTGTTTATTGATGTTAATGAATTCATAATTTTCGTATGTGAGAGAGGAACGTCATACCTGACATAACTAAAGAACAAAATAAGGAGGTATGAAATTAATTTGTGTCATGAGTGAGCCACCCAACACTAATAGATTATTTAAAGAGGTGACTGCAATTATACTCCTCTGATCTTTTTGGTAAAAAGGCATTATTTAAAAAGCTAAGCATAAGAAGGACCGGTAGACTATTTCTGCTGCTCTCAGCTGTAGAGGATGATGGGATTGCTCCCATGGGTATCTTTTTAATAAAGTTCACTTTATTATTCTCTAATACATTTTAGCAAGCTTCAGTGGTTATAACCACGACTTTCTTAAATAGGGGATACTCTTTCTTCTCAGAAGAGCAAATTGATATTTCTTATCATAATTGGGTAGTGTCTGGAATACAAATTCATACTTCTCATCATCCAATGGTTGGTTTACTATTCTGGACAAATTAGCTAACTTCACTAAACTGTAGTCCTGGTTTTAGAAAAAATAAAGCCATGCATTCAATGATTATCTGGGTAAAATAGAGCTCAGGAATTTCCTTTGCCAGCAAACTTTTGGGATTTCTATCTAAATAACCTGGATTTTTTTGCTTCCTCATAAAGTAAATAGCATTTTTATCTCTGTAGAATGAAATGCATCAATGAACCATAAGATGGCTGCTGTCTGGTTTAGAATGAAGCGTAGTGCAAATGATTCAATGAGGACTTCTCTCACTGTCATGTCTGAAGCACATGAATTTAGCTGTCAAAAAAACGACTGGAGGTGTATCCAGCTGATGCTGTAATATGATTTTCAGCATTGAAGTCTGAATCTATCATTCTAGATCCTCTTACAATACAAAGGCTATGAAAGCAAACGTATTGATGTATAATTTATAAACCTAGATTCTCTTTATTCTCCTTTCTTCTCCTTGTTCTTATTCTTCTTTTTCTTCTCCTGAAGCATGAACAAGGAACTTTCTTTATGTTGGGTAATAGACAAAACCAGAGTCATCCATTCCCTTGGTATTTATGAATTCAATCTTAAAGGCTAATGCTATTCTGAAGAGTCACTGATTCCCAGAGTTCTATCTGTAAGTGGCTTCTTCTTGTTAAAATGGAGATTGAACTATAAATTTGCAATTCCCATTGGGTGTCAATTACCATATTTATTCACAAAATCTATCTGTTATTTTTACCTCAAAATTGGAAAATGATATTATGTAAGCATCTGCCTACAGGTCTAATCATAAATTTTAGGGAGCATTATTAAATATTTTAAATCCATTTCCCTGATATTTAAGGAAAAAGTTTCAAACTTTATCATTTTAAGGAATCAATAGTATAATTAATTATAGTTTAAATGATCCTATAGACTTTTTTCAATATGTCTTTTCTTTTGTAGAGTAGGAAAAAAATACTGTTATTGAGGCAGTACCTGTCTATAAGAAAAAGAGAGAGAAATGAGTTTTTGAAAGATTGATGGCGATATTTACATTTAGTATAGTGAGGTAAAAATCAATAAGTAAGCCTTAGGGCTCTTTTTTCTACCTGGGCCCATACTGAGTATAGGTATAGGAAGCTGACTGATTACTTATAATAATGATTTGTCTGTTAATACCAAGAAAAAAAAAGTTCATCTTATGTTAACTTCTTCCAACTTTATGATTATTTTATTATTTTATTTTATTTTATTTTATTTTATTTTATTTTATTTTAAATGTTTATTTATTTTTGAGAGACAGAGAGAGACAGCATGTGTGGAGAATGGGTAGGAGAGAGGGAGACACAGACTCTGAAACAGACTCCAGGCTCTGAGCAGTCAGCACAGAGCCCATGGCAGGGCTTGAACTCATGAACCACAAGATCATGGCCTGAGCTTAAGTCGGATGCTTAACTGACTAAGCCACCCAGATGCTCCTATGATTGTTTTAAAGCATAAAGTTAAGAGAGTGTATGCTCCCATCCATATACATTAAAGAAAGAAATGGAAAGATAATTTATTATTCACTTCAAATTATGAGCACGGTTGTAAGTAAAGTTATACATTAAAAGATATGGCCATATGCCTTGGGAAAATGTAAAAATTTAATTCCAATAGACCTTTTAAGCTGTACCCTTCCATCCTCAACCATGTGATTTTGTTTTCCGCACCAAGTTAATTTGTGTTAACTGTTAGCTCCAAAGATAGTTCAGGATGAAAAAGGAACAGGAAAAATGTAATCTCCCTCACCTTCAAAAGCCTCTGCAGGGGCGCCTGGGTGGCGCAGTCGGTTGAGTGTCCGACTTCAGCCAGGTCACGATCTCGCGGTCCGTGAGTTCGAGCCCCGCGTCAGGCTCTGGGCTGATGGCTTGGAGCCTGGAGCCTGTTTCCCATTCTGTGTCTCCCTCTCTCTCTGCCCCTCCCCCGTTCATGCTCTGTCTCTCTCTGTCCCAAAAATAAATTAAAAAAAAAAAAAAAAAACAAAAAAAAAAAAACAAAAAAAAAAAAACAAAAGCCTCTGCAAACAATAGAATGTAAGGAAAAATAATGTATCTGTCCTATAAATACATATGTTTTGAAAAGTACCTGACTAATGTTTAAAATTTACTTAGTGTGTGTGTGTGTGTGTGTGTGTGTACCTGGCCTGATTTTTTTTTCTAAAATTGTACAAATTTATCCATATTTACTTCTGACCATTCAGAAACTGCTGCAAATTTTCCATCAATTCCATAACCTTCCCAGAGAGTTCCATGCCTTTACCCTCCTACCCTAATCTGAACCTGTTGTTTTAGATGCCAATGGATAGTTGTTTTTGTGGGACTTCTTTTCACCCCTTTCTAGTGTCTGGTCCTTTGGTTCTTGGATCTTTGTTTTGTTTTGTGTGGTTTATTTCCAAGTGTTATTTAAGCATATCCTTCAGTTGGTTCTTCTGAAAGAATAGATAGGATGTGATTCTTATTTTGCCTGTCCAAAATTGCCTTTACTGTACTTTACACTCTATTGATAGTTTAGATGGATATAGAATTCTAGATTGGAAATAATTTTCTTTCTAGAAGTTTGAAGATGTCATATCTTTTAGCATCCAATTATTTAATATTATTTTGAGAACTACATTCCATTTTTATTTCCACTCATTTTTATTTCCACTGTTGTCTTTGCTGCCTACAGTCCTTAGGCTTAGAATCTTTAGCCTGGTTATTCCATAATTTCCCCCATGATATGCTTCACAGTAGTTCTTTTAAAAAAATCTATATGTGAAGCAGTTATTGAATTCTTTCAATCTGGAGAATCATGTCCTTCAGTTCTAGGGGGATTTTCTTTTGTGATATCTTTGTTATTTTCATTCTTTTAGATTTTCTATGGTCTCTCCTTCTGGAAGTCATTTAAATCAGATGTTGGTTATCTTGTATTAATTATCTCATTAAAAATATTTTCTTGGGGTGCCTGGGTGGCTCAGTCAGTTGAGAGCCGACTTCGGCTCAGGTCACGATCTCGCGGTCCGTGAGTTCGAGCCCCGCATCGGGCCCCTGTGCTGACAGCTCGGAGCCCGGAGCCTGCTTCAGATTCTGTGTCTCCCTCTCTCTGACCCTCCCCCATTCATGCTCTGTCTCTCTCTGTCTCAAAAATGAATAAAAACGTTAAAAAAAATTAAAAAAAAATATTTTCTTACTGACTGATCATCACTTTTCTTTTTCGTTATTTTTCTGGGAGATTTTCTCAACTTTATTTTTCACCTCTCCCTTTATATTTTTGCCTGACTACTATAACACTTTAAAAATACAGGATTCCTTAGTTTTTCTTTGATTGTTCTTTTTTTAGGATTTGTATCTTTATTTGTTTTGTTCTCTTTTAAGTTAAAACTGTTGTTCATATATTTGGTCTTTGACTACCTGAATCAAAAGTTCTTATAGTTCTGTGTTGATGTGTGTATGTGGTCAGGGGCTTTATGACAGGGTGATGGGTACTGAGGTAGCTTTACTTTGGAATAACAACTTTTACATATTGTTATATGTGGCTCTTTTCTCAGAGACAATTATGTTTTTCCAAAGAATAATGCAATTCAATTCCTTGTTCTGATACTCTGGGAATAGGGAGCTGGTGTCTAGAAAGGACATTTGGGTTTCTTTTTCATAATTTCTGACTAGTGCCTCAATCTCAGACTTTTTTGTTTGTTTGTTTTAATAGCCTTGATTTTAATTCATTTTATCTAAAGTTTATATTTCTGATCTCCCGAGAGAAAAGGGGAAAGGTGGTCTTGTAGCCATACATGAAAATGGGAAGGGATTTGGTGATATAATCATATCCTAAAAACTTCAAACAATCCTCCTGTTTTCCATTGTCAAGCACTTTCCTTTATTGTCATATACAAGGTAAGTCCAAGTTGTGTAAATGGCACATCACAATTATCTAAGCTACTGGCATAAAGGATTCAGATTTTTCTACTTTGCTAATTTATCCACTTTCCATCTTCCAAAACTTTGTTGACATCTCTTAATCATTTTTACTCCTCTTATTCAAGTTGTCTTTGTATTAATGTTTTTTTTTTAATTTTAACTGATATTTTAGAGGTGTTTTTGAAGACAGCAGAGAACTTTGAATTCCATATGCCATGTTTTGCGTGAAGACTGTAGACTATATTTCAACACATGCTGATTATGAGATTTGTATTAATATGAGATTTAGTATTCTAATTAACTCTTAAAAGCATAGTACCATTCACATAGAAATGTTTCTTGATGTTTCATAATGTAAGATAGCATTCAATTTGAATGAGAGACTCAAGAGTAAGAGATGGTGCAGTTTTATTAGCCATCTGATATTAAATTATGGGCTGGGAAATACTTAACATGAAAGTTGAGTTTCTAGGAAATTATGACTTCATTTCTACCCATTGAGAGAAATGTCTTCACCAATTTATGCTACTTAATATTTCCTCTTTTTAAAAAGTGCTTAAAATAATAATTATACTAACATGTGAATGACCAAAGAATTTATAAGTACAAGAAGAAACTCTTCTACCTTAATCTTCTTTCATTTTTCAACTAAGTTTTATTAATTAAAAAAATTTTTTTTTACTTTTTCAGTATTTTAAAGCTATATTTTTTCACATATATTAAACTTTATAGTCTTCTGATGGGAGGAAAGGATGCTGTAAGTGTCCTATGAATATATGTGCATAGGCATGTGTCCTGCATATGATATGTGTGTATAATATATGTGTATTACAATATATATATATATATTTTCCTCTGCTCTTATTTAGTGTTTTGCTTAGTAAATAAGAGACACAATTTACTTTATAATCATATTTATAAAAATATCCTTTTGAAAGTGCAGCAGTATCATTTAGATGTGGAAAACATAACAAATATGCAATGAGTATGTAGCATGCTTATGGATTCCTTTTGACTGACTCTGGCTAAAATAGTGACTATTGTTTTTACTAATTGTGTTTCCAACATTTTCAAAATACAGGTTATGACTGAATTGATAAACAGTAATTTTTTATCTCTGTTAAACAAAAGCATAATATTGCCTTCTGGGCCTCATTCCCTCTTGTGACTAGAAAAGATATTAGCTGAAACCTAGAAAACTACTGAAAGTTAGAGATAAGACCATACATTGATATACCCTCTATGATTCAAACTATAAACAAAAAGATCCATAGTCCCATCAATTGCCCCAAATGTTCACCAGTTTTCCTATATACAACACTTTGTGATAAGAATTATTAGGTCGATTCCTTCTTCTTAATAAAGTATCAATAAATTCTTGTAGTTTCACTGGGAAACATTCCCCTAGACCTTTCAAGTTTTGTCTGTTGTACAATTAACTTATTCATAAACATTTATTTGTATACTATATCTATGAGATACTCCACTGGTGACAAATAATTAGATGATATCCTACTTTCAAATTGTTCTCATTCCCTTGGAAAGTATAGGCATATAAACACACTTTCATAATGAAGTAGAGTAAGAACTATTAGAAGTTACTTAGAATACCATGGGATTAACTGAAAACAATATATAAAAGTCATAGTACCAGAAGGGAAGAGCCTTTGAGGAAGCAATATGATAAATTTTGGAGTATTAAAGCACAGGATATATGGCAGTGAGAAGAGGGTAGAAGGATATGGCTAGATATGGAGGATGGAATCAGTTTATGAAAAGTCTTAAATTCTTTTAAAAAAGCCTATGTCAAAGCTCTGATGAGACATATAATAATCTGCATTTTAGAATCATTGTTCTAGCAGTATAAAATTATAGATAGAATTCAAGTCTTTGTTCCATAGAGAACAGCCAAACAAAGGGACCCAACAATACAAACACAGGTGATCTTTCTTATAGAAGAGCTAAACAGTAAGCCAGGAAAGCTATTGCATTTGTATTGACCTCTGGCTTAAGCATCTTATCCAAAATTGTTGAAAAGAAGGCTAATTAAATCAGTAAAAATTAGAGAACAACTATCATTTAAAAATCAGAAATTTTTAAAAATTTGCTTGATGGGGCACCTGGGTAGCTCAGTCCAATAAGCGTCAACTTCGACTCAGGTCATGACCTTGCAGTCCATGAGTTCAAGCCCCACCTTGGCTCTGTGCTGACAGCTCAGAGCATGGAGCCTGCTATGGATTCTGTGTCTCCCTCTCTCTGCCCCTCCCCAAATTGCTCTCTCTCTCTCTCTCTCAAAAATAAGTAAATGTTAATTTTTTTTTTAAATTTGCCTGAAGTTAACATAAAAGAAACTGATAATAAGACAAAATTACAATGTTGTCTCTTTTAATATTTTTAACCAATCTGTCAACTCTATGGAAAAAGAGGGTATGAACTTTGCACCTATTATATCATTGGCTCTGGTTTGTTGAGAGAAAAAAAAAATAAAAAGGTGAAATTATGGCTTAAAATATTCCAACCACTATTTAACATGATCTTTGGAGGTTTGCAAATAGCTTTATTAATAATGTACTGGGAATTGCAGGTTGTATAATTTGAAAACGCACTATATTAATATAACTATTTAAATATATGTGTATATATATACGTATATATATATATATACATATGTGCCTGGGCAGCGCCCTCGGTTAAGCATCCAACTTCCGCTCATATCATGACCTCACAGTTCGTGGGTTTGAACTGTGGGTTCCTCCTGTGTTAGGATCTGTGCTGACAGCTCAGAGCCTGGAGCCTGCTTCGGATTTTTTGTGTCCCTCTCTCTCTGCCCCTCCCCCACTCAGATTCTGTCTCTCTCTCTCTCTCTCTCTCAAAAACAAATAAACATTAAGAACATTTATATATATATATATATGTATATATATATGTATTTATACATATATATATACATATATATATATAATCTTTTATTTCCCTTCTGTTTATCATAATACTAATGAAATAAGTAGCATGTCAGGTTTAAAAACAATTTTGCTTAAGAAAATTTTATGATATTGTGCGTCAGAGGAAAATATCATAAGTTATATAAATGTAATTAGAGGCGGATATAGAAGTAGTCCTAGAAACACAAATCCATTAAGAAGAAATCCATGTATTTGAAAGATAAACAAATAAAACAAACATAATATCAAGCTAATGGGTATATAAATATGGTAGTCTTCTCCATAAAAGTACAAAAAATTCTCTCATATATATAATACTCATTTTGGGATTTCTTCCTATTATGCCCAATAGTTTGACAGTTATAAAACATTGTTTATATGCACAGTATCAAAACCACAAGATATTTTGGAAGATAGCATCAGAATAGGAAGACCTTAGGATCACTTTGTCTCATGAGTACAACTAGATAATTATTAAATTATCCTAAATACTCCAGAAATGGACCTGAAGACTGACAGAACAAACTCCATAACTAAAAGGAAAGAAGAGGTCACATCAAAGAAAGTAGAAAGTGTGGAGATAGGGTATAGAGGAGAAATGGATCCTGAGTGCTGTGGAGGGCTGGGAGTTGTGGCCAAAGAGAAGGGAATGAGGGAGAGGAGCACACAGGAGAATGCACAGGAGAATATTTCCCCAAAACCGTTCACTTGGAAATAAGGGAGGCTGAATTTCATGAGTTCTCACAACCAGTGGAGTTTATAACCTGGAGTTTTTCAGAAAGATAAGCAAACGATAAGAGACTCTTAAATATAGAGAACAAATTAAGGGCTGCTGGAGGGGAGGTGGATGGTGGGGATGGACTAAGTGGGTGATAGGCATTAAGGAGGGTACTTGTTGGGATGAACACTGGATGTTATATGTAAGTGATAAATCACTGGGTTCTACTCCTGAAACCAATATTACACTATATGTTAACTAACTTAAGTTTAAATTAGCAAACAAACAAACAAGCAAACACTGAAGTTTTAAAGGTTACTGGGCTTGGTTGGTATAGAGACCAGAGGGCACTACACTGGAGAGAAGGCAGGCAAACAACCCTGGGGCAGAGAGCATGGAAACAGTGATTTGAAGGATGCCTGACAAAGACAAGAAAGGATCAGAGGAAATCTCCAGAAACAATAACAAAACAAGTGATAAAATGGTAATAAATACATATCTATCAATAATTACTTTGAATATAAATGGACTAAATGCTCCAATCAAAAGACATAAGGTGTCAAAATGCATGAAAAAATCAAGACCCATTTATATGCTGTGTATAAGAGACTCATTTTAGACCTAAAGACCTGCAGATTGAATGTGAGGGAATGGAGAAAAACCTATCACACAAATGGATGTCAAAAGAAAGCTGGAGTAGCAATACTCATCAGAGAAACCAGACTTCAAAACAAAGATAGTAACAAGAGATAAAGAAGGACACTATATCATAATAAAGGAGAAAATCCAACAAGAAGATATAACAATTGTAATATTTATGCCCCCAACACAAAATACCCAAATATATAAAACAATTCTAACAAACGTAAAGGAACTTATTTATAATTATAAATAACAGTAGGGGACTTAGCACCCCAGTTACATCAATGGGGAAATCGTTTCAATAGAAAATAAACAGGGTCACCTAAATGTCTGACTTCTGCTCAGGTCATGATATCACAGTTTGTGGATTCAAGCCCCGCATCAGGCTCTGTGCTGAGAGTGCAGAGCCTGTTTGGGATTTTCTCTCTGTCCCTCTCTCTCTGCACCCACCCTCCTCCCTGCTTGTACACACACACACACTCTCTCTCTCTCTCAAAAATAAATAAATAAACTTAAAAAAAAAAAAGAAAATAAACAAGGATGGGTGCCCGGGTGGCTCAATTGGTTAAGAGTCCAACTCTTGATTTCAGCTCAGGTCATGACCTCAAGGTCCATGAGTTCAAGCTCCACATGGTGAACTGTGCTGACAATGTGTAGCCTAGTTCTCTCTCTCCCTCTCCCTTTCTCACATGCTCTCTCTCAAAATAAATAAATAAATAAACATTTTTAAAAAATAAACAAAATAAAAAAGGGAACAATAGCTTTGAATGACACACTGAACTAAATAGACTTAACAGATATATACAGGACATTCCATATTAAAACAGCAGAATACACATTGTTTTCTAGTGCACATGGAACATTCTCCAGAAAAGACCACATATTAGGTCACAAAACAGGCCTCAGAAAAATATTGAAGTCATGGGGCGCCTGAGTGGCTCAGTCGGTTGAGCAACCAACTTCTTCTCAGGTCATGATCTCATAGTTTGTGAGTTTGAGCCCTGCATTGGGCTCTGTGCTGACAGTTCAGAGCCTGGAGCCTGCTTCTGATTCTGTGTCTCCCTCTCTCTCTCTGCCCCTCCCCCACTCATGCTCTGTCTCTGTCTCAGAAATAAATAAACATTAAAAAAATATTAAAAAAAAAGATTGAAATCATAACATGCACCTTTTATGACCACAATGCCATGAAACTAGAAGTCAACCACAAGAAAAACCATGGAAAGACCACAAATGCATAAGGGTTAAACAACACACTACTAAATAATGAATGAGTCAACCTGGAAATCAAAGAAATTTAAAAAAATAAATAAATGGAAACAAATGAAAGTCAAAACAAAACCGTCCAAACATTTGGGATGCAGCAAAAACAGTCCTAAGAGGGAAGTATATAACAATACATGAAGAAGCAAGAAAAATACCAAATAAACATCCTAATGTTACACCTAAAGAGCTAGAAAAAGAACAACAAATGAAGCCTAAAGCCAGTAGAAGGAAAAAGAAATAATAAAGATTAGAGAGGAAAGAAATAATGTAGAAACTAAAACAAACAAATAAAAACCAATAGAAGGGATCAATGAAACCAGGAGCTGGTTCTTTGAAAAAATCAATAACACTGATAAATCTCTAGCTAGACTTATCAAAAAGAAAAGAGAAAGGATCCAAATAAGTAAAATCACAAATGAGAGAGGAGAAATAACAAATACCACAGAAATACAAGCAATGAGATAATATTATCAAAAACTATATACCATCAAATTGGACAACCTAGAAGAAATGGGTAATTCCTAGAAACATAAAGGAATGGAATGAGTAATCAAAAAACTCCCAAGGAAGGAAAGTCTAGGGCCAGATGGCTTCACAGTGAATTCTACCAAACATTTAAAGAAGAGATAATACCTATTCTTCTCAATCAATTTCAAAAAATCAAATAGGAAAGAAAATTTCCAAATTCATTCTATGAGGCCAAAATTACCCTGATACCAGAACAGTATAAATACACCACTAGAAAAGAGATATATAGGCCAGAATCCCTGATGAGCATAGATGCAAAAATTCTCAATAAAATCCTAGCAAATTGAATCCAATAACATATTAAAAAATCATTCACCAGGATGAAGTGGGATTTGTTCCTAGGCTACAAGTGTGGTTTAATATTTGTAACTCAATCAACATAATATATCACATTAATAAATTAAAGGATAAGAACCATATGATCATTTCAATAGATGCAGAAAATGCATTGGACAGAGTAAAGCATCCATTCACGATAAAAAAAAAAAAAAAACCTTCAACAAAGTTGGTTTAGAGGAAACATACCTCAACATAATAAAGGCCATATTTGAAAAACCAACAGCTAATGTCATCCTCAATTGTGAAAATCTGAGAGCTTTTCCTGTATGGTTAGGAACAAGACAAGGATTTCCACTCTCATCATTTTAATTAAACATAGTACTGGAATTTCTAACCACAGCAATCAGAATACAAAAAAAGAAAAGGCATCTAAATTGGTAAAAGTAAATAAAACTTCCACTATTTGCAGATGACATGATACTATATGTAGAAAACCTGAAAGATGCCATCAAAAAAACTACCAGAACTGAAAAATAAATTCAGTAAAGTTGCAGAATACAAAATCAACATACATAAATCGGTTGCATTTCTATATATCACTAATGAAGCAGCAGAAAGAGAAATTAAGGAATCCATCCCATTTATAATTGCACCTAGGAATAAACTTAAGCAAAGAGGGCAAAGATCTGTACTCTGAAAACTGTAAAACACTGATGAAAGATGACACAAAGACATGGAAAGACATTCCATGCTCATGGATTAAAAGAACAAGTATTGTTAAAATGTCTATACTGCCCAAAGCAATCTACAAGTAACAGAATCCCAATCAAAATACTAACAACATTTTTCACATAGCTAGAACAAATAATCCTAAAAATTGTACGGAACCACAAAAGATCCTCAAAAGCCAAAGTAATTTTGAAAAAGAAAAGCAAAGCTGGAGGCATCACAATTCTGGACTTTAAGTTATATTACAAAGCTATAGTAGTCAAAACAGTATGGTACTGGCACAACAATAGATACATAGTACAATAGAACATAATAGAAAATCCAGAAATAATACCACAACTATATGGTCAATTAATCTTTGACAAGGCAGGAAAGGATATCCAATGGAAAAAAGAATTTCTCTTCAACAAATGGTGTTGCGGAAACTGGATAGCTACATGAAAAGAATGAAACTGGACCACTTTCTTACACCATACACAAAAATAAATTAAAAATGGATCAAAGACCTAAATGTGAAACCTGAAACTATCAAAATCCTAGAAGAGAATACAGGCAGTAAATTCTTTGACATTGGCTGTAGCAACTTCTTTCTAGATATGTTTCCTGAGGCAAGGGAAACCAAGCAAAAATAAACTATTGGGACTTCATCAAATTAAAAGCTTCTGAACAGTAAGAGAAACAATCAACAATACTAATAGGCAACCTACTGCATGGGAGAAGATATTTGCAAATGACATATCTGATGAAGGGTTAGTATGCAAAACATATAAAGAACTTATACAACTCAATACCTAAAAACAATTAATCTAATTAAGAATGGGCAGAAGACATGAACAGACATTTCTCTAAAGAAGACATACATATGGCCAACAGATACATGAAAAGATGGTCAACATCATTCATCATCAGGGAAATGCAAATCAAACCACAATGAGATATCACCTCACCTGTCAGAATGATCAACAACAAAAGAAACAACAGGTGTTAGTATGTGGAGAAAGGGGAACCCTTTGCACTGTTGGTGGGAATGGAAACTGATACAGCAACTCTGGAAAACAGTATGGATGTTTCCCAAAAAAATGAAAAATAGAACTATGTTATGATTCAGCAACTGTACTACTATTTACCAAAAGAATAAAAAAAATGCTAATTTGAAGGTGTATTTGCACCCTGATGTTTATAGTAGCATTGTCTACAATAGCCAAATTATGGTAACAGCCCAATTGCCTATAGATTGATGAATGGATAAAGAAGAAGTGGCATATATGTGTGCAGATATAGATATAGATGTAGATAGATATAGATATAGATAGATATAGGTATAGATAGATATAGATACATATATATATATATATATATAATGGAATATTACTCAGCCATAAAAAAGAATGAAATCTTGCCATTTGCAAGGACATGGATGGAGCTAAAGAGTATTATGCTAAGTGGAATAAGTCATTCAGAGAAAGTCAAATACCATTGGATTTCACTCATATGTAGAATTTAAGGAGCAAAACAAACAAAAAAAGAAAAAGAGAGAGACAAACTAAGAAACAGACTTTTAACTCTAGAGAACAAACTCATGGTTACCAGAGGGGAGGTGGGTGTGTAGATGGGAAAAATAGGTGATGGGGATTAAGGAGGACACTTGTCGTGATGAGTACTAGGTGTTTTATGAAGTATTGAATCACTACATTGTATACCTAAAACTACAATTACACTGCATGTTAACTAACTGCAGTTTAAATAGAATCTTAAAAAATAACACAACAAAAGATTACTATTTACTTAAGAAATGATAAAATTGGAAATTAATAAAAACTGATTTGCCTAAAGTCATAGAAAGGTTGAACTTAAAACTCAATAGAATTGAAACATTGGTTTGTATAGCTAACTTTAATGACTAAGTAATCCATAAATTGTAGTTGTGTCTTGTAATTCACAAGGGGAAGAGAGAAAGATTTCATGAAGAGAAGTCAGTAGGCATGAAGAAAAAAAAAGGGAAATGATTTATCCAAATGTGTATGAGTACTTAGAAATGATAAAAAGATGTTGAATGATGATTTGGATTAGAGTTAATATAATTTAGGTATTAGTCTCTCCGTTGATAGAACTGGAGGATTTCATTCTGTGATTTATGTGCCAATTTTGACATATTCTCTCTCAAAAAGCTTTTTAAAATGGTATCTCAAATAAAGGCATAAAGCTTTTTTTTATTTCCTTGCAAAAAAAGTACAAGGGAAGATTGCAAAAACACTAGGTAACAACGTATAATTCATGGTAACCTTCAGAAATTCTCTCTAGATTTTGGCCAGCTTTCTTTCAAAGAGTTTTGAAGATTTTATGTTGACTTGGAGCCTATATGGAGAAATCTTGGATTATTTGGGTAATTTTTTGTTCCTTATAGTCCTTGGGATTTCCTCTAAAGAATATGTAGAATTATAGAAGTATCTTAAAGTTGGGCAGCCTGTATGAATATGGAAACTGATAGAAACTGCCTTGAAGAATCTCTAGTTATGAACGGTTAAAAGAACATTGAAGATTTCAACAACTCTGTTAGATGTCCCATGATTTCTGAAAAGAGCTCAGAATATTAATGAAATACATGATTGATGCACTTGCTAAGGTATGTTAAAAAATAACAGATTTAATATATCTTTGACCAATATTCCCCAGTTGTAAAAGGAAGAAACTGAAAGAATTCAGACCATGGATAAAAGTTGGAATTTTAATAAAAATGAGACAAAATTATCCACAACTATCTTTGAGCCCTGATACACATTGATACACGATAGGATAATCCCTGCTTATCTCTCCCCTCCCAGTTTTCAACCTCCCCTTCCCACACATACATACACCCTTGCTGTGTTTCATGAGCTCAACATTTACGCACTATTATCAACCAGGTTCTCTTTCCTTGTGGCTTCTTGATGGTTCAGGCAATGCGAAGCACCAGCAGAATATTAGAAGGTAAAAGAAATGAAGAATTATGGTATTTATCTCTCTTGTTTTTTACCTGCCAGGACACTTGTTGCCTTTCTTTACTTAAGGTCAGTTTCTTCTTGAACAGATCTTTCTGTGTTCTGATAACTCTATGTTCCATCAAGCCTAGGCATGGAGGTGTAGCTTCCAGCTGTAGTTAGCGCAGGATGCTTCACCAACCTTTAATACTGTTCAATCTGTCTTAAATAGTCACCTTATTAAACTCTCTTCAACCATTTTTAATTATGCCACCAGTTTTCTGACAGGGTTCTGACTGATACACATGCAGTAAATCGTCATATGATTACTGTGACATGTGAGAAGGGTTAGTGGTGGGCTGAAAAGTTTACATGTTTATTACATGGCAGATATAAAAGTGTCCCCCAACAAGAGTTAATGGAAAAAATACAAATACTTGTAAATTTCAATCATATATATTGATTATTTTGCTATGGAAAAAAAATCTCCTTTGCAATAGGGTTCCTATGTAGTATGCTCATAATTTAGTTTGCACTAGTTATAAACTGCTCTGGAGTGTGTATCCTGGTTACCTTAGAAATTGCTTTTCCTAAGTAGAAAGTGGCAATTATGGTCTGCAGGGGCACTCAGAAATAGTGTCTGTTTTTGAACTACAGGAAGACATGAAGGTGTGGAATTTTTCAGGGAGCACCAGATGTGGTTGCTCCAGTGTTACATAGCCCCACGTGTCCCAATTCACTATTCTTTGGGGGAATAGCTTATAATTCATCCATTGTTGTCACATCCTGGAAGACTAGTAAGCCTGGAGCTTTTGATTTACACATTATAGAATTAAGTGCTTATGTGAGAAAACAGACCTATGGATAAATAGATGGTGAAATGCCTATTAACTACAGCATATAATTACATAGTATATAATCACCTCTGTGGTTGTTACAGGCCAAACAATAGTAGACAAGTGAGGTGTACATTAAGCACAAACTGTGTTATTTAGAGTCCTAAAACTCAGAATGTACTCACCAAGGAAAGAAGTTCACATGTTATTCATTGTCAAAGTAGCTAAGAATACATTCCTAGTCCCTAAAGATCTAACCTCTTACAATGGGGAATGCCGTGGGTATGGTGCTTTTATAAATCTTGTGTAGTGACAACTCTATATCCCCTACAACTATTTAACAACTATTTTACATTTTCTTCAGGAAGACCAAACTAACCTTCCCCCCCCCCCCCCCCCGTAACAGTATTTTAAATTCTGATTCAAAGTTGGGTTTTCAAGGCTGATACTAGTTTTTATGATGATAGCTGCTCTGTCAGACAGACTTTAAAGCCGTCCTCAGGGTTCCTTCCTTTTAGTATGGACAGGACCTATGATATGCTTCCAACCAACATAATTTGGCAAAGGTGATAGGAGCCCACTTCCTGATTATGATACATTGTATAATATTCCATTTTGCTATCAGACCAGTGTTCCCCTCCTCCCTTACAGGTTTTAAAGAAGCAAGGTACAATGCTGTGGGGTGTTCTGTGGAGAGAGACATGAGGCATGGAGCTTCAGTCGGCCTCTGGGAGCCGAGAGGAAACTCCAGCCAACAGGCAGCAAGGAGTTGGAGCCCTTGCTCTAAGGGTCACAAGGAAGTAAATTCTGCCAACAACCTGGGTGAATTGGAAAGTGGATCTGTCAGTACTAGAGCCTCCAGATGAGAAGTAGCCCTGTCTTTTGTATTGACTACATCCTTGCAAAGAATAAGCAGTATCTGTCCCTACTCACAGAAACCGTGAAAGAATAAATATATGTTTTTACTAAGCCACTGAGTTTGCGGTAATTTGTTACACAGCATAGGAAAATGATACACTTGCCAAACACATACTTGGTTAGTAAGCAGTGACTAAGTACCATGAGCCAAGAATTATTCACTCTATTTGAAAAGACAAGAGAGATAAATCCATATGTTCAAGGAAGTTATAGTAGGTGATTTCTAATATACATAGCTAAAACAAAACCAAACAGGTAAGATGTGTTCCTTTCATACGGAGATACAGGAAAACTGTTTACAATGCTAAATGACTGTTCTACTTTAAGTACATAAGAGAACAAAGCAGATTTACCCAATAGAATTAGAAATTTTATTCAGCTCCATCAATTAAAATCTGACTCCATTTGCACGTATTTTTGCATTCTGACATCAGCAAGAAGGAATCACCTTTATCTACCATGTGAGGGTGTATATCCTTGCCATTTCATCCCATAACATCCCGTAAAACTTGCAAAAAGTTCACAAAACTCAGCAATGCTAATTAGAAAATCTGTGACTTGCCTTTTGCTCAGGGGCCTTACTAACCTTCTCTGTATGGTTCCAATTTTAGTATATGTGCTATTGCATATGTACTATGCTTTGTTTTCACATTCAGTAGCCACTAGCCTACATAGCCAAACTCTATATCAAATCTATATCAGAGAGTTGCTCACTGTCTTAGATGACATTTTCAGCAAAGTTTTTAAGTGTCTGAATTTCTTGAATGAACTAGATCAACAAAACAAATCATACTATCAGGGGCAGAAAGAAAGAGAATTAAAGAGAAGGATGCAGTTAATACAGATATTAATTTTAAAAAGCCGTATTCAATGATATTTGAAAACTGTTGCTAGTTCTTTTGTTTGTTTGCTTTCATGTTTGCAATTTCTGAGGCTTTAGGGACTTCACATCAAAGTAACAAAAGAGTGGCTAAACCCTGATATATTATAACGAGCTTCTGCAGCAATAATTAATATAAGGGGGCACTGACACTAGAATTAATCTTGGAAACTACTCTCAAGGTGATGGGGAAAATGAATGTGCCGTGGGAGTACCCCATAGTGCTGCACCATCATTGCTACGTCCTATCATTGATCATTGATGATGGCAAAGAAGTGATCGTTCACAAAGCAGAACTAATAATAGTCTTCAAATACGGAAGGATCTTTACTCACTTCTATGTTTGGTAACAGTTCATGTCAAGTGAATAATGAGTTTTTTACTGCCCCAAAGGGCACAAGCAATGAGCTTCCTTTTCTCCCTTTCCCTGCTGCATTGTAGACGGTATTGGAGACCAGTTAATTTGGATACTGAATTTTTTTTTCCCAGATGTAAATATGTAGCTCTAAGAGATTATCCAAGTATTAGTATGGTTGCATATTTGGGTACTATAGACAGGACCGATTCTGCCCTGAGCCAGACACTCAAAGTGACATCACAATTCAGGGAATTCCTTGGCTATGTCAGGCATAGGAGGTGTCCACTGTGTTTTTTTCATAGTGGTGGTGATGGTGCCATTGTCAGCATTAGCACCATTACTGGGATCTCACTAATTCAATACGTCCTTCCTGTCACAAAAAGACACTCAAAGCACTTCAGTTATCTGAAACAATGTGTAAGCCATGGCTCTTAGGTAACATGATCCTTGTCAGGTGCATCTTACAGTTTAACAGGCTTCACTGAGATTTCGCACGCACCCTGAGTGCTTTCTCACCCTTGAACTCTGCTGCTGTACTTTTGCCCTAGTGATGCCTGCTGATTCTTGTAATCAGTAGTTTTGCTGCATTTAATGAACATTTTTCTAGCAAGTAAATTGTAAGCTCTGTATAAGATGCACAGGGGAACAATAGCTCCCTTTGGAAATGAAAAAGTAGCCATGCAAAATAAACAAGTGTTTGGTCCATTACTATTACCTCATTTCTTCCTGGAAGCATTTGTTTTAGTTTCATAAGCAAGTTGATATTGTAAATAAAACTCCCCCATAATCCCAAGATAACACTTGGGTCTCACAATGTAGATGGGAATGTGCTTATGTTGTATAATTCTGATTCCTCCTCTTGTATAAGACTCCAATAATAACATCCCTGTTTCTAATCATGCCCCCCAAAACATCATTTAATAGCTCACCTTTTCCCTCTGAATTTTTGTATGCACTGAATCCAGCCTTATAAAAGGATAAAGGATACCTATGTGATTACCTAAAATAAATAAGATCATAATCAACCCAAAAGAAAACATTATACTCATCCAGAAATTCCTTACCAGGAATACTCCAAAGAAGAAATAAGTGTGTTTATCTATGGTAATAACAATACAGCTGCCTAGCAATCAACTTAGCTTTCCTGTCATCTTTGTCAAGCAGTGTGTTTACACTGGAGACAATCTGAGGAAAGAGAAATCTGTATTGTGATATCAGCACAATGAAAGCGTATTTCTAAACACAGTCAGTCTCTTGTTTATGAAGCACGATGATGATTACTTACAACACAGTGTTTACATAGGCTTGGATTATTAAAAGTTTAAAAATGGCAGAGTGCATTTAAGGCTCAATCATTTCAACTTTTCTCCAAAATCACTTTTTCAAATATTGTAAAAAATATATAATATTGAATATTTCATTGAAAGGAGGGAACAATCTTGTATATTTTCTGTGTGCCTGCATTTTATATCTCCGTGTAAGTGTATATATTAGAATGTCTGTGCATGTGAGTGCATGTGTGTGTTGAAGGAATAAAAATAATTATTTCTTGACTTTGTTCTTGATTTTGAAGACAATTTGTCTTTAAAAAAAGATAAAGCAGGTTTATTTTAGTGAGGTTAGTTAGAAATAAGTATTTTTTTTTTTAATTAAAGTATTAACCAATCATATAAGAGCCTCATTTTTTTCTAACAGCTTTTTTTTTTTTCCTAAAGAGGTTCAAGAGCTGGTGTCTCAAAGGGACTGTTCAATGTGCATTTGTATATAATAACTATCTTCTTCCCTGACTTTAGCAAGTATACTTAGACCAACTCAAATGAACCACAGATTTAGTACCATCAGCAGGAAAGCAGAGACACACAGAAAAGAGGCTCTTTGGGTTTTTGTTAAGGAGGAGAGGAATGCCAATAAGTAGAAAGAAATATAGGACTTGGGACTTCTCTCTGCTAAACTATCTTAAGAATACTGATGAATTAGATTTTAAAGGCACATGCAGGAGGACTTGAGAAATTTGCTGTCAACCAAGTAGGAAAGAATTGAAGACTTTTTTTTTCAATGCTCACTAATGCCTTCCCATAGAACTTGTTCAAGGCACAACACACTGAGTTCCTGAGACTACCTACCCTTCAAGTCGTTATCTGCTCCCCCCACTCCTTGGGAACTAGTAATCACTTTTGCTCTCTCTCTTTTTTCCAGTAAATGTTTTCTCTACACTAATGTGGATACAATTATTGCGATAATACTTCCACAAACATTTATATTGAAAATACTATATATTGTATTAGGAAAGGCAGCAGATGTTTCACAATGTAAAGGAGCTGTGTAAAGAGTTCTAGATCCCAACTGCAGCTCCTTTCCTTTTCTATGTAGATGACCTCAGTCACATTACACAGCCTTTCTGAGAATCATCTGCAAATGAGGGTCATTAGATATTCTTTACATGCTGATTTGATGATCATCTGAGGAAATGTATGTAAAACCACCTAGGCTATTGCTACTAAAATAGGGGAGAGGTCTTAGTTTCATTCCATAGGAGGAATGTAAGGCACCAAACAGCAGGTGGAGATTTTTATGAGACTGAAAGGCTGTGCTCCAGCTGTAGAGCCATGAAGATGATGACTAAAGCTTTTTAAATGATAGGTTGATTTACCCCCCAAATAACTTTTGTAATGATAAAGTTGAATTACAAGTACAAACACCTGCAACAACCTTACAAAGTCATTTATGTAACCCATGGGCTTTTGGACAAGAAACTCTGGGGAGTTCGTACCCATGTTTCACCAGTTGTGTCATCCATTAATGTTGACAAAATTCCAAATACTTTCAAATTGATAACCTATTTAAATATCATAGAAATCCTGTGAGTAGGTAGTATTACCCTTGTTTGAACATGAAAACACTGAGGCCCAGGTTGATTAAGTGGATCTTAATGGTGGTGTTGGGGTTTCACCCAGTATTTTGGAATAAAAAGCAATGGGCACTTTCTACTGTTCCACCATTGAACTCTGCTCTATAGTTATGAAAAATAGTGGATGGCGGACTGTTAGTGATAGTTTTATACATAATGGATCATAGATAACCAAAATCTTTTCCTCAAGATACTTCAACTGTTAGGAAGAGACCTTATATTGTGAGGATCAATGATTAACACCTAACGTCCACTAAAAAAAATAATGAACAACAACAACCATAAACCTAAAGGCACACCTTCCAAGTGCTGCTAAAAATGAATTTTTACTTATTTATATCATTATGCCAATGAAAGGGACATTAGCTTGCTGAGTCTTTATGATTTATGCTTTAGGACAAAATAAAATGTCAATTCTACAAGGTTGTTTGGTAAATCTGTGCATTACAATTGAGATCAGCATCAGTGTTAACCTTTCTGTTGCCTGCAAATAGTAATTACAGGATAACCACAGGGTGAATCTAGGGCTTTGTGTCCCTGAATGCGGGAGTAATTTGAACTGTTCTGATGGTAAATTTGAATTGTTTAACATATATTTTCTGTAAATTAGAATTGCATTTTAATAACCTACTTCACCTCTTCAAATTTATGATTTTCCTTTTTTTAGAAGTGAAGTGATTTCAAGAGTACAGGAAGTGTAGAATACTCATAAGAAAACTTGGAATAAATCAAGAAATATTTTCTTCATTTAAGCATGGCTTAAACTGAGAATAAAGCAAGATTCTTAGAATTTTCTTTTCAATAAAATAGTTAAAAATGTTCATTGCTTATGTTTTTTAAACCATTTAAGTTCCAGTTTCAAGGACCTAAGTTGTCAAATAAGTAGAAAAAAATAAAAATTGAAACTTTCTTCCCTTATCTTTTACCATTTACTCTTTTCTGTTCCCCTTTCTAGTGCAACCAATGAACAACATCCTGTTTTTCCATCTCCTGACTTTCCAATATCTACTCTCTATTCTTAATTTGTTCTACCCCTATTTCCATTCTTCCAAATACAGACAAATGAAACATGCAATGTATGTAATCTGTTTGTTTACTCTTTATTCTTATGGCAATCTGCTTTCTTCCTTCTTATTATGTGCAATTCTCCCCTTACTCACTTGCTTTCTTTTTGTGCATCATTTCACCTCTTCTCCTTCCTACTCTATTATTAACTGAATCTTCTCCCCTCAACATCCCAAAACATGTCCTTCCAATGTTGGTGGTGGATCTCACGTTGCCCAAACTCTCTGGTACTGAGTCATGGTTCTACATATGGTGGTTTGAAAAACCAAATCAATCACTCATTGACCTAGTCTACTGCCAAACAAGAGGTAAGATTAAGACAAGTATAGCAATATATATTTTGTAAAAAAAATACCTTGTAAGAATTCACTGTATGGACTCATATTCACTCTTAACAAAAACATGCCTATACTTTGGACTTGAAATTTTAATTCATCTGTAATTTCTTTATGTCTCCATACTATATACAGAATTCATGTAGGTTTTTAAGTTTCTAAATAATCTGAAATTGTTAAAAATTTACTTTTATTCCTCACACTCCTTAATAAAATTGTCAACACTTTTCTAAAAAGCTACATCCCACAGTAATAAAGAAATACTATTAAGTAATAAAACAAACAAAAAAATTGAAAGTCAAGGAAACAACAACAACAACATGCTTTAAATCTTACTTGTTTAGATCCCACGGCTGTTTACCAGATGTCTGTCTTCCTAAACAAAGAAGAAATGTGACAACAATTAAAATGTTGTGAAAATGATGCTATTAAAATACTGCTCACTTAGGTGATACATGTTTATATTATTTAGGTAGTGAAAAATGTCAAATTCCAAAAAGAACTGAAATTAGTTGTGTTTTGGCGTTTGCTTTCATATTCATTGTTGTAGAGAGCAATGGAAAATATCCCTTTTAAAGAAAGAAGAAGGGAAACATGCTATGATTACTCTGTAAAAATGAATGATAACCTTAGAATATTAGTTCAATATACTTTGTGATCACAATTTTAATGAATAACACTCATAAGCATCAAATATTATTAAATTAAAAACACACAAATGTCCTTTGAAAAAGTCTATAAAAAATTCTTACAAAATGAAATATTCCTTGCACTGTAGACTTTTGTTAAGACTTGGTTCTTTGGTAAACATACACAAAGCCCATTCAGGTGCTTTAACTAACATCACAAGATCTTTAGAAGACAGACTCTTCCAAAGTATGAGATTATCATGTGAAAAAAAGAAAGAGACAAATCTATACTTTACAACTGGGCTGAGGAAAGGGCTAATTAAAATTTTGATTAAAATGTGGACATTTAGTAGTAGTATATACATATTTAAATTGGGGTTGAAAAAACACAAGTCTATTAAAGTGTGATTAGTGTTTAAGAAATTTCATAAGCCGTTCTCCAAACTGGATAGTCATGCTGACGTTTCCCAATAATTTTCATTCAACCTGTAAACCTGTTTCTTTGTTTTTGTTCCTGTCTTATTTTTGTTTGTTTTTCATTTTGGAAGAGTGAAATTGGAAACAATAATTTGGACTCTAATTTTTTTAAGGTTTATTTATTTTTGAGAGAGACAGAGACAGAGACAGAATGTGAATGGGTAGGGGCAGAGAGAGCGGGAGACACAGAATCCGAAGCAGGCTCCAGGCTCCAAGCTGTCATCACAGAGCCCAATGCGGGGCTCAAACCCACAAGCTGTGAGATCATGATCTGAGCCGAAGTCTGACCCTCAACAGACTGAGCCACATAGGTGCCCCAATAATTTGGACTCTATATGAGTAGTTTAGGTAAGTGGAAGTATTAATATATTTCTGTAAGTTTCTAGAAAACTGCCAACTGAGCTTGAGTGATATAAGAAGATCAGTTATCTACAGATGTGGGCAGGGAAGGGAGGAGGGAGGCATTACAAGGGCCATAAATAAACTTTTGGAGTTGACAGATATATTTGTTACCTTGATTGTTGTGATAGCTTTATAAGTACATACATATGTCAAAACATTAAATTGTATGTTTTAATATGTACAGTATATTATGTGTCAACCATAACTTAATAAAGCTCTAAAGAAATAAATGGATGTCTGTAAAAATGTATTTAACATATAGGACATGAAATGCATAGTTAATCCTTTGGAACAATTAATGGAAGTTGTTATTGTTGCATTTTTTGTTTTAAAAAATTATATGACTGCTGTGTTAGGAGCAGGTTGGGGAAAGGATGATTGGAAATGGAAATGAAATTCTTTAAGGAAATTTGGACTACCATATTGGAAGTGGAGGTAAAGGATGCTGGATTGATTGATGATTGAGATAGTAGAAAGAAAAGTCTTTTGTGTAAAGGTAGGACAAAGTAAAGAACAAAGGATGATGGCCAGGTTTGTGGCTTTAGCAACTAGATGTTTGGTGCTGCCATTTCCTGAGAGAGTGAAGATTGGAAATATATTAAATTTGAAGAGAATAGAAGAGTTCCATTTTAGACATATTACTCATGAAATGTCTTTGAGACAACCAAATGAAAATTTTAAGTTGGGTAAAGTTTTCTAGAACTCAGAGGGAAAGTTTGAGCTATATAAATAATTTTGAGGATTGCTAGCCTATAGATGAGAGCAGATGGCTGCCATTGAATGGAGGCAAGTGACATTGAATGGGAATAGATAAAGGAATCCAGAGTCAGGGTGCTAAATGGCCTATTTGATGTATACATCCTTCTTCCCTCCTCCAAATAACCAGAACAAGGGTAAAAAGGAGTTCAATGAGTCAGAGGCTAATTTTCATTATTTCTTATGCTCATTAGAGTCTACTTTCTGATTTCATCTTTAAAAGTCCTCAATATAGATAGAAAACAAAAATAAAATATCATAGTAGTAAAATAATCTGCCTCCAGTTTAATCTTGAAATTAACTTCAAAGGCTCTTGGATGTCTAATTGCTTATTTAATAGATATTTTTAATCATCTCACCTAAAGTACATATTTTAAATAATATTGATATATACTTTCTTACATATATACTTTCTAAATCAAATTGGAAGTGAAGAATGGTGCTTTGCTAAATTTCTTAAAAAGAAGTCAAAATAATCTGCAGATCTTGAACACTCAGTCTTTGCAACATGTGCTTGGAATATGGGAAAAGAAACTGTGATATGATTTGGCTGAAAGTAGCTGGAAATTCTGTACTGTGATGCTCTATAATAAGCAGCTCATACATACTCAGAGATCAATTGTAGGAATAGAGTGAATAATTTTGGAATTACAGTTTATTATTATAAAAAGAAAATAAAACATAGGAATTTCATGGCTGGTATGGAATGGTGTTCCCCAAAGTAATACTCAGTTTAAGAATGATTCATGGTAGACTTGGTTTTGTTAGTTTTCCATTTGTTTTGAGCATTGCTGGGATGTTGGGGAGTCATGTAAACTTGCTAGATTTTTGTTTCTTCATCTGTAAACTGAAAATAATACAATACTTTCAAGAGTTTTGGTGAGAATAAATGTGAAAAGTGCACAGAAATGCCTTCTATTGTACAAAGTACTACAGACTGCAGAAAGAACACCAGTACAATAATAATTATGAAAGATTATGGTTAATGGTGGCACCTGATATTACACATAAGAAATATTCAGTGGATTTAATTTGTGTACTATGTTTAATTTCATTTAGAATTTTCCAAGTCATTAATAACACCTAGAAAGAAATAATAGCAACTCTTCAGATATTGATGAAAGAGAATAAATGAAAGAAACACACATTTTAAAAAAATCATGTACAATTTGCTGAGCGTGAATTTTTGGCATACACAGTAAAAATGAAAAGTTTAGTACCTTCTTATAGTCCTTGAACTGAAACATATTTCTGAAATATGGTCTTTCATCTCTCCCATCCCTCTCTTTATACTTAGCTACGTTTCTAATTTTATAGTTTGATTTTTTCTTCTTTTCTCTATTTCCCGCGATATTACCCATTTTTCATTATCTCACCTTTGCGCAAGATTAAATCTTTAATCATAATTTTATAACTACTTAGTTTTTATTTTCATAAAACTAATACACATTTTCCTATTTACAAAAATAACTTAATATTCTCTGTTGAGAATTTGTAAAAAACTTTGATGAAAAAAGAGAAAAAATTCATTCATAATTCTATCACCAAGAGACAACTGTTATTGACTTTTTTGGTATATAACCATTCTGTTTTCTATGTACAAATATATATTTTATAAGTTCAGAAATGGCACCATGTTGCTTCTGTTTTTTATTTATTTTTCCATGAATATTTTTAAATAATATTAGTTGTTTTTCGGCAACATTTTTAGGCACTGCATAGTTATTTTAAATTTTAATTTCATGTATGAAACATAATTTGATAGACCCATCAAAAAGGCTGTTGTCAGTTCTTTTTTCTCATATAAGCAACCCTGTGATAAACATCCTCAAGGCCATATATTTGCATGAAACATGATTATTTCCTTAGGAAGAATCCTGGATTCAGTCAAGCCTGCATATCAAATTATACATTTTATAATACCTATTGCCAAATTCACTCCAAAAAGGTTTAATATATAACACTCCTACCAGCAAGATATAAGAGTACCTCCTTCCTCACACTGAAGCTAATAGTAAATATTGTCATACTTCAGTGTTTTTATGTTTTTGCCAATTTGATAAATAAAACTGCATCATTAATTGTTTTAATTAATTTGGTTACCAGGTGAGTTGAAAAAATTTTCCTGTCTTTTATTTGTAGTTTTTTAGTTTCTGAAATGCTTATTATAATTCATTGTTATATATTGGAGCACACGTCTTTGGCATAATCACTTAAATTAACTCATATATTAAAGTATTAACTATAAACATAAAGATTTTATTAAGACTGATGATGACTTTAATGTTTCCAGGTTAATATATACTAAGATTCATCCTAAAGCCAAGAGAAACAGCTTTCTTCAGTTTACTGAGATACAAAAGTGATTATAAGTATATGAATGAATTTAAGTAAGTTCAGTTTTATGCTTCATTTTTTATTACCCCATTTTCATTCAAATTTGAATCAATGTTGAATTTATTTTATTGCTGTTTACTCCCTTGCAAAAACTTTTAGATTGTTTACATCAATATATTTTTATTTGCTATTATGCCAGTTATGTTTTACTTTCTCTTGAAACTTGTGAACTAAAACTAAATTTTTCTTGACATATTCAAGTCCACCCAAGAGGGAGGACTTACTGGTGTAGGGAGGGTTAAGTCAAAAGCCAACCTGCAGTTTCATCTTTGTGTAAGGTTTCCTTGTACTCACCCAGGGCACTTAATGCTTTGTCTTAGTTTTGATGTCATTACATAGACTGTGACTTCATTGAGGTTGGTGTTGACATCATTGCAAAGAAAGTGACTTCTTTGAGGTCAGCAGCTAATCTCAAATATAATCTCACGGGAATTCAATACAAATGTGTATTCCTATGTAAACCTCCCTAGACTCTGACTGAAGCATTCTTATTCCATAATAAAAATAAGAAAATTAGGAATTCATGTAGCTCCAAAGATTGTAAGCCAGCAGATGTTTATTAGTGATTAGCAAATAAGTGTGCCATATTTATGAGAACTGAAATAAAATGTATGTCTTACATTAATGTAGTGCTCTAAATTCTGTTCATTATCTTATGTAAACTTCCCAATAATTTGCATGTAGGTAAGGAAGATATTGTAGTGGGCAAAAATAGCTTTGTAGACATATTTGCTCGCCACATGATTCTGGCAAGTCAACTAATTTCATAAGGTAGTCAATCTCTTTTTCAATAAAATACAAATAATAAAGGAAATGATACTTCTTTCTCACAGCTGTCCTGAGTTTCAAAAATAAAAGGGATTTCAACACTTAATACTTAACTAAATCATTGATTTATGTGATGCATTTTTGAATATCTACCACAAGTTCTAGACATTAGGCATTACAGTTGGAAGAAGAAAAAGCCAAAGTTTCTGCTCTGATACAGATTATATGTTAATAGGTAACATAGGTAATAAACAACTACTGTAGATAGATAGATGAACAGACAGACAAGATGAATTAATGATTTCAAATATAGCTAAATGCCATGAAGAAATTAAACAAAATACTGTATAGGCAGTGTTGGGAAATGCTGAATAGAGTAGTTAGAAAATCTTATTGAAAGGTGATAATTGAGGTGAGACCTGAATAATAGAAGGAACAGCCATGGAAAAAGAAGGAAGTGAAGACCTCTAGAAATGACATATGTGTGCAAAGTCTTTGACACAGAAACAGAGTTTAGCATTTGAAGAACACAAACATGTCCAGTGTGGTTATAGCATAATGAGCCAGGAAAAGTCTGGTATTACAGGGATTGGAGAAGAGGTTGTAGGTCTGGTCATAGATTGTATAAGGCTTTGTAGTCATTAGAAGGTGTTGACCATTGTAAAGTAAGAGGTGATGATGATGATGATGATGACGATGATGAAGGAAGATGACAAGGAGAAGGTGGAGGAAGAA
The DNA here is from genome assembly GCF_046562875.1 of Panthera onca. NCBI lineage: Eukaryota > Metazoa > Chordata > Mammalia > Carnivora > Felidae > Panthera > Panthera onca. The sequence goes on from NC_138351.1 coordinate 35,249,024, forward strand.
GAGGAGGAGGAGGAAGAAATAAAGGTCAAGTTGATTATTAATTCATTAGTTTAGGAAACTGTGTCTTTTTGTTTTTGTTTTTTTGTTTTGTTTTGTTTTGGCCTAAATATTATACTACAAACCAGCTACTGAGTGGTTTCCTACTCAGACTCTGTTCAGTTTTATTTTCTCTACATTTTGTTGCTGCCTGTAGTAATGATGGTTTTTCACCTTTTAAACCCAAAGTTAATTATTACTCTTGATTTTTGTTTGTTTGTTTGTATTTCTTTTCTTAAGGCAATGTGCCAGTTTTCTGCAATGATTTTAGTGCTGAAGAAGCATTTACAAGACTCAATAGATTTATTTAAGAATAGATTTCTGGAATTCAAACTGCTTTATTTTAATAATAGCTATAATTAACAGAAATCCTATAGCTTTCCATTTTCTACTTATCCCATGCTCCACACCCCTTTTCTTTAAGTCAGACTCTCTTACTACTCATATATTTTAGTCCTATCTGCAAAATCAAAACAAACAAACAAACAAACAAACAAAGGCTTCAAGTGACATTCTTTGAAGGACTGTCTCTCTCCAGGACTTAACTCCTGAACTACTTCTTTTGCTGATTTGAGACTCATCTGCTTGAGTATCCACTTCTGTTTTCCCTTTTATGGCTTGTCCTCTTGACTGGATAATCCACACTCTATCCTTAGCTTTGGCACCTGCTGTGATTGTTCTTCCCGTCACTATTTCAGGTTGTATTTTGGCTTTGCTCCATAGCTTCTGGCATACATCATGAATCTTGTCCAGCACATTTACTACCCACACCTCCACTATTTCAGATGGATTCCCCAAATGTAACTGTCGACCAGGATATAATTTGCTTTTTCCCTGACCTCCCCAAACCTAAGCCTAAAAGTCCCCAGACTTTTTGTCTACATTTAAGTAAACAATAACCTTAGTTATGAGAAGAATAAATATATATACAACTCATAAATTTGCAACTTAGGTTTTACCCATTTGACAATAGCTGTTATATGGAAAACAAATCCTTACAGATGCATATACACTGTACAAATATTGTGATTTTGTTTTTAGTCATCTAGGAGTTCCAAAACTATTAATGGAGCTTAGGAAGCAATTTTTTCTAAACTATTTTTATAAATATTATAAGTTTTGGACTTTAGCATCAGTTTTATTTGCAGGAAGATTATAGTATAATTTTAAGAGTTGATGTGGGGCTTTCAACCACATTAGCTTCCCTAATGCCATTATACCATATATTTATATCTTGAAATCTTTAAGCTTCAAGTGCTCTCAATAAAATCAGAATACTTCTGAAAAGTTCTATCACTTAAAATGGAGATGGTGTGGGTAATAACTGGGAGTGAATAGGGTTGATGGGAGAATAGGGTATTTGGCTATGGTAGAGTTTGAGTTCCTTCTATGTACAGATTTCACTTATTTTACACTTTTATGTAAGATCTGCTTTGTCAAACTTATCCTAGATTTTTATAATATGTTAATGAGTCATGTCCTTCAAACTAACCACCATTTGGCCTACTGGCAATTTCTATCTTATATGAAATATTAGTAATATAAGCACACCCCTCACAATAAAGAAAATATTAGCCACATTCAACTTCTTTACCCTCTACACCAGGATTTATTACTTTAGTGAGTAATTCTTTGTGTGAAACCTCACCAAGTGCTCCTTGTATATTTAAACATATAACCTACCATTGTATCTATTATTCCCCGATAACGCATTTGCCACAGCCTTTAAACTTTTCTATGGAGTAATTGTACAAAACCTCCCTATACAAACTGATGTTGGAGATCTCTTATCAAATCACTTTTTCCAACACATTCTTTTATTAAATTTTCTAAATTTGTTTCTGAGAATTCCTCCATACTGATAAGATAATCAGACAATATTTGTTGGAACTCACTAAATTATGTCTTCCATAATACTATTATGCTCACTATTTTTCAGCTATCAATATTCTCATCACTCCGTATACAAATAAATCACAGAGTTAATATTATACTAGTTTTACTTGACTTTCCATTTACTGTGCGTTACCCTATTTCTGATATTTCATCTATCCTAAAACAGAATAAGTGTTACAGTTTGGAAAATAAATCTTTACTGAAACCTATAAAGTTAACCTATAATGAAATCACTGAAAGTATAGTGTGGTATTATAGCCACTTGGTAAATAATATGAGAGTGGTGATTAATAAAACTTATTTGTATAATAAAATTACTGTAACATTTTACTATCATCTTTCCATCAACAAATATTTACTGTGCCTTCTCTATGAAAAGCACTCTGCTAAGTGATATGAGGGACAGAGAGAAGTATCAGCCCTTGGGATACTGACAATCTGGCCATGAAGCAGTTCTCATGCATTAATTACAGAAGACAGACATAGGACATGCCAGCTGCCTGGTATTACATCTCATGAGATGAGATCATAGTCTTGTGGTGGTTGGGGAAATCTACCCAGGAGAGTTAAAACTTAAGCTAGGAGAGCCTTGAGATATTATCAGGATCTCATTCTGTTGAGAAAAGGAGGAATATAAGGCTGAGAGCATAAGCAAAAAAATGTAAACAAGAGGTACAAGGTATACAGCAGGGCTCCATTGTCCAACATGGTAGTCACTGGCCACATAGAGTTTTTGAGCACTTCAACTGTGGTCAGTCTAAATTGACATGTATGATTTCAATGTCATTATTAAAATTAATTTCACCTGTCTGTTTTTTACATTTTATAATGTGGCTACTAGAAAATTTAAATGACACACATAGCTCACATTTGTGACTTGATTTATATTTCTGTTGGACAGCATCAAGTTGCTAAGTAATTATAAGGAGGCTGGGTTTATTAAATATGTAATTTTCAGCAAAGTAATCAGGCCACAAAGTGCTGACTGGTTAGGGGAGGCTAGAGATTAGACATATAGGGAATGATAACCTACACAAAGGGAGGAGGAGGGGACAGAGCTGAATGAAGCAGGTGGCAATGTGGGAGAGATGGCGTGACAATAAATTTTTGTGTCTGATTACTTTTGCTGAAAAAAAATAGTTTTTTTTAGATTGTTCTCAATGCCAGAGACATTACAAGAAGACTTTCAGAATAATTAAGTCCAGTGAGTAGACATGAAGATGGAAAGAGGGGGAAATCAAATATGCTTGATATTGTAAACTGGGGAGACAAGAAGAATGACAATATAATCAGTAGAAGTAAGGAATTTGATGGGAGAACCTGTTTTGTGGAGAGAAGTTTTTGAGCCCTGGAATATCCAGTGGCAGTGGAGTTCTGATGATGATTAGTCTCTGGATGAAATGAAGAATATGAAGAACAGGTGTCTGACTAAGGCTGATAAAAGAGTGTGTACCAAGGAATAAATGTACTTAAGCCTCTGGTAAAATGGAGGTGGAATTCAAGAAGGAAATGGTCTAATAAATGATAAAAATTAGATTAACCATCTTAATAGAATTGAATGTTGAACTCAAGGCGGGGGAGGAGTATGATTTCAGGTGATATGTCCCTATCTATCTATCTATCTATCTATCTATCTACCTATCGATAGAGATAGAGATATATAATATATCACCTGAAATCATACTGCTCCCCTTGAATTCAACATTCAACTTTATTAACATGGTTAATACCTACCTAGATAGATATAGAGATAGTTAGGTATCGATACAGATACGGATATAGATATAGATATAAATATATATATAGATAGATATATTGATAGTTCAAATGAAAAGCCAAGAACTGAACTATGGAGAATAATAACATTTGGAAGTTGGGGGAGGATATTTTACAAAGATAAATTGATCAGTTATGGAAATAGGAAGAAAACAAAGACTGCATGGGATCATGCTAAGGAATCAAACAGTATTGAGGAGGAAGAAACTGCCAACAGGAAAAGATGTTATAAGAAATGTATGAAACAATTTAGATGGCATTTTAATATTTAACATCAAAATATTACCAGGCTGCAATATTACCAGGCAGGAATCTTCAACCATGAAACTAAGAAATGACAGATGTTCATTCCATGGCCCATCTTTCTGCCTTTGGAAAACATGGCCCATGACTGGCCTTTTCTCCATATGCATTTGACCTTTTCTCATTTTCTGGTAAGTATGCCTATCCCATAAAGTTTCTCCTGCATAATGTCAGGTTTATTGTTTCCTATAGTATTTAGTACCTGCATCCTGAATTGCCATTCATCACAGACTGCCTAATATTATCTTTTTTGTATCTGCTATTTCTTTTGACTCCAAAGCTGTGTTTTTGTACTCCACCTGGCTGCTTCCCTAAGATTGTTGTTAATGCTTAAAATTTTTCATGCCAGAGGAAACAGTTGATAAAGAAAGATTTGGGGCTTAGGCTCACAGGAATACTTAATTTGGACTACTAAGACCACAGTGCTCCTAAGAACCCATATGTCATTGCTTTTTATTTGTCTACCAGTTTTTATCTCTTGTTTCTCTTTACAGCCTTTACTATTATTTAAGAGTGGAACCTGCATCCATTCATTCATTCAGTAAGGTACTAAAATATTTAGAAGGTTATACAATGGATCCAAAAGGCATCCTGCATATTCTCAATTACAATTTCCATACATGTTTATATGTCTCTCATACTTGAATGTGAGATCCTGAGGAAAGGTTGTGGTTATTACATACCTTATCAATATTTGTATTCTTAATGCCTAGTTGGTTCCTGGCAGTGAATTGACTGTCAAACCACATTTGCTTAATGAATATATAAATCAATGAAAGTGTGAATTCCTTCTGAAGGAGTTTACAGACTGAGTAGAGGAGACAAAATTTGTGCACAAATAACCAGAGTACAAATAGGAAGGAAATGCCCAACCAAAGAAGTACTCAGATGAAAAACATATTAGAAGTGGGAAAAAATGTCTCACAGAAGTGATGTGAGAAAGCTCCTGGGGTAGCTGGCATTTGAGCAAGACCAGGATGATGGGATGGGAAAGGTGGAAATGGGTCATTCCACTAAAGGGGACAGTGCTTGTTTGTCTTATGTAAAGATTTCCATTCCCTTTTATTTATTAAGGATAAACACCTATTTTCCACATCAGATTAGTTTTTACTTGAAATCCTGTGATCATGTTTCCTTTACAAAAAACTTTTTTTTCTCCATAAAAATTTCCTTACAATATGTAGCTGCACAGTCAAGTTTTATTTTAAGGACAATGGCATTTTTACCTCCTGTTTTGTGTGAGGGTCTGTGGGTTGTAGGAGATGAGAAAAGAGTTCCCAGCTGCCACAGCCCAGCAAAACCCCCGAAAATGATGACTGCATCCATTTCCACCCAATGCCACATTCTGAAAGTGATCTTTTTGAAATGAAGATTACAAAAAGCTGCTGCTTCTCAAAAATGCAATTGCTTTTCATGATGCGGCCGTTGCTGTCTCTGTGCTGACACAGCTACCAGCATCAACACCAGCCTGACTTGAAACTATTAAAGATATTTCTTTCCCAACAATAAAACAGAGTATTCTCCAAACACAGTGAGGCCTTGTGTTTAATAAGCTGATATGGACAAAATGGGCAGTCATGAAGTAAAGATGTTTATGAGGGAGAGAAATGGAGTCATACTGAATGCCCCCAGGGACTAGACAATGTTCTCTACCTCTGGGTGATGTTCTGAAAAGATATGCACAAAAAGGGGTGGGAAATGGGTATTAGAAAAAAATAGATGTGACTGAAAGGAGGTGGCATTTTCTGCATATATAATGTGCTATTGGGAAGAGCTTGGGTGTCAGGCCAAGGTTTGCATAGCAGCTCCTTACCGGGTTTTGTTGTTTTTGTTTAACTTGCTAAGTTGCTTAACCTTTCCAAATTCAGTTTCCTGCAAATGACATGTGCATTAATTACTTCTCAGTGTTGCTGTGAGGGTATTGAGATAATGTCTGTAAACCTAGCTGGTTCATAACAAATGTCAACATCTTATCTTCCAGCCTGCCTTCCTTTTCCCTCTCTGTCAAGTGCACAAGGGAAACCTTTCTGTAAGGGACTTCTCGGACCAGTAGATGCGCTTCACATTAATGAAATGTAGGCTGCATTATCGTTCACTGAGAAGAGAAAACGGTGCTAATCACCCACCATCTGTAGTGCTTGTGCATGTACTTATCTGTTCCTAATGGAGATGCACTTGTATGCTAGGATAGGCAGCTGTACTCTTTCCTTCTGTTCTTCCTTGATCTTTATTCCTCTTTGGGCTCATGGGGTATAGTCTGTAGACATGCCATACAATTGTGCAGTAATCAACTTGGTGTTTTCAGATAAAGCCCTTCCTTTGCCAAGGATGTGACAGAGTTGGGAACATCAAATGTCATTGCTGGAAAAGTCATGGAAGACAGCTGATCCAAACTCCACATACAGATGAGGAAATAGAGGGTTAAAAATTAGCTTACTTTCCCAAGACTTAAGGAAAGGGAATAGTCAGGTTCAGATTAGAACCCAGATTTCTGCTAGTCAGCTCTGGGAGTTTTCCTGAGCTTCCCCATACCTCTCAGAGAAACGCATCCTTTCAACTTTTTCAAAAGAACATACACCCACAGGAGGTCCAAATGTCACATTCAAGGCTAGCTCCATGAGAATCTGTAAAGGAATGGTTCTGATTGTGATTATTTTGCAGAAAATACTAGAGATAACCACTTATAAGATTGTTGTTTCCTTCTATGATTGTCAACAATTCTGAAGGCACTCATGTGTAAACACATATGGGCATGTGTGCAAGCACATGTGTACAGACACACAGACACACACACACACACACACACACGTCTGTTTTCTCTGGGAATTAGTTACCCAGGTGGATCTCATTTAATGACTGCACTATCTCTGGCAAAAAACACCATGACTTTCTCCTGTTGGGACTGCTGTATGAAAATTGACTGGAGTCAATTGTACCTGATTTTCTAAATTGCCTCTGCTATAACAATTCTCCCACCCGGCAATAAGCCATTGAAATCAAACAATAGGATTGATTACACATTGCTTACTCTGGGGAAATGCAATTAGTTTTACCTGAATAAAAACTACAGAACAGGGGACAATTTGGGGTAGATAGTGTACAACATTCTCTAGGAAGCACAGTAAAAATAAGTTTGAAGAAACTTAAACATTACTTTTTAGCCACAGGAAATATCAAGTAAAAAGAATTTTATTTACAAGTCACATAAAGGAAAACATAAAGGAGTGCTTGAGTGAGTATTACTTGGTGCAGTCGAGAATTGACAGAGCTCCTAATTATTCAAGCTCAGCTCTTGGGATAGATATCAGGCTCCAGGTGAATTCTGGAACCTCTATAGCTCTGTCAGAAATCCATACATAGAGTAAGTGTCCAGCTTGAGATTTTCCAATTTCAAGCCATGGATAACTATTAGTTGGAGATCTAGAGAGGAGTCCCAGCTCCTCCCTCACTAGCTGGTTGATGTTGGACAAGTTATTTGACCTTTATGCATCTCAGGTTTGTAATACTTAAATTGGGTTTAAGAAACCTACCTTGTACAAAAGTGAAAAAGACATGTGCAAAAGTGATGTGAAACTGTTTAGTACATTGCAAATGTGAGGGATCATTCCTACTCCAGGTGGTCTTAGTTGCTGTACTTGCACACAGTTGTATAAGATATAAATCTCAGCTAATAGTGAGACTAGCCGTCTTCTGACCTAAACTCACAAACAGTAGCTACAGTGTCATTGGACTTTGGAGTCAGATAAACCTACATTCATGTCAGTTTCCTATTTACTTCTCTAGGGGCAAGTTAACCAACTAACAGCACTCATCTGTAAAATGGGCATAGAAGTGATACTTATCTCACAGGGCTGTTGTAAGAATCAACAGGGAATATGGCAGTGTGTGCAGTGGGCAGTGTAGGAGACATGAACACCAAGCAATTAGTGTTATTTTACTGGCTGAAAGTAACTGCAATACGCAGGAATATTCACAGAGTACCTTTTTCCAAATCAAGCAAGAACTTTCAGTGTCTGGTGCAGTATGAAGTTTGGGCCAGGGTTATTCAGATGTCTCTCCTCCTAGCAAAAGTGTCTTCTGAGGACCTATAAATGGACTGATGTGGCATATGGCCCATGGGTCTCATTCCCAGGATGGTGAACTCCTGGAGTCTGAGATTAGATTGTTTTTCAATCCACCAATATTAATATTCATAGTACCTAACATAGAGTCTGGCACATGGCCAGATGCTTAGTAAACACTTTTTCATGAATGGAAAGAGAAATCTTTGGTTTTCATAAGAACAAAGAGGAATAAAAAATATAAGGCTTAAGTCCTCCTGTTGAAACTAAGAGGTTTAATCCCTTCCCAACCTTTTTTTATCAAAATATTTACCTTAGAAACTTGTAAATGTAAGTTCTTTCCCTGTGTCTTTGAAATGTATCTTTTTTAGAAACTAAAAATACCTAGGAATGTCTTTTTTAAGGACCAGGTATCTCTCGGAAATGTCAGTATTAAGGGAGGTAGTGTCTCCATTGCTCTTTCTGTGCAAAGGTAGAAGCTGAAATTTGGTGGGCCCTTTGCTCCAATTTCTACAATTCTTTTTTGTCATAAAGGTATGAGTTTTTTCCTTCACCCCACCTCTTCTTTTGGATAAGGTCAATTAGCTAATACAGATAGCCACCACAATTACCAGGTAAAGTTAAAATGTAGTGATGTATGAGCAATGATTCTGTCAAGTACTCTGACGTGAGGATTAGTTATGTTTTATCGTGGAAACATAGATGCAAATGGGATATATGTGCTTGGCTATACCAAAGGTTGAGATTTCTTTTTTGCCTTTGCAATTGCAGTGGATTGGTTGTGACACTTATTTAATGATTTTAATGACTATTCTTTTAATGTTTATTTATTTTGAGAGAGAGAGAGAGAGACAGAGCGTGAGCAGGGAAGGGGCAGAGAGAGAGGGAAACATAGAATCTGAAACAGGCTCCAGGATCTGAGCTGTCAGCACAGAGCCCAACATGGGGCTCAAACTCGGGAAATGTGAGATCCTGACCTAAGCTGAAGTCAGACGCTCAACCGATTGAGCCACCCAGGCACCCCGATTTTAATGACTATTAAAGACTATTCAATCATAAGTGTGTTTTCTTTCTCTATAACATTTTTGAAGAGGATTTCTGGGTTGGGATAAGATTTTTTGTTTGTTTGTTTTTTAATTATATTTCCCCAACTTGTTACACAGAGCATCATGTGTCTAAATGGCATCTGATGACTATGGAGATAAAGAATGCCTTGTAGGAATTCTTATTAACCTGATTCTGCTATATTCTGTATTAGAAAATAAGCTGCATTTTCTAGGATCTTTTATTCAGAAGCTGCTAGGGCTTTTATGATTGAATTAGGAATAGAAAGCACTGGACTTCCTGGGCCTTCTATCTGAAATATATACAAGCCCAATTTCATACATGGTTTAATAACTCGAACAGATTAAATGAGAAAAATTGAGAAGGTAAGACCCATCCTTACCCTTCCTAAGAAGGTGAGGTAAAGACTAATGAAGGCAGTTTAAACGTTAATGTTCTTAACTATTTCTTTGTGTAATTATAAACATTCAACACATATGTGTATGTCTCTTAAAATTTAACTAGATTAATCTTAACTGAATAAGATTTAAGAGTTTCAGCTCATTTACTCACTAATAAAGATTCTTACCCTTTAGCCATCCAAAGAAAACCTTGATTCACTAACCATAAGTTCTCATTGATCTCTGGGTAGAGTTGTCCCTCATTACTTGCAAGTTTTCCAGAAATTAAAACAAAAAAAATTGCTTGGCAGTGTATAAAGTGGGGATTTCCAGAGCCATTTCTAAACAATGGAGTAACTGATTAATGCTCTGATAATTAGAGAAAGGACTTAAGACACTTTACCCGAATAAAGTAAGTGAAGATACTGAGATAAAAGGAAAATAATTGTTAAAATGAAATAAGTGGTTAATTTATAGCCAAGAAGAACCAAAGATACATATTTTCTAAATGTAATGTGGAATCCTGAATGATATTCTGGAATATAAAAAAATAGGTAAAAACTAAGGAAATATGAATAAAGTATAAATTTCAGTTAATACTAATATATCAACATTAATTGTAATGTAATTAAATGTACCATTGTAATATTAATAATAGAGGAAACTGAGTGTGAGGTATAAGGAACTCTCATGGGGGTGGGTGGGTGGGTAGAGCTTAGACAAAGACCCTAGGTGAAAATCCTAAAATGTCTTACTTGGTTTTTTGTTTCTTGTTTGTTTGTTTTATCCCTAGACCCAGTACAGTGTATACTGAATGAAAATTCTGTTTAATATTTTCCTTATTCGTCTCCTGTTAGTCCCCATTTCCTACCCTTCTCCCTCTCTTCTGTCCCATAGACATCCCATTCTGTTGATAGAGTCCCATGCCTCTTGGTTGAGCCTGACCAAGGTTTGAGAAGAATAAAGCATAGAAGAATATAGCATATGCCAACAAGTTTAGCCATTAGGTATTTTTTATACTTCAAAGAACTGGAATGTTTCCAACTGTCCTTAAAAATGAAAGTTAAATTGGTTTGAACACGAACGCATAAAGACTTCTGCTCCCACAAGGCAATCTGCAAGACTGTGTACTGGGTTAAAAATAAAATTTCATCTACACAACTGTAAGTCCTTTTAATAAACATTAATATCAGGAAGTAATTCATTCTGTGCTTTGTATTTGGCATTAAAGCTAGACCAAGTGCAAATGAGAGAGCCTAACAATGTGTATCTCAGGATCAAATGAACCCAGAATCTTGCATTTGGAATAGGTCTTCAAGACTATTTGGTCAAATACCTTCATTTTATGGATGAGTAAGCTGAAACCCAGAAGTGTTACTTGGTTTGTCAAAAACTCCTCTAGCTGGAGCACCTGGCTGGCTCAGTCAGTTAGGTGTCTGACTTTGGCTAAGGTCATGATCTCACAGCCTGGGAGTTCGAGCCCCACATTGGGCTCTGTGCTGACAGCTCAGAGCCTGGAGCCTGCTTAGGATTCCATGTCCCTCTTTCACTCTGACCCTCCCCTGTTCATGCTCTGTCTGTCTGTCTCTCTCAAGACTAAATAAACATTAAAAAAAAAAAACAACTCCTTTAACTTGTATGTTTAGATGTCACTTCATTCCAAAAAGAGTACAAAGAGTAACTACAGTAGAATGAAGAAAGTATATATAGACAACATGAAAAAAGAATATATAGACAACAGCTTGTATTAGTGAATTTGACCTTAATGACTCAACCATTAAGATTAGCTTCTCTAAGAAGAAATTCTCAGAAGTATTAAGGTTTATAAATATGCTAGATGGCAGAGCTAGTTTATTCATGGATGGAACATGCTTACATGTTGCAATTTCAGCACTAGGAAGAGGGTTCCCTGCTCTAAAAATTACTCTCCCCATGGCCAACTGAACTCTGAGATGTCTTTATCAGGTAACATGAAATTTACTTCATAAATAAGGGTTTAAGGTAAAAATATCCTTAGAATGATTCCTTTTGTCTTTCCCTTCTTTAAAAGAGTTATCAGGTGGTAGGCTGAAGCTTACTAACAAAACTGTCCACAGAAAAATCCAAAGATGATTAGAAGAACAAGCATTTAAAAGTTAGGAGGTGTGGCACAAGTGTCCTTTTTACCATGGCCAGTTTCTTAGGAGTTCTGATTTCAGGGAACCTTAGGGGCACAGTGAGAGAGCCAGCATTGATGGCTGGCTGACAACTCAAGCCAAGAACTTCAGAGGTAAGTGCGTGTGATGGTGCAACTGGTTAAACTATGTAACTTTGGAGAAATCAATTTGTTCCATCATCTATAGAATGTGAATAACTTCACAGCATTAGATAGAGGATGCAAGCTTATAAAATGTATAAAAAGATGGAACCCCCCCCCCCCCCGCCATAGCAAGTGCTAAATACATTTTTTCTTCTTTTCCTTCTATCTTCACTTCCTATGTCATGTCTGGATATAAAATTCTTGAGGACATGTAACATTTCCAAATAGCCACAGGATGTAGGGTGAATAAAAGACCAAAAAAGAGCATGGCTGGAAATGTAGGAAGAAGGTGAGAAGGCTCCATTCATGTGAAAGCAGGTAAGGGGGCAAGAGAGAGATGGTGAGCTGGGGACTTGGCAGAGAACAGTTTGCTCTAGGCTGCCTGCACCGTCACTTTTCCATACTCTCAGATGTATTCCTTTTATTTTTGTCAGAGAATTCCCTTCCACTTTACTTTCTTTTTTTAAAAAATATTTTTAATATTTATTTATTTTTGAGAGAGAGAGAGAGGGAGTGCGAGTGGGGGAGGGGCAGAGAGAGAGGGAGACACAGAATCTGAAGCAGGCTCCAGGCTCTAAGCTGTTAGCACAGAGCCCCATGAGTGAGGAGGGGACCTGAACTCAGGAACCATGAGATTGTCACCCAGCCAAAGTTGGACTTTTAACAGACTGAGCTACCCAGGCGCCCCCCACTGTACTTTCAAGCACTAGCTGAAAGAAATGGTGAGAGCCCAGCAGAACTGAACATGTACAAAACTATTACAGTTCTTTAATTGGAACTAATTCTATGTTTGTTCAATGTGTATGATAACTATTATTCTCATTTTTATTGAATTTTTTTCCCTGCCAAAAAGTTTGAATCTTTACTTAGTGCTACATACTTTTAGGAGTTTTGTTATAATATTTTTATGAGTATTACTTGTAAATGGTACAAAGAGATAATGGTAAGAAGCTTCTCCCTCTCCTGAAATATCAAAGTAGAAAATACAAGGTGCCTGGGTGGCTCAGTCCGTTATGCGGCTGACTCTTGATTTTGGCTCAGGTAATGAACTTAAGGTTTATGAGTTCGAACTCCTGCATTGGGCTCTGTGCTGTCAGTGCAAAAATTCTCTTACTGGAGTTTCTCTCTCTCCCTCTCTCTCTGCCCCTCCCCCACTCACCCGCATGCTCTCTCTCTCTCTCTCTCTCTCTTTCAAAATAAATAAATAAACATTGAAACTAATAATAAAGTAGAAAATATGAAACTAAGGTAACTGCTTTTTGAGAGTTAAACTATAAAACAAACATAAAAAAAATCTAAGCATAGCTATACAAATTCTATACTATGACCTAGATAAATATATAAGCATACAAAGCTATACCTTAAATAGGTAGAATGGCCTCCTGGCTAAAACCTGGCTTGGAACATAATCAAAGTTATTTACATATCTGGAGAAAATGTGTCCTTCACAAAGAGTGTTTCTCTTTCTGAAACACAGGATGCTGGGAAACAAACATTGGCAGTGAATGAACTTAAGGAATTGTTTTCATGACCTCCAGATCCAGATATCAAATCCATTCTGTAGTTCTAATCCTGCGGGAAAACAGGTGCACCCAGAGTGCTATCTTGATAACACTCACCATGTAATCTAGGAGTCCACAAACTAAGCCCTATGGGAATCCAGTTGCCAGCCTGTTCTTATAAATAAAGTTTTTTGGAACACAGCCATGGCCATCCGCTTATGTATCGTCTGTGGCTGCTTTCTGCTACAACAGCAAAGCTGAGCAGTCATGGCTGAAACTGCATGATCCACAAAGTTGGAGATAGTTACTCTCTGGCCCTTTACTGAAAATGTCTGCTGACCTCTGATAATTCAGCCAATGTGCCTTGACTTCATGTTCACCAAACAACCTTTTGATTCAATGTTTGTTTGTAGGGTGATAACTTGCAGAGTAGCAGTAAGTCAATGTGTTGAACATTCTTTTTTTTTAATTTTTTTTTACATTTATTTATTTTTGAGAGACACAGAGAGACAGAGCACAAGTGGGGGAGGGGCAGAGATAGAAGCAGACACAGAATCCGAAGCAGGCTCCAGGCTCCGAGCTGTCAGTACAGAGCCTGATGTGGGGCTCAAACTCACGAACCGTGAGATCATGACCTGAGCCCAAGTTGGATGCTTAACCGACTGAGCCACCCAGGCACCCCTGAACATTCTTTTTATTTGTTATGGTTGACCCTCTGGACAGACTACTGTTACCATATCTTTGCTCAAAGCTGGTAGACTGGCTGGTGTCCACCTGAAATGTGTTGTCTCTTGGCTTTGTTTGGAGATGAGCACATCTTCTCTAGCTAACTTTGGAATTTACCAATGCATCTTTTCTCCCTGACAGCATTTTTTTCAATTCCTACTTTACAGATGAGGAAGCTAAAATTCAAAGTTTGGAAGAAAGAAGACAGATATTTATTAAGTTTCTACTGTGTGCTAGGCTTACAGCTGTTTCCTAAGTAATGCCATTTAATTTTCTCAAGCCCACACAAGAGATAGAAAACTCAAGTGTATATTTTCACAGATGTGGAGTTGAGGCTTAGAAAGGGGGAGGCCACATTAATTTGTTAGCAAAGCCAGGATCTGAAACCAGGTGCTCAGACTTGAATACTTTTACTCTATGGTGTTTTCACATGATCTATACTGCCTGGCAGAGTCTTCTGATGCCAGGCTTAAGAAAGCAACACCATATGCCTTGGTCTCTTCCTCCCACCGAGGTGTATTGTTCCTTAACAAGCATGGATTAAGTTAGAAAATCCTAGAGATTTTAAAGGTGTAAAATTTTAAAACAAATCCTGAACATTTATACTGGAGTATGGAATCTTAGCCAGCTACTTTACATATTCAACCATGCTCTTGCATAAAGAAATCAGTGGCACCACAGCCTGATGTTCATAAATAACAGTTCCTGAATTTTTTTTCAAAAATGGTTTTGTACTTGAAGTGATTTAAATGGTGTATTTTGAATTCATTGCAGCAAGAACATATTTTAGAATTTCTAAAAGCTGAACAGAATGGAGGGTTATCTATAACATAAGCATAATCACAGTCATAATATCTGTTTAAAATAAAACACTGAAAAGAATTAAATGTTCCCTTCAAGCCAAATTCAAAGGAATTTTGACATAAAATAGACAGTAAACTTGAGGTTAATGTTACTTGCTGAAACCCATTCTTTAGGAATTCAGAACCTCTGAAAAGATTTCTGTTATTTTTATGTTTTTGTTTTGTTTTGTTTTTTTGTTGTTTTGTTTTTTTCCATGCTGAAGGAGACCAGGCTTTACAAATAGACTGGGTCCCACCCTCTCACACAATGGCTGCACACTGCCCTGATTTTGATTTGTAAATGTTCTACCTGAGTGTACTTATTGTCTTCTTATCTAGATTGAGAATGCTTAGATGGCAAAGTGCATCTCAATAACATTTCATGTATTGCTAGGCATATGATAAATATTTCACAAAAATATTTGGCAATGCATCATATTTGTTATAAGACTTTTAACAAGCATAGCATAAGTGGAAATATATATGGTAATATTAAGAAACAAACAAACCCAAGGGGCACCTCAAGAGGCACCTGGGTGGCTCAGTTGGTTGAGCATCCGGCTCTAGATTTTAGCTCAGGTCATGATCCCATGGTCATGGGATTGAGCCCTAAGTCGGGCTCCACTCTGAGTGTGGAGCCTGCTTGGGATTCTCTCTTTCCCTCTGTCCTTCTCCCCTGCTTGCACTCTCACTCTCTCTAAAAATTAAAATTAAAAAAAAAAGTCTAATCCATATGAATTCACTTTCCTAGTACATCCCTTACTTTTTAAGATAGGGAAACAGAACTAAACCCCAAGGAACCATGAACTCAAATGAGTAAATACATTGACAACTACAAATTACTCAGAAAATTATAGTCACAGAAATTTAGCACTGCAAGGCACCCCTGAGACCACCTAATTCTCCCAGTATACGTGCTTACGTAAACCCTGGAAGCCATGAGAGATGGGCTCAAAGCCACAGGACGTATTGGTAGCAGAGTAGGGAGGAACAACCAGAGCTCCTGAATCCAAATTAAACTCCTACTGTAAGAGTTAATGTCAACTGTAGTGGCTCTCAATAGTAAATAAAAGTTTATGTTTCCTTTAGAATTGTTTGTACAAGAAGTCTCTAAAATGCACAAAGTTATTCTAGGTCTCCTTAGTCTTGGCAGAAAAGGGACAATATATTTCTTAGAAGGCTGTTGGTATGACAGAAATCCGATTTCTCCTGTCTGGAGCATGAAAAGAGGAGTTTATTGGCTCGTGTAACCAAACTGCATGTGCTGGCTATGGGTGAGTACACGCAGAGGCTCTAACATCATTAGGATCTCTCTCCACATCTCCTGCTTTTTCTTTTTCTTATACAGCTGCTTTTATTCTCTCAGCTGGTTGTCTCTGTGCAACTGGAATCAGAGCTTCAGGTAGCTCTAGGCTTCACCATTACTGCCTCATAACTAAGGAGGAAAGAGAACTCCTCCCTGCTGGTTTTAATGAGGTAAATCCTAGGGAAAAATGTGGAGGCCTTCTGGTAAGATCAAATGAATATCTATGGACTGACCACTGTGGCTGAGAGGTGAGGACTAGGAAAACTCTAGCTGGAATCATGTACCAGATGGCAACAGGCTAGTAAGACACTTGGAGTAGCAGAGATGCCAGTTCCCTAAAGAATTGGAGTGATGTAACTAGAGCAAGGAAGAAAGATGTGCTGGGTGGTCAAAACAGCAGGTGCCAGATGAGAAGTGAGAATCTCTGAAGACTTGCTTTGCCCCTAGAGAATACACTAGGCACTTAGCAATTCTTTTAGCCCACTCAGCATCTGGACCTCCTTCCTTCTTTTAGGGAACTGTGAATCTTATTAGCCTTATGGTGGAAGGCCTAAGCCATTTTCTACTACCCATTTTCCAGAGAAGTTGAAAATGCAAGATACTTGGCTTTCCACCCTCCTTTGTAATAAGGCACAGGAAAATGAGCTTGACACAGCAAATGTCCTGGACTTTGAGTCGGGGATTGGTGACAGCGATATTCAGGTCACTGGCAATACCCAGTCTGGGGCAGCAGCAGCAGCGGATACAAGCTGGGGATCCAGTACTGATGGGTAGCAACAGCAGTGTCCTGCCAGGATTAGAACTATAGTTTGAATTTGAAGGTGATCCTGGCTGTTACCCAAGTTCATTTGCTCTTGTCTATATCTGAGCCTGCTTCTTTAGCCTCTTGGTGATACTGTGAGCTCCCAGTAACTTTACAACAAATTGGTTCTCTGCTTAATCAATCTAGAGTTAGTTTCTATGGCAAACAGCTAAGCTGCAGAAAACTCATGTACTTTAGTATCCCAGGATCAGAAAACTCTGGCAGCTCCCTGTGTTGTTGAGAAAATTAATTATTTTCTCTCTTCTTTGAGAAACGTTGACTAGCAACTTGCCTTATATTAGGTGTAGCTTATTTTTAATACTTGATGTTACTTACACCAATCCATATTAAATAATTCCAAAAGCATATTTGATAGTCTATGCTGTCCACTTGCAGGTAGATATCATTGTTAAAATTCAATATTTCTCTTGGATTTCATTATCAGGATGACCTCAAGGTCACCAAACCTTCTCTGTTTTTCTCCTTCAGTTCTACTAAGGTAAAAATGCCAGTAAGTGGTTCAGTTTCAACTAAAGTCTCAGGTAGAACATGCCATCCCTCCATTTTAAGAAAAATGGTCTGACTCCCAAGGCTTTGGGAGCCAAAAGGAAAATGAACAAGTAGAAAAACTAAAACTTCAGTGAAGGACTTTTAATGCATAGCTGGTATTTAATTTAAATAAGAGGAAATAGTCTCCTTAGATAGCCAGGCAGATTAGTGGTATAATTGTGTACCTTAAATTGCTGCAAAGGATAATGAAGATTAAAAAGTTGCTTTCAATATGACAACATGAGCTTCCGGCCTGTTTTTACAGTTCTATGTGGAACACAAAATTTAGAGTGAAGTTGCTAAGGGATGACAGGAAACTGTTGCTAAGGCCAAACATGATCTGAAAATATGCAACATGTCACCAAAAGATTTATTAATTTATCTTCTCTCTAGTCTTTGTTTGGAAAGTGAACACATACACATGGTTGCTAAGGATAGATGTCAATGACCCCTACAAGTGGCCCATGTTTATCTGCCACAGATATCTAAACACTGCTGCTTGGCGCAGTCGTGTTGAGGACACTTTTACAGCAAACAGGGTGCTATGCAATTTTCCACTGCCTCTTAGTAGTACATGAACTGTAGGTGCGTTGGTCTCTCATTTTGTGAACACTAACTAGTTCAGGCACTTCTGTCGCTTTCAAGGCAGGGCCAAGTGTAAAAATAATGACTGTCTAACTTAATAATCATGACAGTGTTAAATAAATTCCACACTTTAGAGAAGTAGATCTTAACTCAGAATTTATCAGGAGCTATCAAGTCATTACATACTGACCATGCTAGGAACTTAAGTCATTTTCCATGGGAGGAGGATGTACAGTAATTACCAGTTAAAACATTTTCTCCTAGTTCTTCTCTTCTGCTTTTTCCTATTAGTTTTACTGGGAGCTAATCACCATTTAGAAGGAATGACAGATACCCTCGAGCCTCAAGAATACCAATGAAATATTTACGTTGAATATATAGTCATGTTAGCTTATTAATAAGCATTACCCAAGGTAACACCAGTCAGACCATTTGCTGAGAAATACCTAGGACAATAATTTTGCTTATAAAAAGGAATCAAGATAATCAACAGAAACCATTTAGAAGCAAGAAGCAAATGAATCAAGTGGTTTTTGAAGATAGAATCTCAACCCAAACCATTAAAAAAACAATGCCAAAGAAACATGATTGTCATTCTCAGCCAAACAACTAGACATGTTCTGTTGTGATCCAAATTAGGGGCATGAAATACACTCTACTACCTAGGGGGGTTTGGAGCACTTAGATGAATCACAAGTGACATATGGGAACTCATTAAAGAAAGGGAAGTTATGAGCACCCAGGGGGCTTGCTGGAAATGAGAGCTTTTTTAAAAAGGCCTAAGGGGTCAGTCATCTCGGTTGGAGTATGTTCTTCATCTTCCTTAAAAATAATCCGTTTTACTTTACCACTTCTCTGTTATCATGTTGCCGGAGTATTGACCAATACCGCAAATGTTTAAATTGCAAGTGTGTTGTGGTGGGGGTGGGTGGAGGGTGGTGATTTGACTGCTTTTGGTTGGCAAATAATAAAAGTCACTGGAGAGAAGGACCTCAGTGCAGCCTGCTTCTGCGGTTTCACCCTACTTGATGGTCACAGTTGAAGTGGCGGGAGCAGGGATAGCCCGTGGATGTTCCTATGCTGTGGAAGCTATGTGTAAGCTGAGCTTTGAATGACACATTATTTCCTCTGTGAACCCCAATCTATTTTCTGCCTGACTAAGCTTATAAAACTCTGCATAAATTCTCCCTCTCAGCCTGTTCCGTAATCCTATGAACACATTGTCTTCCTGTTCATTCCTTCAGCCAGCAAGTACCAGCTGTTGGGTCTAGAAACATTTTATGTTAAAGAAAAAAAAAAAGTAGATGATCAGAAAGCTGTAAAAACTGAAAAATGCTTGAGATATGCAGATGTTTTAGGGTGGTGAATATTTGACCTGCATAAAAGAAATGATGAGGCTTCCATCAATCATTGCACCGCCATATACTCTGCTGAGATCAGTTTATCCACACACTCCTTAGCTGCCTAGGTTCTGCATCATCTGTAAACTAATCCAGTTTTGTTTGTTGTGGGCTAAAGAAAGAACAAACTCTGAGCTTAAAAATATGAACAAAGATATAATTATCTTAACATAACACTCATGCTTTATTTTTATGTAAAAATGTCAGAAACTTTATTATCTATATTGCTCAGCTTCCAAAGGAAAGTGGAAGTCACTTGATAGTAGCTCTCTAATTCCTTGAATGCACACTTC
Source organism: Panthera onca (assembly GCF_046562875.1). Taxonomy (NCBI): domain Eukaryota; kingdom Metazoa; phylum Chordata; class Mammalia; order Carnivora; family Felidae; genus Panthera; species Panthera onca. The sequence goes on from NC_138351.1 coordinate 35,268,845, forward strand.
ATGCCTCAAGTACACAGGAAGGCTGGTTGCTATAATTAGAAGTCATATCAAAATGTAGTTTATATAAGTTGTAGCTAATTACTTAACTAAAAATCCCAGTCTTTTGCTATCCTACAAGGAAAAATATCCAAAAACACATAATTTAAGCATTATGTCAAAGAGGGAGATGTTGTGACTATAATGTGAAATTTCTTTTAAGAAATATTGGTGGCTGTTATTGAGGACTGAATAAACATTCTTTCCATTTGGAGACTTAAATGAGGATATATCTGGAAAAACAACTTCTTTCTACCCTCCAAATAGTTTGAATAGAGAATTTATGCACATTCTATTACTCATGTCTTCTTATTCATTTTACTGATAATTTTTAGGAGGAATTGAAAACCAATCAAATAGATAGGAATCATAAAACTTTTCCTTTAATAGACTACAATAGTAAATGTTTCAGGCTTTGTGGGGTACTGAGATCTCTTTTACAACTGTGCAAGCAACATTATAGTTGTAGTAAGATACCAGCCATAGGCAGTAGGGAAAACATACTGCATGTGTTTCAATAAAATCATTAATGTTACCTCCACCCAAATGAAACCCAAAGCCCCTAGGACTTTAGGATTGGAGACAACTTAGTCCCCAACATCTTGGGGCTTAGAAATAACTCTGTGAAGCCACATCCCAGCCAGGAGCACTTGAGCAATTCATTGCCTCACTAAATCTTGGTTTCCTGATCTCCAAACGCTACAAAAAATATTGTCGACACAGGAGGGATACAGGAATGTCAGACCACATTTGACAACTTCCTCCCTTTAACATTATCTCCTGAGGTAAAGTGGTGTTCAATGTATCAATGAAACCATAGGGTCATAACACTGAAAAGTATGTTAGTTTAATAGTTTCATTTTAAAAATGAAAGAAATGATGTCCAGAAATACTGAGTCATACAGATAACAGAAAATAAGACCTGAGTTTGAACTATAGACTTTTTTCCATTTTCTCATTTTACAACACAGTCTCCCAACATCAAAGACAATCAGTGTGTTCACTGTCCCTACATACCAAGGATAAAATGCTTACAGTTTAAAAATACTAAAAGAAAAATTATATCAATTACACATAATTCCTGTAGGGGTGATACAATTTTTTCCAACAAAGAAAACATAGTCTTCTGATTCCTAGATAGCTTTTCTATGCCGTTATACAGTCTCTTAGCTATCAAGGTCATTCTTTTCAGATATTCAATATTTGACAAATACCAATAAGTAATAAATAAAAATTATTATAATATAAATTTATGAGGCATGATACTTTTTTAGTTTTGTTTGTTTTTAAACATAAAGGGGATTTATTTAAAATATGGCCCATTTTATTAAGAGGGATGCTTTCAGTTTGGCCAGCATGCATTGCCTGAAATGTTTCATTATGCAGTACAGCATGTTTATTCAGGTGAAAGTATACAGAATATTGCATATCTCCAAATACACTGATCTAAATGCAAATGTAGTTAAATGTAAAATCCAACCTTGGTGTCATTTGGTGTTACATTCTGCCATCAAAATTTAGAGGTATTTTGTTTTTCATTTCTATACACAGAAATTCAGAAATCAATGGCAATTCTGGGAAAAACTTATAAAAATAGAGGTAGAACATTTGAAATTTATGTGTCCAAACCATTTAGAAACCTTTTTAGTTTTGCAGGTGTAGAATATAAATTAATGTTTAGTTTGTGACATAGTCATTGAAAAAAAAGATAGGGATTTGATAACTTTTAGAGGCCGTGATGATTATAGAGCATTTAAACATAAGAGAAGGGCAAGTGGCTTTAGGTCTTTATTTTACTCATTTTTAGGAGTAACCACTTTGTTTTTTAGCAAATTCATTTAAACCAGGTTGTTTTGGAACAAGTTTTACTCACTCAAAAGTAACAGATCTTTTTTGCCTTCTAATCAAAATTATATATCCCCAATCTCATTGCTCTATTACCACAAAACAACATCCATAATGAATCTAAAATAAATATCATATTTGCAATCTGGGAATGGAAATGAAATGCAACTATCTCAGTTTCTCAACATGAATACTGAAATCCAGTAAGGCTAAACAATTTGTTTATGATCCTACTGGCAGAGTGAATCCAAGACCAAAACTCATGCCTTTGGTGTCCACTATTCACAGGAGAATACTGTACACATAACATGAAGCTATAAAGGAGTCACTGGCTCCCAGTGGGTAACTTTATACTTCTTTTGGAACCTGCATTAGCAATTTTATGCCACTGGAGGCATATGTTTCTTTCATGGCAATAAAATGTAATTTTATTAGGCGGAATGAAGTAATATTGAAAAAGAATAGGGGCATTTTATCCAGCTGGCTGAGTATGCCTTCCATCTCCCCACTGTCTATAGCATTTTACTTACTGAAAATTTCTGGCTAACTTACTCATGTAATGAGCTAAGTGTCTTTTGAAGTAATTTTAGATAGTGAATGACATTTTCCAATATGAAAAAAATATAGTATCAAAAAGTATTTCCTATTTGTTTAGAGAGTAGAACTTAAATAATTTCATCACACACACACATACACACATGCATGGCAACTCTGTGAACTACTGATATGTTAATTAACTTGATTGTAATAATTTCAGAACATATGCATATAATAAATCATTGTATACCCTAAATACATATAATTTGTATTTGTCTATTACACCTCAATAAAGCCGGGAAATTTTTAAAATATTTCCTATAGAACGATAACCTTTATGTTGTATGTACATGTGTAAAACCCAAATATATTGATTTTTGTTTCCCAGAGAATAGCATCATGTAGTAGGTTGAGCATTTTGAAAATGTTTGAATATCAGCAATTTCATAATGTTTGACATAAGTATAATACAGTGGGTCAGGTCATGAGATCTGGTCATAGAGGGCTCAAAGTCAAATTCTGGTTCTTCCACTTTGAACTGTTAGATGACTAGGGCTATTAAGAATCAATCTTTATAAAATTCTAATCCATGTGCTGGTCATATTGTAAGCTCAGAAAAAGTACTAGTTGTTTGATGATGATGATGATGATGATGATGATAATCATCATCTTAGACAGTTTAGGCTGCTGTAATAGAATACCATACACCCACGGACAGGTTGGCTTATATAACAAACATTTATTTTGCACAGTTATAGATGCTCGGAAGTCCAAGATCAATGATTCAGGAGATTTGGTGTCTGGTGAGCACCTACTTCCTGGTTCATACATGGTTGTCTTCTTGCTATTGTCATCACATGGGAGAAGGAGAGCTAGAGAGCTCTCTGGGGCCCTTCATAAGGGCACTCATCCAATTTATGAAGGCTCTACCCCAGGACTTATTGCCCCTGCAAAAGCACCACTTTCTAATACCATCACATTGGGGATTAAGATTTTAACATATGAATTAATGGAGGACACAAAAAATCAGTCTACAACAATGACAGTGATGATCATGATCATGATGATGGAGTTTGATAATGTCTGTTTATACAACTAATCTGCCCTGATTGAGTCAATGGGTTTAGACTGTTGACATGTTTAGAATATTGTGGATATCATGAGTATAGAGAAAAGAAAGCATATACTAAATGAACTTGGGTTTTGTTGTAAATGAAAATTGGAACCTACTGAAAACTTTGATTAGCAATCTGCGTAGATAAGGTTTAGAAAATAATTCTAATGTGTTCATGGTGTAATCACTTTTAACTGATTGAAGCCAATATCTAACTTACTATCTAGACAAGTTTTAAAAAAGACATGGCATCAGAAAGGACCCTTTACTAATTTCCTGATTAAAAATCACTATTCTTCATACATTTAAGAATTAATTTGGTCATATTATAAGCAAGAAAGCAGAATTTTTCTTTTTCTTTTCCTTTTTAAATTCAAAGTCAAACATCATCTCATTTAATCCTTACAACAATCCTATGAAGAGAGTTCTGTCATTACCTCAATTTTACAAAATGGAAAATTGAGGCTCATAAGAGTTAAATCACATTCCAAATGTCTTGAACCTAATACATGAGAAATTCAAAATACTGAAACAATGGTAGCTCATTCAATTTGAAGAGTTTATCCAAAGGGTATATCAAAGAATTTGGAAGGTAAATAGAAGGCATGAACTATGGAGGGTCTCACAAGTCATGGGGATTTACCATTTTTTAATAACAGTCAATAACTGTGTCTTTCTAAATAAACACAATTTTAAGCAAGTAGATATATGATTATTATGGTTTTTACCAGTAATCTTTGTGACCCCTTCTGCATCTGGGCCTTCATAACTTGCTAAGTTATGCCTCACTTTAAGTCAGTGAAAAGATTCTTTGCTATGGACAGGAACACACACATCCAAGGAAGGGTCTGATGCCTTCTCCTGATGTTCCTTATCTCGTCATTCAGGAATCTCCATGAAGTATGCGCCAAGTACGTTTTGAGTTTGGCAATATTTACTGTTATATTTTATTTTACCTACTCATGTGTTTGCCATTGTTGTGTGATCCAGAAACGCAAAGGTAAATAAAAATATATCCCAACCCATGAAGAGATCATTGTCCTGTAGGAAAGGTAGGAAATAAAATAGATGATTTTAAGATATTGATTTATACACTCTGCTAGAATTATTCACGGGAACACAAAGAAGGAGATTAGCAAGTGTCCTGAAAGAAATGATTCCCGATTTGCATCTTGATATATGATCAGGTACATGCATATAGACATGATATGCAACCCCAACTATTAATAAAAAAAATAGGGCAATTAAGGATTTGACAATATCGAGTGTTTTCAAGGGTCAGAACCTGTCATATATTGCTGGTGACAATGAATAGTGGTACATCAATTTTGAAGAGCAGTTTAGCTCTTCATTGTTAGCATTGTTTATAAGAGTCTCAAATTATAACATCCATGTTCATCAATACATAGAGAAATAAAATATGGCATATTCATACTGTGGAACACAATACTCAAATTCAAAGTGATGAAGTAGATAAGATTATGTATCTCCATATTGACAAATATCAAAAACATAATGTTGAGTAAAATATTGCAAAATGATAAATATGGTATAATAGTACTTATGTGAATTAAAACACATAGCAATGTTATATAGTAGTGTATATATATGTTTATATATATATATGTATGTGTGTGTATATGAATAAAAATTGTGAGAACAGACAAAAACTTTATAGCAGTAGTTGCCTCTGAGGAGGAGGAAGGGCAACAAGATGAAAACCAGAGTTTAAAGGAAACTTCAACATTACTTGTGATGTTTATTTCCTTTATTAAGAAAATAGAGATTCAGAATATGAAAAATGCTAAAATTTGTCATGTTTTAAAGCTGCAAATTGTATTTATAAATACTCTTAAAATGAAATAAAATGGACAGAAGAATAGAGTGAGCCAAGAGCAATATGGATAAACGACTGAAAAGAATTGAAGTTGGAAGGGAAGGTATCCAGACAGTGGGAACGACCTGGGTAAACACATAGTGGTGTGAAATAGGCTGCTGTGTTTAGGGAAAACATGATTGATTTACTACAAGAGTGTAGAATGTGAGGTAGGTAGGAAGTAGCAGGAGAAAAAAATATGACAGATAAATAGACTATGGAGGGCCTTATAGGTGAAGTAAAGGCACTAATGATTCAAGGAGAAATATATATGTGGGAGAAGATGAAAATGTATTAATAAATTTATGGATGACCAGAAATATAATGTGCCTCGTCATAAGAAATACAAAGATGATCTCAAATTCCATTCTTAAATGAAGCAAAGGAGCCATAAACACATTTTGAAACAGTTATGCTTGACCTAGAAGTTCAGATTCAGCAGTAAACCTGCACGGCACAGACATTATCAGTATGGAGTAAATGCTATCACTCTTGCAACTTTGAATTTCTCATCTCCTCAATGGATTGTTAGCATGGTCATTTTCAATGTTCATTCCCCAATTCCTTCTCAATGTGGGTTATCTGTAGGTGCTTGAAACCCTTTGGAGGTCCCAACAAAGCAAATGATGATTAAATAAATGTTTTTGATAGATTACATAGATGGGTGCCTGAGGAATGGTTTGAAGCATATAAGAGTTATATTAAGGTCCTCCAGAGAAACATAACTACCAGGATTTGTATGTGTGTATCTTTGAGTGTGTGTGTGTGTGTGTGTGTGTGTGTGTGTGTGTGTGTGAGTATAAAGGGAGAGAGAGAGATGGAGGGGTTATTTTAAGGGATTGGCTCACCTGATTATGAAGACTAACAATTCCAGATCTGCAATGTATGCCATCAGGCTGAACACCCAGCAAAGAATGTCACTGATGTTGCCAAGACCATTAACATGAAGAGTCAGAGAAGAGCCAATGCTGCAGTACAAGAATGAAGACCATCCTTCTTGCTCAGGGTAGATCAGTTTTTTTTGTTCTATTTGGGTCCTCAATTGATTAGATAAGGCTCATCTACGTTATGAAGGTCAATCTGTTTTACTCAAAGTCCACTGATTTAAATGTTAATCTCATGCAAAACACCCTCATGGAAATATCCAGAATAATATTTGATCAACTATGTGGGCACTGTGACCCAGCCAGTTTGAAATATAAAATTAACTATCATAAGAGTGAAGGCAGGAAAGTAAAGACAATGACTGCAATAATCCATGCTCCTCATTCAGAGCCTCAAAACATAGTAAAAGTTGAGTGCATATTTGTTAGTTTGAATTAATTCCATAGTGATTTAAAGTATTTGACAAATATGTGTTTATATATGTATATGTACGTATATAAATACACACACATATACATAAACATGTCATGAATGTTAGTGTGGCACTCAGCACATTCTCAGGCAATGAGTGCTCATCAGTATTATTCTCTGAATATTCTACAAGTTGTTTATTCTGTTGGCTTTCTCCCTGTGCCATTTTCTTTTTGTGTTCTGGTGAACAGTTTGATTCAAAATGTCTAATAAAATGTATTAGGGTGGTGCTGGTCTACCACAAAGAAAAACTAAATGTTAAGAGTATCAACTGGAAATTAGTTGTTCTCTAGATCTGTAGACCTCAATAATCTGAACAATTTGCCAAGAAGATAAAATCATCTGTTGAGTCCACCACTGTTTTGAATATAAGAGTTAACGATTCAAGGAGAAACATATATGTGGGAGAAGAACTTTATCATGTTTGGAAAGAGAAATGTTGCAAATAAATATATACTTAAATCTTAAAAACAGAAGATAAAGTAGCAACTAGGGATTATACTCATAACTAGTATTTTATCAATGTGCTCTATGATAAATTGGCTCCACTCATCAACTGAGAGAACTGAATTAGAATAAAGCAGTGCTCTTTGCAATGTTATGGTTCATGAAGCATAAAAAAGCAGTGATCTTTTGCTTTGGTTCTGATTGGTGTGAACTTGCATTGAACTGGTCAAATCTCCTAAAGAGATAGCTTAGAAGATACTTTGTATATAATACTATAGGTCAGAAAAATATTATAAGTAGTGTTCCCTTTATGCAAGGAGAAAGGAAATCAAGGTTAGAAGAGTTGTAAAAAATCAAGTCATGAAGAAATAAATGACAGTTTGGCTTTGAAAAAAGAAGACTCTTCCTCCTCTCAAGATGAAGCAGAGGAGGGAAGAATGAGGAAGAATACATAATATATTTATAGTGGAAATCAAGATGAGTGCCCAAAACATTTTCATTTGGAGCAGAGGGGATTTAATAGAACTTAGGCCAGATAACTTAAATCTTCTCAGGAAAAATTGGGTCTTATGTTTAGGAAAAAGAGATAGACAAAAACATGATGGTCATAGGAGTGTTGAAACAGTTTGGAACAGTGGCTGTGAGTCACTAAAAATGGAGAAAAAAATTAATCTACAACAAATAAAAAGGGTGCTAAGGAGCTATAAGGACCCAGTTAAGGTTAAAAATCAGAGAGACAGTCTGTTTGCATTAGTGAAAGAGGAAAGAAAAGATGCAAAGCAGGTATTTCAGGGAAGGCAGACAGCCAGCTACAAGTTCCTAATGTGAGCAGCAAATGATCCATAATCATGGTCAAAACAGATAATGAAAACACAAAATATCAGTACCATACTGTTTTGATTATTGTGCATCCTGGATCTGGATGTCTGTTTCCTTCCTGAGATTAGGGAAGTTTTCAGCTATTATTTCTTCAAATAACGTTTCTGTTCCTTCTCTTTTCTCCTTCTGTGATTCCTATAATGCAAATCCTATTATGTTTGATGATATTGCTAAGTTCCCTTAACCTATTCTCACTTTTATTATTCTTTATTGTTTTTTCTGTTCTGCTTGGTTGCTTTCCATGATACTTTCTTCCAGTTTGCCAATGCATTCTTCTTCATCCTCTAATCTGTTACTGATTCCTTCTAGTGAATTTTTTTTTAATTTCAGTTGTTGAGTTTTCTAACAGGTTCTTTTTGATATTTTATATTTTTTTGTTGAAGGTCTCATTGAGATATTCTACTCTTTTCTCAAGTCCAGTGAGTACCTTTATGACCATTACTAGGAATTATTGATCAGGCATATTGCTTGTCTCAGTTGCATTTAGCTCTTTTGCTGTAGTTTTGTCCTGTTCTTTCATTGGGGAAGTATTAATCTGTCTCCGCATTTTTTTTAATTCTCTGTGTTTTTCTCTATGTATTAGGAAAGCTAAAAATATTTCCTGATCTTGAAAGTAGAGGTCCTGTGGTGCCCTGTAGCACAGTGCTCCTGTTCACCAGATCCAGGCACTCCAAAGGTATGTATGCACCCTACTGTTGTGGTTGAGTCAATTTGTCTTCAGTCCAGTTGGCTGTAATGGTCAGTTTTGCCTGTTGTGTGCACATTGGGAAGGGTCTGGTTCCTGTGCTGTTAAGGGGCCTGTCTGGGGCCACTGTAGGCTTACAATCAGGTTGGGTGGGGTTAGCAGAACAGCTGTCTGCCCTCAGTCCATTTGTTGGGGCTGTAGTCACACAGAACTGCAGGGCACTTTCCCTGAAAGGCTTTTTGTGGTTGGTGGGGCCAGCAGTCAGACCTGATGTGTGCCCCCAGTTCCTCTGGTGGGGCTGCAGTTACACTGATCAGCAGTGTGCTCTCTCTACACTCATTTCCCCATTTCATGCTCACAGATTGGAAGAACAAATATTGTTAAAATGTCCAAACTACCCAAGGCAATCTACAGATTTAGTATAAACCCTATCAAAATACCAACAGCATTTTTCACAGAACTAGAGAAAATAATATTAAAATTTGTATGGAATCACAAAATACGTTAAATAGTCAAAATAATCTTGAGAAAGAAGAACAAAACTGGAGATATCACAATTCCAGATTACAAGATATACTACAAAGCCACAGTAATCAAAACAATATGATACTGGCACAAAAATAGACACATAGATCAATAGTACAGAATAGAAAGCCCAGAAATAAACTCACACTCATATGGTCAATTAATCTACAACAAATAACACAAGAATATACAATGGGGGATATACATTTAGATAGCTAAATGCAAAAACAAACAAACAAACAAACCAAAAGTGGATCATTTTCCCTCACCATACACAAAAATAAACTCAAAATAGATTATGGATCTAAATGTGAGAGAAGAACCATAAATCTTAGAAGAAAGCACACAGTACTTCCCTTGATATTGGCCATTAGAAACATTTTTCTAAATATGCCTGCTCAGGCAAGGGAAACAAAGAAAAGTTAAACTATTGGGACTACAGCAAAATAAAAATATTTTGCACAGTGCAGGAAGCCATTAACAAAATAAAAAGGAAACCTAATTAGTGGGAGAAGATACTTGCAGATGATACATCCAATAGGGGGTAATATCCATAATATGAATAACTTATATAACTCAATAACCAATCCCCCCAACAAATAATCCAGTTAAAAGATGAGCAGAGCACCTGAATAGATATTTTTACAAGAATATATATAAGTATCCAACAGACACATGAAATGATGCTCAACACCACTAATCATAAGGAAAATGCAAATCAAAAACACAATAATATGTAACGTCACACCTGTCAGAATGGCTAGAAACAAAAAGACAAGAAATAACAAGTGTTGGTGAGGATGTGGAAAAAAAGGAACCCATGTACAGTGAGGAGTGGGAATGCAATTTGGAGAAAGTCACTGTGAAAAATAGTATGGAGGTTCCTAAAAAAATTAAAAATAAAACTACTGTATGATCCAGTAATTCCATTATTGGATATTTACCTAAAAAAATAACTAAATCACTAATTTGGAAAGGTATATGCATCCATATGTTTATTACAGTGTTATTTACAATAGCTGAGATATAGAAGCAACCCGTGTCCTTCAATAGATGAATGGATAGAGAAGATGTGGTATATATAGAGAATGGAATGTTACTGAACCATGAAAAAGAATGATATTTTGCTATTAGCAACAACATGGAAGGTCCAAGAGAGTATTATGCTATGTGAAATTAGTCATACACAGAAAGACAAATACCATATGATTTCACTCATATGTGGAAGTTAAGAAGTAAAACAAATGAATAAACAAAGAAAAAAGGAGGCAAGCCAAAGAAAGAGACTCTTAAATACAGAGAAAAAAAAAACAGTAATTGCCAGAGGAGAGGTAGGTGGTGGAGAAATGAAATAGATAAAGGAGGCTAAGAGTATATGTATTTTTATGAGCTCTGAGTAATGTGTAGAAATGTTTAATTATTACATTGTACACCTGGAACTAATATAACACTGTGTGTTAATCAAACCCAAAAATAAAAACAAAAAAATAATCAAAAATTATAATATATGAAAAGTTGCCAGATGCAGCTGGAACCATTCTTTGAAAAAATCATGTCTTTAAATGAATTTGTTAGAAAAGAAGAAAAGTTAAGAAATTAATTATTCTAATGAGGTAGAAAAAATCAATAAAATAATACAACAGAATATGATGTAAATTAGTATATAAAAAGATAAAATATCAATTAATGAATGAATTTAGCAAGACTGTTGGATTTAATGTAAATATACAAAAATTAATTCTATTTCTGATACATAAAAATAAAATGATAAGAAAACTATGGGAAGCAATTTTAAATGCTTAAAAATAAACCACATAAAAATATATAGGACCTCTATACATAAAGTATAAGTTATTTTTAATTAAAAGTATATACATAAATACATGGAGGGTTACACCATGCTTGTGAACTGGGAAATTCAATACTGTAAGGATATCAACTTTCCCTAAGTTGTTTTATAAATTCAATTCAATCTCAACAAAATACAAATATATGTTTGTATTATTAAAACTTTACAAGTTGACTTTAAAATTTATATGGAAATGCAATGGTCTAAGAAGAGCTAAAATATTTTGAAAGAAGAATAATGATGAGGGGAGGAGTTTCTCTATCAGAGACCAAGGATTATTTTAATACTACATTAACTAAAACTGATATTGTTTCATGGATAGAAAATTGATCAATGGGAGTACCTGGATGGCTCCGTGGGTTGAGTAAGGACTCTGGATTTCAGCTCAGTTCAGGTCATGATTTCACAGTTCTTGAGTTCTAGCACCACACTGGGCTATGCACTGATAGTGGGGAGCCTGCTTGGGATTCTCTCTCTCCTTCTCTCTTTGTTCCTTCCCCTCTTGTGCTCTCTCTCTCTCTCTCACAAAATAAATAAGTAAACTTAAAAAAAAGAATTCCCACAAAAAAAGAGAAAAAATTGACCAATGGAACATAATAGTGGCCAATAAGAGACCCATGCATACATAGATATTTGATTTATGACAAATTTATGAATCAGGTCAATGGTGAAAGAAATGTTTTCACAATAAATGAATTTTGAGCTCTACCTCACAGTAGAAAACAATTATTTCCAGTAGAATTTTATGTCATAAAGTTAAAGACAAAATAAATCTAGGAAATAATATGTGAGAATAATTTCATTACCGTAGAATTGAAGAGAAATCTCATAGATACAAAATACATAAAAATTACACAAGTACATAAAAGATATATAGGAATACTCAAGTATATAAAATTTTAAAATAAATTAGACTTAATAGGAATTGCTGTTCACTGAAAGAAGAAAGTTGAAAGCTACAGGCTCAGAGAAGATATTTTAACACATGTAACAAGGAGAATATATAGATCTCCTAGGAATCATTAAGAAAAAGATAGCCAATCTAATAGAAAGAAAAGTGCAAGATATTTGAACAGGAAATTAGAAGAGGAGATCCAAGTGGCCGATAAACATATAAAAGAGGCACTAAATTTCATTATTAATCAGAGAAATCACAAAGAGAGACCATGACTCATTCATTTTACTGGCAAAAGTTAGTACCATTGACATATCATGTGTTGCATATTTTGGTATGTGGAACAATTTAATTGTTCATCAACAGTGCAATGGAAAAAAAAATCACAGTATATTCCTACAATGGAATTCTATTCAGCAATACAAATGAACAAACTTCAGCTGTTTGCAACAGTGAGGAATCTCACAAACATAATGTTAAAAAATAAGCCAAGTACAAAAGAATGCATACACTTATTAAAATTTATATAAAAAGTTCAAAATGAAACATAACTAAAGTTTCCTCTTAGAAGTTAGGAAAGTGTATATTTTGGGGAAGAAGGGAAGAGTTATAATTGAAAGGGGACAAAAGAAAGGCTTTTAGGGCAGGGGGCTGTGTTCTGTTTCTTAACCAGGATGGTAGTTACATGAGTTATTCACTTTGCAAAATTTCCTTTAGTTATGCATTGTTTCCTGCACTTTTCTAGATGCGTGTTACACTTCAACAACAACAAAAAGTATTTTATAAAAAGAACACGTGAATGGAAGCTTTGACACTATATTTCTTCTAAGTACAAAGCAATAAATTTCTAACACAATTTCCCATTTCAATTGCAATTCATAACATTTTCTGACATGTAACCTTAGATTCTAGAATCCTTTTGAACAGTAACAACAATGACAATGAGGGCTCAGAGGAACTACAGCATATATTACAATTATCTGGCTTCAGAGCAGTTACTCTAGGTGCCTTTCTCTTATTCCCTTTTCCCCGTTGATGACCTGGGACCACTAATACTTGTAAGACACCACAAGGCTCTTCATCAATAGCTCAAAATATCAGTTTGACTACCCCTAAAACGTAGGTGAGGGTCACAGCAGGACACGATGAAGCCCAGCTCCATTAAAAATATTAATAAAAGTAAAGTACCAATTTATTAAATGAAAATCCTCTGATCTGTTCACTATAGCAAACAGCTGTTATTCTGTATCCTACTGAGGGCCTTGGGATCCAGTGACACCAGCAGGTCTGCCTCTGTGCACAGTCCTCTCAGCTGGTCAAATAAACAGCCCCTCTATCCTCCTGTAGCGATGCAGGGCTGCTCCCAGTTGTCAAACTCAAATAATCCCCTTCAAACAGAATCCCTGGCAAGTTCAAAGAAAACATGCCAAACCCCACTGTTTTTGGCAGATAATGGACACTGAGAATTGGCTGCAGGAGCAGAAACAGAAAGATGCCTCTGCATATGAACCTTTAACAAACCAAGCGTTATCACAAATATCTCTCCCCATCCAGTGACCTTTCCCAAAAAATCATCTCTAATCCCTAATGCTTCAGTATTCTTTTCTGCCACATTTCATATCCCAATAGTTAAAAGTTCAAGATTCCTTAGTAGCATAAAATTTTACTTATAGTTTTCTAAGCATACAAATATATATTTTTATAAATATAAATACATATAGTTTGAACACAGTATAACCAAATCATAAAAAAGTAGGTGGGATTGTATGTCAAAACACAATTTGACCCTTATTCTACTAATTAGGAAAGATATAAAAAAACATTCAACATGCATAAATACTGCATGGACACTGTAAAATTAGTAAGCAACTTGTAAGCTATAAATAACCAATACAGCTAATAATTCACCTATATACTTTGATGAATAGAAAGCAAACTTTTTCAAGACTTGGAAATAAGTTTCTCCATCCCTTGTCAGTCGTTATAATCTTCCCTTGTATCCCCATGGACTACTCCTACAGGAAAACTATGATTATCTATCTCTTCTGTCTGTGTGTCTGTCTGTCTATTTAATTATGCTTAAGAAAATGAGGTACAACATTTAGCTGATTTAGCAGGCAGGACTGAATGTATGATCCAATGGATGAATATTGCCAATAGTGAGTTCAGCACAAGTGATTTAAAATGTCATGCTACTATGTAAATATGACAAGACTGCTTATATTCATCATTTGATTTCTGCCTTTATCCACAATGAATATCCTGGCTTGATTTTCATAGGCACCATGGAGCTTATTTCCTAATTCCAAGCAGCTCTTAAACTTCAGAAATAAAAGATTTTAGCTTATCTCACAAAAATGCTTTAAGTATAAATGTGATAACTTGTTAAGAAGTATTTGAGTTCATTGAAGAAAAGGTAGTGTGTAAAATAAATGTGATATTACAATGATTATGGGTTTCTCATGGCGATCCTGAGTCTTCCATTTCTCTTGAAAGGATGTCTCAGGTTTTCTTTTCAATGGAATGGCACCCTTGACACTGGATCCCTTGAGAGGGCTATGCTAGAATAAACATTCAACTTAGAGTCAGAAGACCCCAATGTTTGTCACGGCTCTACTACCAACTAGTACTGGTAGGTTTTTGTAAAACTATTTACCTCTCTGGAACTCCATCAGGTACTTCATCTTTAAAATGAGAAAGAACTTGACATTATATGAACTTGGAGGTGACTTCCAGCTTTAGCATTCTGAAATTTTGTGATCCATTGTGATTATTCATACTTAAGAAGGCAATAAATTATTTCTGAAAGTTAATAGCAGAATGGTTGTTTAGAAGTTAAGTTTCTATCCCCAATGAAATGCTTACTCTCATCAGGTAATTTGAATTCAGGTTTGAAGAGTGATTCAGGTGATAAGAAAAGCCTTCCCTTATCCTATCTGAGTTGATTCCCAAGTGTTTCCACACATCATCATATGTACTTTTTTCAACTAACCATCATCTATATATATATATATATATATATATATATATATATATATATATATTTCTTTTTTTAAGCATTTGTTTCCTCAAAAAGAATGTAGGCTATCTTGTTTACCACTGAATTTTTAGTGCCCAGAGCAAACCCTTGCCAATAATAGACTCAAAAACATATGTTGAGTGAGAAACAGAATGCATAGTAAAACCATTTAACCAAGTGTAGCATAAGGCTAGATCTGTTTAAGAGAAAGATGTTTAATGAACGCTAATATAGGAAAACTTTGCTTTCTTTAGATATGCCAAAAGGAAAGACGATGTGCCGGAATTAAACCAATAGAAAATATCTGGAAGATTTCCCAGCCTAACACTCTATTGTCAAGTCTCTGGGGATGTATATGGCTTAAGTATGACAAGGTTTTGCAATAATAGAAGGAAAATGATCCTCTATTTTATATAACATGGTTTTAATTCAATAGAAGTTTTACTAATCCTAGAGTAACTACTTTTATTGACTGTGGCATGGTCTTAAAAAATATACAAGGTGAGACGCAAATTTTTACAAAAAATTCAGCTGAGCGCTTAAATCAGTTTCATTTTGTGCTAATAATATATCATAATGTACAAATTGTTATATATTATGTTTTAGAAATGTAATTTACATAACGGAGTAAAAGAAAATTTAAAGCACAAGAAATGGCTTTTGCAAGTTTTCTCGCATCTGTAGCTTCAACAACATATGGATCTGATTTGTTATTTCTATTTATTTGTGCATCTATTTTTAAAGATTCCAAGTTTAGCAGAATTAAAAATATGGATATCATCTGCATTGCTCCAGACCACTTTATCATAGAATAGTGATTTGTATATAGGTCATCAAGATTTTTTAGAAAGGAAATCTATAGTTATATTTTATGTAGTCAGAGAATTCACTGTTCCGTGATGCCTTTTCTTGGGTCATCTTGAAAACTGATTGTCACACAATGATCCAATCAGCTATTTGATTGATCTAATTCAGTTCATCCATGGCACCTGGACCAAACAATTCAAGGTCAGGTTATTTCTGTCTGACATTGATGGACATGGCATGTAACATCAAGGGATAAAAAGAGCCCATTATATTTAAAAAACTGCCCTACACCAAATACATTTCTATTGCTTTGCTTAAAGATAACTGAGACTATCTGAAGTGAATGATTTTAGCTCAATGATTTCATTTGACAGCAGTGTTAAGTATGGACTTGCACAATTAGTGTGGACCCTCAGGCAATTATTGAAAATCCTCATGATAATAATACTTCATTAATGAACTGTAGTTTTGTGTTCAGAAAGTGGCCTAATATAGGATTTGTAAGAATTTGCCTAACACCAAGGTAAACAAATAGCTTATGGATCCAGACAATAAGGATAGTGATATAATACATCCAATTTTGCATGTTTTAAAATAAACTATATAAATAGGCAAGAGCTGTTGAACTTCTTGTCCTCTGAATAATCAGTCCCAAACTCAAATTTATTTTTTCTATATCAAGACTTTTGGCTGAAGCATTCATTCTCCTAATATTAATTGACTATGCATTTACTATGAAATAAGCATTCTTCTAGGAACTGGGGATACTGCAGCACATAAATTAGACAGAATTCTCTTTTCTATTAGAGCTGAAATTCCATTGGGTAGAGATAGATAAAGATATTAAACAAATTATTCAAATACTGTATTGGGAAGTGATAGTGCTATGGAAACAAAGCAAGAGAGGGTGGTTGGGAAATACCCTGGGGTTGGAGGGTTCAATTTTATTTAGTTTTATTTTTATTTTAAGAGATTGTTAACATTTATTCATTTTTGAGAGACAGAGAGATACAGAGGGAGACACAGAATCCGAAGCAGGCTCCAGGCTCTGAGCTGTCAGCACAGAGCTCAATGCAGGGCTGGAACTCATGAACCATGAGATCATGACCTGAGCTGAAGTCGGATGCTTATCCAATTGAGCCTCCCAGATGTAGAGGGTTCAATTTTAAATGGAGAGGTCAGGGTAGCCATTTTTGAAAAATGATAGTGTAAGAAATTAAAAAGTGAAAGGGAGATCTATAATATCTGTGGGAAACATGTTTCATGCAGACTGTGTAGCTAGTAAACAGAGTAGGCTGGACTGTACCTGACATATTAGAGCAACAATAAGGAGGTCAGCATGGCTGGAGTGCCATGGAAGAGGGAAGTAGGAATTAGTTATAAAGTCAAGTCTGTAGGATCTTGTAGGAAATGATAGGACATTGTCTTTTACTCCAAATATAGTATGAAGCTAGTAATGGGGGTTTTTGAGCAGAAGGGTAACAATATCTGATTACAGTTTAACAGACTTACTTTCCTCACCAAAGTGAAAATAAATTTTGGAGTTTCATCTCAGGATGGAAGAAGAACATTTAGTTAGGAGTGAGATGATAGTGGCTTGGATCAGAGTTTTAAGTTATACACTGTTCCTCCTACAGGTGTAGGCTCTGTCCTTGAAATCCTACCTTAAGGGTTCTAGAAGGCTTTCAGAGTTTTTCTAGTTTTTTTCACTAGTAGAATCTACTTATGTCATTAATGAATGTAATTTATAAACATAATCCATTAATCTCACTTATTTGTTGCTTGTTAAATGGAATTTAAAATACCACCTAATTCATAAGGTAATGATGAGAATTACATAAGAAAATGCATGTAAAGCGTAAGCACAGTCATCATACAGTACAACATAAGCTTCCAATACATGCTAGCTGTTATTGTTAATATGATTAGTGGTACAAAATCTATTCTAGTAAGAAATATAATACTTACTTTAATTTATTTAAGTCTTCCTTAATTATTCCCAGTAATGTTTACTAGTTTCAATATAGCAGTCTTGCACATTAATCACTCAGTAGAACTTGTACAATATACCTAATACACTTGCGAAAGGTATCATTAAAAATGATTTTCTGTTTGTTCATTGCTAGTGTGTAGAAATATGATTGATTTTTGCATGTGGATGGTGAATTCATTTACCTTGATAAATTTATTTATGAATTTTAATGGTTTATTGGTAGATTTCTTGGGCTTTCTATACATACTGTCATATCTTCTGCAAAAATGTCAGCTTTATTTATTTACATTTGTTATACATTTTCTTTCTTTTTTTTCTTGCCTTATTGCAATGGTAAGAATTTCCAGTGCAGTGTTTAATGGAAA
Organism: Panthera onca; assembly: GCF_046562875.1. Taxonomy (NCBI): domain Eukaryota; kingdom Metazoa; phylum Chordata; class Mammalia; order Carnivora; family Felidae; genus Panthera; species Panthera onca. The sequence continues at coordinate 35,287,073 of NC_138351.1, forward strand.
TGGGGTAATGGGAATCCTTACTTCATTTCTCATCTCAGTGGAAAGGCTTGAACTATTTTACTATTAAGTTATGATGTTTTTTATAAATTTTTGGTAGATAACTTTAATTAAAGATGCAGAGGTGATCCATATACTATATATGATTGGAAAGATTCAAATTGCAAATGTTTTGTTTATGGTTTCTATATCTGCATTGAGATATTGAGATAATCTTCTTTCCTTATATTTGTATCTAGCTTTTGGTGTAAATGTTATTCTGCCCTCATAAAATCAATTGAGAAGTGTTTCTTTATTTACTTCCTGGAAAATTTGTGTAAGGCTGGTGTTACTTCTAACATTTGGAAGAAATCACTGGAAAAACCATTTTGGCCAGAAATTTTCTTTTCAGGAAGTTAAAAAAAATTAATCTCTAATAAATACAAGAAGAGTTATTTTCTGTCTCTTGTATTAGTTTTGGTAGATTGTACTTTTCAAAGAATGTGTTCATTTTCTTGTTAGATTTTCAAATTAATTAAAGTATAATTTTTTGTAGTTATTATAGTAGACTGAATATGATCCTCCAAAAGATATTCATACATGTATCCCTGGAACCTACAAATGTGACTTTAGATGAAAAAAGGGTCTTTACAAATGTGATTAAGTCAAGAATCTTGAGATGGAGAGGAAATTATCCTGGATGCGCAGAGTGGGTCCTAAACACAATCACATGTATCCTTAACAGAGAGAGACTTAGGGAAATTTCAGAGACAGAAAAGAAGACAAAAGGACCATAGTGGCAAAGATTGGAATGGTGTAGCCACAAGCCTAGGAGTGTTGGTAGCCACCAGAAGATGGAAAAGAAGTGAAATGGATTCTCTCGAATCCCTAGAGCTACTGAGGGAAGCATGGCCTTGCTGACACACTACTTTTGGTTCAGTGATTCTAATTTGGACTTCTGGCTAGAATTCCAGAATTGTGAATGAATACATTTCTGTTATTTTAAACTACTAGCCAGATTTGTGGTGATTTGTTACAGTTAAGAAAACTAATTCAAGACACTTTCATTTTTGTCAAAAATTTTTTACAATATATTGAAACATTATCTTTTTGCATTTCTAATATAGATAATTTGTGTTTTCTCTGTGCAGTTTTCTCTCTCCCTACCCTTCTCTCTCCCCACCCCCACTCCAAACATTTAATATCTCTGTTACTATTTTGTTAACTACTTATAACAAGAAACAGCTGTACTGGGCAACTGGTTCCTCTCCTTCCCTCCCTCCCCAGGGGTTTATCAATTTTATTAGACTATTCAAACAACTAACACTTGATGCTCTTATCTTCATTATTTCCTTTCTTATGCTTTCTTTGTGTTCAATTTACCATTCTTTTCTCACTTGTTGAGATGGACATTAGGTCATTCATTGTTTAGTGTCTCTATTGTATGTAAAGCCACAAATTTCCACTTATACTTCACAAGTTTTATGCTATGTTACATTATTCAATAAAATATATTTTATGATATCAATTCTCTTTGACTTACAGGTTTTTATATATATTATGTTTAATGTCTAGGCATTTGAGGCTATTCTCTTCATCTTTATATATTGATTTCTAGGTTAATTCTACAATGATTCTTTTTATATTTTTAAAATATTTTTAATGTTTTTATTTATTTTTGAGACAGAGAGAGACAGAGCATGAGCAGGGTAGGGGCAGAGAGAGGGGGAGACACAGAATCTGAAGCGGGCTCCAGGTTCTGACCTGTCAGCACAGAGCCCAATGTGAGGCTCAAATCATGGAGTGTGAGATCATGACCTGAGCCGAAGTCAGACGGTCAACCTACTGAGCCACACAGGTGCCCCAATTCTACAATGATTCTTAAACATGCTTTTTTATAATTTCAATCCTGAGAAATGCAATGAGATTTACTTGACATGGTCATGCAGTACATGATTCTTCTTTTCTTTTTCCTTTTTTTAATGTTTATTTATTTTAAGAGAGGGAGAGAGAGAGCAGGAGAGTTCACGCTCATGAATAGCGAACAGGGGAGGGGCAGAGACTGAGATAGAGAGACAATCCCAGGCAGGCTCCATGCTCAGTGTGGAGCCTGATGCTGGGTTCAGTCTCATGACCATAACATCACAACCTGAGCTGAAATCAAGAGTTAGACACTAACCAACTGAGCCATCCAGGCACTCCTGATTCATTTTTATGAATGTTCCATGTGCAATCAAAAAGAATGTCTACTCTCCTAGTATTGGATATAGTGTTCTATGTATTTCAATTAGGACATATTTCATAATTGCTATTCAAATTTTCTTTATTTTTTTGTCTATTTGTATTATCAGTCACCATGAGATATGTGTTAAACTCTCCCATGATGACTGTGGGGTAATGTATTATTTCTTATATTTCTCTCAATGATTTATTTGTGTACTTCTCTCTATATTATTAGAACAAGGTATTTTAAAATATCTGTTTTATTGATACACTGACACTTTTATATGAAGAAACATCCCTTTTTACTTCTAAAAATTAATCTTGTCGTAAAGTCTGATTTTTCTAATGTTACTATAGCTATTTCTGATGGCTTTTGGATAATTCTTGTATAGTATATCTTTTTATTCCTTTGTTTGCACTCAACCTAGATCTATATTTCTTTTACTTAACTGGAATCTCTTGTATACAGCACAGAGTTGGGCATTAAGCTTTTGTTCAAGTCTAATAATCTCTGTCTTGTTTGGGGTATGTGATTTAAAAAACACATAAGATCTACTCTCTTCCAAAATTTTAAATGTAGAGTACGCTATTAACTATATGCATAACACTGCCCAGCAGCTCTCTAGCACTTTCTTCATTTTGTATAATTGAAACTTTATACCACTTAACAGCAACTCCCCATTTCTCCCTTCCTCTAGCCTCTGGCAACCGTCAGTCTACTTTCTGCTTCTTTGAGTTTGACTACTGCAGTTACCTCATATACATGGAATCACACAGTATTTTCCTCCTGTGACTAACTTATTTCATTGAATATCCTTCAGGTTCATCAATGTTGTATATGACAGGATTACCTTCTTTTTTAAAGGCTGAATAATATTCAGTTGCATATATATATCACATTTCCTTGATCTATTCATTTGTCTATGGGCATTTAGGTTGTGTCTACATCTTGGATATATTGAATAATGCTGCAATGAATGTGGAAGTGCAATCTCTTTGAGAACCAGATTTTAATTTCTTTAGAAACATACCTATAAGGGGCACCTGGGTGGCTCAGACAGTCAAAAGTTTGATTGAAGTACAGGTCAGGATCTCATGGTTCCTGAGTTCAAGCCCTGCATCAGGCTCTCTGTTGTCAGCAGAGGGCCTACTTCAGATCCTCTGTCCCTCTCTCCCCAGAAATAGGAATGGTAGTTTTAATTTTTTGAGGAACGCCCATACTGTTCTCCATAGCATCTGTTACCATTTTACCTTCTCATCAACAGTGTACAGGGATTCTAATTTCTCCACATTTTCACAAGCACTTATTTATTTCAATAATGGCCATCCTAGTAGATTTAAAGCAATGTCTCATTGTGGTTTTCATTAACTTTTCTCTGATAATTAGTGATCCTGAGAATCTTCTTATATACCTATCAGTCTTTTGTATATATTCTTTGGAGAAATGTTTATTTAGCTCTTTTGCTCATTTTTGAATCAGGTTACATTTTCTTTTCTTTATTTTTTTTTTTTTTTGCAATTAGTTGTAGGAATTACATTATTTTGGATATTAACTCATTATTAATTATGTGGTTTGCAAATATTTTCCCATCTTGTCGGTTGCCTTCTCACTCTGTTTTTGTTTGTTTTGGTTATTTTTTGCTGTGCAGAAGCTTTTTAGTTTGATGTAATCCAAGTCCCACTGGTTTATTTTTGCTTTAGTTGCCTGTACAACAAAATACTAGTGAGCTGACTCCAACCATGCATCAAAAGGATCATACACTATGACTAAATGGGATTTATTCCTGGGGTACAAGGATAATTCAACATACAAAAGTTAACCAATGTTACATACATTAACAGAATAAAGAATAAAAATCATATAATTATCTCAATAGAAAACATTTCAAGGGCACCTAGGTTACTCAGTCGGTTGAGCGTCAGATTTTGACTCAGGTCATGATGTCGCGGTTTGTAAGTTCGAGCCCCCTGTCGGGCTCTGTGCTGATAGCTCAGAGCCTGGAGCCTGCTTCAGATTCTATGTCTCCTCCTCTCTTTGCCCCTCCCATGCTCACGCTCTGTCTCTCTCTGTCTCTCAATAGTAAAAAACGTTAAGAAAAAAAATTAGAAAACATTTCATAAAATTAACACCTTTTCATGATAAGAAGCACTCAACAAACTATGAAGAGAAAGAAATCATCTCAACATAATAAAGCTCATATATGGAAAGCCCATAGCTCATATTGTAGTCAATGGTTGAAAATAGAACATTGGATATTTGGTCCTGTCTCTTCTTTCTGCTCCCAGGAGAAGCTGAGAGCTGGGGATGTCCTCTTATTGGGTAGTGCTATAATAAGAGGATCAATTACGTTGGGCGTGTGCCATAAATTTTCCTACCAGCTTCTTTGTACTTTATTTAGTGTTTACTCGGGTGCATGAGTCTCTCAACTGGTTCCTCTTTGTCAGAACAAGGAGATTTGGTCCATGTATTATTGTTGAATCTATGTGTCCCTAGGGGGAAATTTCTGGAGCTTCCCTTGCCACCATTGTGTTGATGTCACATCCTTCTGTCTTTTAGTTAAAATATTAGTCCACTTACATTCTACTGGTTTATTTCGATTTAGCTCTACTATTTTCCATTTGTTTTCTATTGGTCTCAACTATTCTACATTCCATTCTTTCTTCTTTCTTGCCCTATTTTTTATTCAAAGTTTTCTTCAACATTATTTTATCCTGAGTTCTAAACTGTTTAGCCTATCTATTAGAACTTAGCTTAGATATTAAACATGCAGATTTATTAACACTTAATACAGATTGGTGCACTTAACATTTACCAGATAAAGCAAGGTTCTAGAAACCATTTAACAATATTTACATCCTCTTGTTTTTTGTGTTAATGTTGTAAATTTCAGAAGACATTCTAATGACTCTATACTCATTCAGAATTCTCCTCTTATATGTCCTTCCTACATTTCAACATTTTAATTTTTAGTTATTTCTTTTTGCTTGAAACTCTGGTTCTGTTTTTTCTTTTAATGTGTGTTTACTGGTGAAAATGATCTCAGATTGTCTGAAAATATCTTAATGTCACCTTAAATTTTTTTTTAATGTTTATTCTTAAGAGAGAGGCAGAGAATGTGAGCAGGGGGGGAGGCAGAGAGAGAGGGAGACACAGAATCTGAAGCAGGCTCCAGGCTCTGAGCTGTCAGCATGGAGCCCGATGCAGGGCTTGAACTCACGAACCACAAGATCATGACCTGAGCTGAAGTTAGATGCTTAACCGATTGAGCCACCCAGATGCCCCAATACCATCTTTTCTTAAAATATATTTTTACTGATTATATAATTCTAGATTCAAGTTTTTTCTTTTAGTACCTTAGAAATGTCAGCCATTATTTTTTGGCTTCCCTTCTTTTGCTGAGATGTTAACTGTTAGTATTGCTGCTATTTTGAAGGCAATGTATCTTTTTTTTTTTTTCCACCTTTGGCTATTTTGGCTTCAGTTTTGCTTTGTAGTTAGACTCCTGTGGTTCTTAGTAAACATTTTTGTCATTGTTATTTTTTGACAGTTTTAGAAAATCCTTAGCTTTGCCATTGAAATTATTGCTTCTTTCTCATTCTTTCTTTCCTATCCTTTTGGTCTCTAATAATATGTATTCTAGATTTTTTGCCCTGTCCCATATGCCTGGAACGTATTTTTTTCATTTGCTTCATTTTCTTTCACTCTGTGTTTTAGAGTAGGTATTTCCTACTGCACAATATCCATTTTAATAATTCTCTCTTCTGTTATTTTTAACCACTAAATCCATCTGTACTGGGTTTTTATTTTTATTACTGTATTTTCTGACTCTAGAATCAGTATTTAATTTTTATTGTCTTTATTTTAATATCATTTCTTTGGCTAAATTTGGTATTAGAGCCATATATTTCAGGAAACATATTGATCACATTATTTTAAAAGTTTGTGATGATTAACTCTAATATCTGAATCATTTGTGATTCTGCTCCCACTGTTTGTTTTTCTCCAGGTATTTATTGGTCATTTGATCTTACTTTCTGGTATGTCTGGTAATTATTCACTGAATAACATCCATGTATATAAAACTATTATAGAGCAAAGTTGAGGCTATGGCTGATATATATTCCCCAGAAAAGATTTGATTTTGTATATCACTTAAAAATTGTTGGCCATTCAAATTTTCATCTGACTGGGTTGGTCTCTGAGCCTTCAAACAGATATTATTTTCCTATATTTGCTCAGTGGGAGTGTTGGTCTAAATATGTTACTTTTTTTTTTCTATTATACCACATGATTTTGTTTTGTTTTAAGAAAATGAAAATGAAATCCCACCTAATTCACTTAAAAACATCCAATGTTTACAATCAAATGTATTCTTCAATGCCTTCTTTATAGGAAAAAAAAAAAAACCCTAATTATCACCTAAATGAGATATTTCATGTAATCCTTAGAAACTATTATGAAGTTAATTAATCACTTGGGGAAATGTATTATGTATTAGGGATACCCATATCTTCATATGGGTTATTTAGATGTGAATAATGCTAGAGAGCCATTGATTCCAAAACAATAGAGTGTGTCCTGATAATTCATACAGCTTTCGTGTTACCTCAACTCAATCTTGTAAAGGAAACATGGAATCATTTTTTCTGCTTACTTCTTTTCTAAAAACTTAATTTCCATGAAAAATAAGTGATTTCATGGCAATCATTATTAAGACCTCCCTTAAAACTTCAAGATCTCTGACTACATTTTTGCCTGTATTTGTATAACTTAATAAGTAAGTTTCTAAAACATTACTGTTTATGTTTGAATTTTTATACTTCTATGCTTCTGCCCCTCTGAATCATTGCCCTTATTGTGTTCATTTTGCTTATTTTCCATGTTATATGTATCAAATAGTATACAATGTTTTATTAGGTAGAAGCAATTTGTAAATTTTATTCAAGTGTAGCTCTTCCCTCAATGCTTCTTGCATCTTTCTCTTCTTAGTGGGTACTTCCATATTTTTTGTACTCCAAGTTTTTCAAGAGTATTTTCAATTAATACTCTGGTATCAAAAAAATAGATTTTTAAAATTAAATGTTTTCATTTTATAAAAATATAGATTAGCATGCAATTGGAAAAATAATACAGAAAGATTCTGTGTAACTTTTCCCCAATTTCCCTGAATGATAACATATTGCAGTCCTGTAGTACAATAGCCCAACCAGATTATTGACATTGATACAATCTACTGTTCTTATTTAGGTTTTCCCAGTTTTACTTTTACTTATTTGTATATGTATGTGCATTTAGTTTTATGTAATTCTATCATGAGTTGGTTTCTATATGCATGACTAGAGTCAAAGTACAGAACAGGTCCATTACCTCAAGGATCCCTCACATTGCTCCTTTATACCCACTCACCTCCTTTCTCTCCAACTATCTGTCTCTGGCAACCACTACTCTGCTCTTCGTCTATAATTTTATCATTTCAGGAATCTTATAAAAATGATTTCAAACAGTATATAGTTTTTTGGGACTGTTTTTCTTCATTTGGCATAATTTTTTGAGAGTCATCCAAGTTGACTATATCAAAAATTTGTTCCTTTTCACTGCTGAATACTACTAGTCCATGGTGTGGGCATACCACAATTTGTTTGCCATTCACTTATTGAAGGATGTTTAGGTTGCCTCTAGCTTGGATATATGAGTAAATCTGTTAGGAACATTCATTTAAATGTTTTTATGTGAGCCATAGTTTTTATTTCCCTGGGATAAATGCCCAAGAGTGTAAATGCTGGATTATGTTGTAATTGCACATTTTGTGATAAGAAATTGCCGTTTTCTTGAGAAACTGACATTTTGCATTCCAACTAGCAATATATGAGTGATCCTTGAGTTTGTTTCAAAACTTCTGATATTCACTATCATCCAGTATTTTATTTTTTTAATTTTTTTAATGTTTATTATATTTTTGAGAGAGAGGGGGGAGAGAGAGAGACAGAGACAGAGAGAGAGAGACAGAGACAGAGACAGAGAGAGAGAAAGGAGCAGAGAGTGAGAGGGAAACACAAAATCCGAAGCAGGCTCCAGGCTCTGAGCTGTCAGCACAGAGCTCGACGCAGGGCTTGAACCCATGGACCATGAGATCATGACCTGAGCTGAAGTTGGATGCCCATCCCACTGAGCCACCCAAGCGCCCCACATCCAGTGTTTTAAAACTTATTTGGTGTCACTTTTTACATTTTATTCCTGGGATACCAAGTTAAACTCTTTTTTTTTTCATCTTTATCTTGAAATGTATATTTTCATCAAATGTTTTCATAAGAAGCTATTTAGGTATTTTTAAATAGTTTTAGGTGATAGACAAATAGCCTTATTAGTTTTGTAATTGGATTTCACATACACAAAGGAAAATAGAAAGCACCTACTTAAGAGGAAATAAATTAAGGATATGCCTTTATCACATAATAAACAAGAGTATATTATATCTGAAGACCTAAAAGAAGGTATATATATATATTACGTATATAAATACGTATATATATATACACACATATACATATACGTATATATATGTGTGTATATATATATACGTGTATATATATACGTATATATATATACACGTATATATATATACGTATATATATATATGTATATTACTATACTTAAGTAAATCTTTCTCAAGGTGGAATTCTAGATTTCCAAGATAATAACTAATTCAAGTGAAATAAAAGTTTTAAAACACTATTGCTAAATAAAAATGACTTCAAACTTACTCTTCTACAAATTAGAAACAGCATTACTTTTATTTATAAATAAATGGTTATTAAAAGAGCAAAATGTATCAAAAAGTGTAAAAAAGAAAATAAAATTATCCATAATAATATTCATAGAAAATTGGCTTTCATACATTTACTACTTATAAGATCTTTACTAGAATGAGTTGTTTTGGGATAAGAGGTAAATGGTTAATTTTAGGATATGGGATTTATGAGAAAGAAATATAAGTTTCATTTGAAAATTTTATTGATAGAAGTAAAGGTCACAAACTTAAAGCATGAAAAGTTATATGGTGTTACTTTAGCTGTTAAAGTACAACCCCAAAATCCTGGCTATAGCCTCTTTTGGAGGACTTCAAGCTACAAAGTTATCAACTCTTTTATTAAATGTCAATCATTTAGTTTCTTGTAGTGATCAATGTAGTGCCTGACTCAGCTCCTCCTAAACTTGACTATCCTGAATTGAGTTTACAAAAATAGGGCTAGAATGTGAAGATGAAAGAAATGTGTACACCTCTTAATTTAATACAGAAAGCTCAGGTATTCTCTACAACAATCCTGACAGCATTGAAAGAGAAGCAATATAAAAATTAGTTCACTCCAGCAGTGCCAGATTCAATCATCTAGCTATTGTGTAATGGCAGTTTGAGGATCATCTATTGCTTATTATTTCACATTGAAGCAAAGGGATAAAAAAAGATTTTTGCCCAATTGTCTGCCAGGGAATACAGTTTAAAGTAAATCAACACTTTATTGTAAAATATTGCCGTACTTGTTCCTTCATCGGACAAAGTCCTTGAGGAATCAGTCATGTATTTCAAGTATCAGCAGAACTTAGGAGACCAGCTGAGCTACATAACTCTCAGCATTTTATTTATTCACAAGGAAATCTTGACTTAAATTAGCTACATTCTGCCTCAGCTTCACTTGATTATCTAGATTTACACAGGGGTTGGGGAAGCAATTTATGCAATTCAAAAGATGCCAACTTGTCAACGAGTAATTCAAGGTGATTTTCATAAAGCCCATTTTACATAAGGGGTCTTGTACTTCTATAAGAAATACGCTCTTTCCTCTCATTTCTTTTTAGAGTTTGAAAATACTGTGATAAATTACTACACATTCTTACTCTTACTTCTCTTTGAGTATAGGTGTCTACATTATTCCAATGATTCAAAATGTCAAATTGCTCATCACAGTTATCAAAGTGTTAGAGGCTCTAATATACAAGAGTTTGAAAGCCAAAGATAAATTCCTTTTTATTTTGTATATTTAAATAAGGGGATAAAACCATCTTGCTCTGTACAGTTTTTCATGATTAGTTGTTGTCTTAAAAGAAAGTATAATTTTTACCTTATCTTTGGGAATTTCAACCACAGGGATACAATGTCTGCTCTTCTTGATGGACATCTCAGTTGAAGATCTTATAATCATTGCATTCTGACATTTTATGGAAACTTCAAAAATTGTATGGTTCAAGGTTTGTATTTATCTTTATTTCGTATGTGAGATACTTAGTGTGCTAAGTAACTAGTCCAGTATAAGCAGCTAATAAGTGGCAGAGGTAAGTCTATAAATCAGAGTACCTTAGTACTTGGAGTACTTAATGCTTAGCTACTTGTTTCCCTACACCAATAGTCCTGCCTTAACAAAGTTTGGGAAAACACATTTAATTCTTCTGTAATGGACAGAACCTAGGGTGGCCCTGCTGGCCATTTCCCACCTCTCTGCATCCCTCATGCTTGTGCTTTGTATAATCAAACCTATACCTTTGAGTGAGGGCAACACATGTGACTTCTTTCTGAAAAACAGAATGTGGCAAAGGTGAAGGGATATTGCAGATACATAATTTAGGTTCCAAATCTACTGATTTGAGTTAATCAAAAGCTAGATTATCCTGCTAGGCCTGCCTTAATCAGGCTAAGAAATCTTAAAAAAAGGAGTGAGCCCTCCCTCCTTCTTTTAAGACTCCAAACAGGAGAAATTCTCCTAGCTGGCTTGATGATGTAAGCACAGTCATGCTAAGGAAGTCCAAGTGACAAGACACTGAGAACTATGGATGATCTCTAGCACTGCACTTCTGAAAACAACTAGAATGAGACGGAAGGTAAATTCTCTCCCAGAAAAACCTAAATTCTCTCTCACAGCCCAACAATTAGATTAACTGCAACCTTTTTAGGACATTGAAAATAGAATCTGGCTAAGACAAATGTAGGCTTGGGACTCATAGAAACCGTGAAGTAATAATTGTGTGTTGTTTTAAGCTGTTAAATGTGTGGTAATTTGTTATGTGCCACAGACAGACACATGGACAGACAAAACACCTATTGTGCTTGAAGTTAGAGTCTTTCATCCTTCTAATGAAAGAAAATGTTTTTTAACCTATTTGTGTATAACACATAGAAATGGTCCACTACTTGGTAGTCTGGTTCCCTGCATCACATGCGTTCCTCAACAGTGCTGCACATTTATCTCAGAGCTCTGGCCAGACTAAAGAAGTGATTGTGTCCTTAGGCAGTGGTCCCCAGACATCTGATTTCACAAACCAAAATAATTTTAAATTATGTTTTGGGGACATAGTGTTATCAACATTTGATTTTACAGTATAATGACCTTTTGAAAACACCAACTAGTATCTAATGATTTTATCATTAAAAAAAAAGTATAACACCAGAAAGTACAATACGCACAAGATCTCAGGTTAAAGGGGAGTCTTTCCCGAGAAAGAGGAGTTTGCAACTTACACACACACATACACAGGCACACACACTCCCTCTTTAATTTTCCCATTTGCTGTCCCATATATGTTGTCTTTTTCTGCCCTATTAATTATACTCTTAAAAAAAAAAAAAACTCTTCATTTATCAGGCAGTACCTATTCACCAGATACAATTCTATATACTCAGTGTGTATTGTGTCATTGAATCCTCATTACAGTCCTGTGATTTGTATTAATATCATTATCTCCATTTTACAAATGGGGGCTTATATAACTTTCCCAAGTGATCTTAGGTTAATGAACCTATACTTTTAAATACTATGTTATATTATTATATGGAGTTGGATTTTACTTTGTATGTATCCCTTCTTCTCTATATTGATTTCACACAAAAACTGAACCAAAACAATAGATTGACATTTTGTTCAAAAGAAGGCATAAGAAAGCTATGCAATGGAGCAAGGATAGTGTCATCAACAAATGATTCTAGAAGAACTGAACATCTGCATACAAAAAAAAAAAAAAGAAAGAAAAAGAAAGAAAGAAAGAAAGAAAGAAAGAAAGAATCTAGATATAGACCTTATACCATTTATAAAAATTGACTCAAAATGGATCAGACCTGAATATAAAATGCAAAACTACAAAACTCTTAGAAAATGACATAAGAGAAAATCTAGATGATCTTGAGGATGACAACACCTTTTCCAATATACCAAAGGTATGAACTCTTACAAAAATAATTGATGAGCTGGACTTCATCAAAATTACAAACTTCTCCCCTGCTAAAGACAAGATCAAGAAAATTATAAGGTAAGCCACAGATTGGAAGAAAACATTTGCAAAAGACATATGTGATAAAAGCCTCTATTACAAAGCATAAAAATAACTCTTAAAATTAATAAGAAAACAACCATATTTAACAATGGATCAAAAACCCAAACAGACACCATCACCAAAGAGGACATACAAATTAGCACATAAAGAAATGCTCTACATCATATGTCAATAGGGAAATGTGAATTGAAACATCAATGAGATACCATTACACACCTATTAGAATGGCCCAAATCTGGGACACTGCCAATACCAAATTCTGGTGAGGATGTGAAGCAACAGGAACTGTCCTTCATTGCTGGTTGGAATGCAAACCAGTACTTTTGAAGAGAGTTTGTCAGTTTCCTATAAACTACCCATACTTTTACCATGTGATTCTGCAATTGTGCTCCATGGTATTTATCCAAAGGAGTTGAAAACTTATGTCCACACAAAATCTGGACATGGATGTTTATAGAAGCTTTGTTTGTAATTGCATATCCTTCAGTAGATGAATGAATATATAAACTGTGGTACATCTAGATGATGAAATACTATTCAACACTGAAAATAAATTAGTCTGAAGCCATAAAAAGACTTGGAGAAACCTTAAATGCATGTTAGTAGGTGAAAAAAGTCAATCTGAGAAGGCTGTATAGTTTGATTAGAATATATAACTTCTGGAAAAGCAAAAGCATGCAGATAATTCAAAGATCAGTGATATCCAAGAATGAATGTGAGGGTAATGAATAAGACAGCACAGAAGATTTTAGGCTGTTGACAATACTCGTTATATTATATTGACAGATATGTCACTACACATTTGTCCAAACCTGCAGAGTGTATAACACCAAAAGTATTCCCTAAGGTAAACTGTGGACTGTGGGTCATTATGATGTGTCAATTAGATTCATCCTTGGTAAAAAAAAAAAAAAAAAAAAAAAAAAAAAAAAAAAAAATATATATATATATATATATATATATATACACACACACACACACACACACACATATATATATATATATATATATATATATATATATATATATTATTGTGGTGTGGTGAGTGATTTGAGGATAGTGGAGGCTATTCATGTGTGTGGACAAGGGGTATAGGGAAAATCTCTGTACCTTTCTCTCTCAATTTCTCTCTCAATTTTATTATAAACCCAAAACTTCTTTAAAAAATTAAATCTTTAAGAAAAAATATAGAAAGAAAGGCACAAAGGCATATGAAAAAGACACAAAGCCATCCTGAATGGACTTCTGATATCATTCTTTTGGAGATTATTTTTTTAATTTGGGAATTTTTTTTTAGTGTTTATTTATCTTTGAGAGAGAGAGAGCATGGGAGGGGCAGAAAGAGAAGGAGACACAGAATCCAAATCAGGCTCCAGGCTCTGAGCTGAGCTGTCAGCACAGAGCCTGACGTGGGGCACAAACAATGAGATCATGATCTGAGCCGAAGTTGGACAGGAAACCGACTGAACTACCTATCTGGGGAATCTTAAATATGGAAGTCAGAGTCAGATGTAAAAAATACATCTTTTCAACAATATAATGGTGAAGTCAATAGAAGAAATTATAATGGAGAAATACAAATAAAGGGTAAAAATGCGTAAAAATATTGAGGAAAATATAAATTAGTAATAAGGTGGTTGAGGTTCCTCTTGAAAAATACCAGGATGCAACTTGAACTCAGATTTAGATTCAGGCAAGATTTATTTACTGCCCACTTTGTGCCAAAGACTATGCAAGACATTTTCACATGTGTTCTAGTTACTTAAAGGTCATAAACTTAGACTCTTGAGCCAGATATCTTTGAATAATATCTATGAGCCTGTATGGAATAGGACATTATACTTCTTTTTAATGAAATACACTGTGATTGTTAATTTTATGTGCCAACTTGGCTTGACTACAGTGGCTGGTTGTTTGGTCAAACACTAGTCTCGATGTTACTGGAAAGTTATTTTTTAAAGAAGATTAACATTTACCACCATTTGACTTTAAGTAAAGTGGTATGTCTTCCATAGTGTGGATGGGTCTCATACAATTAATTGAATGCCTTAAGAACAAAAACAGAGATCTCCCAAAGAAGAAATTCTGCTTCCAGATTGCAACATAGAAATTCTGTCTGACTTTTCACTTTTTAAGCTCAAGACTTACAACATCAACTCTTATTTGCTGACTTGTCCTATGGATTTTGGATGTGCCAGCTGCCACAAATGTATGTCAATTCCTTAAAATAAATCTCTCTCTCTCTCCCTCTCTATATATATCCTATTGGATCTGTTTCTCTAGAGAACTGTGACTAACACATATACCAACTAAGCTAAAAGTCAGTTCTAATTCTTCAAAATCCATTAAGAAAAATCTCTTTGATCATTTTGGGTATGACAGCCTATATGTAACATATAATTTACTGATTAACACATTAAGTGTCCTGACTGTGTAATCTTAATTTCATCAATTTCTCACCTATAAAATGAGGACTGAGTATAGTACTGCCTTCCAGAGAAGTTGTGAACATTAAGTGAGATAATGAAATGTCTAGTACAGTGCCTGGCACACCTAAGGTCTCCTTACATATCAGCTATTTTTTTTTTACCCTTAAAATAATCCTGGAAATATAATTTACAAATAAGAAAACTGAGGCAGAGTGAGGTTAAGTAACTGTTAAGACATTAAACTAATTCCTTTGATTGTGAAATGATGGCTACATTTCCTAATGCAGCTCCTTTTTCCTGGGTTTTGTTGTTCTTTCAGTATTTTAAATCTGCTAATAGCTGAGATATTAAAGTTTACATAAAGAACAACTGAAAAAAGTTGAAGAATAGCACAAGATACAAGAAGAGTAAAAAAATTGCAAAATAGGTCATTAATATTGAAACCACTTTAGGATTGGTTTACATAAGAGCAAAGTTTGGTTTGTTCTTAGGATTGATAAAGGGGTTCTTGTAGAATTCTGAGAAGTGATCGTAAATTGAGTTTAAATTGCTTCTTTACATTTGCCTTTATGTTTTATATACATCTAGTAGAATTACTGTTGATTGAAATATAGATCAATACTTGGTAATATAAAGACATAAATAATTATACAATTTTAATCCGGTTAATATTTTACTTGATGTTAACATATAAATAAATATCATATCTAAAATAAACAATTTTAGGTCAAATTTGGAGTGAATTTTGAGAAATTAATAGTAAAATTTAGGGAGTGCCTAGGTGGCACAGTTAGTTAAGTGTCCGACTTCGGCTCAGGTCATGATTTCACAGCTGTCAGGTTCTGTGCTGACAGCTCAGAGCCTGGAGCCTGCTTGGGATTCTGTGGCTCCATCTCCTTCTGTCTCTCTCTGTCTCTGTTTCTGTCTCTGTCTCTCTCAAAAATAAATAAACATTTTAAAATAGTAAAATTTAGTTTAGGACAATTTTGGGTTAAAAATACTATATTGGGGTACCTGGTGGCTCAGTCAGTTAAGTGTCCAACTCTTGATTTCAGTGCAGGTAATGATCTCACAGTTTGTGGGATCAAGCTCCTCCAGCTTGGGCTCTTCACTGACAGCAGTGGAGCCTGCTTGGGATTCTCTTTCTCAGCTCTTACCCCACTTGCACTTTCTCTCCCTCTCTTTCTCTCTCAAAAACAAATAAACTTAAAATATACTACGTTGTCCTATCACATACCCTGTCAGAGATATTGATAATATAGAACGAAGGTTGTCTTCTTAAGAAAAAATATTATGGGTGCATATTTCTCCATGGTGTCTAGAAACATAGTGGGGCTGAATCCAAATGACTGAAATGTTATCATCTTACATAAACTTTATGATATTAATTTCCTAAGACATTAAGTCTTTTACATTTCTGACTTTGGTGATTTTAGGTTGGAGCAAACTGAATGTAAAGGGTGGTTAGCTGTTCTTGATTAAAACATTCACACACACACAATAGAGTCTGTTCTTCTTTATATGTAATAGAAGGATTTAAAAAGTGGTTTAAAGAGCCATTTTTCTTTTCTTTTCTTTTTTTCTGGAGAGAGAGAACATGAGAGTGGAGGAGAAAGGCAGAGGAAGGGAGAGCAGGAGAGAGAGACAAAATCTCTTTTTAAGTTTCATTTATTTATTTTGAGAGAGAGAGCATGAGCAGGGGAGGGGGAGAGAGAATCCCAAGCAGGCTCCATGCTGTTGGCACAGAGCTGTATGCAGGGCTCGATCCCATGACCCTGGGGATCATGACCTGAGCCAAAATCAAGAGTTGGACACTCAACCAACTGAGCCACACAGGTGCTCCTATAGAGCCACTTTTCTGAGAGTAGTAGAGAATAGTGTTGCACAAAGATTTGTGTATACACATGCATATTTATGCTCTATTTTTAACAAGCCATGGTTGAGGAGATATGTGAAATATGTCTTTATTGGAGTAGCCACATGTGATTGGTCACCTTTATAGACATAGATATGACTACACATGTATGATAAAGTTGAAGGAAATGGACAATTTCCTTGTAAAATTGAGAGGAAATAACTCATGCTTAACCTGATTTAATCCTGTGCTCTCACAGTATACCAACCCCACCCCTCCCCGACTCTGTCTCCTTACTCCTCTCTCTCAAGCTTGAGCGAACTCAAGAGAGTTCATGAGGAGGATATGTTCATCTGGTTTTAATCAAGAAAGAAGAATTAGTAGGCAAAGAGAAAATTTTAAGTTTTTCTCCTATAAAATATACTGGGGGTTCCTGGGTGGCTCAGTCGGTTAAGCATCCGACTTCAACTCAGGTTATGATCTCATGGCTCGTAGTTCAAGCCCCACATCGGGCTTTGTGCTCACAACTCAGAGCCTGGAGCTTGCTTTGAATTCTGTGTCTCCATCTGTCTCTGCCACTTCCCTGCTCATGCTCTATCTCTGTCTCTGTCTCTCTCTCTAAGAAGTAAATAAACATTAAAAAAATTAAATATACTGTATTTCTGTACAGATATATTCAAAGACTTGAAGTTTTCAATGGCCTATGAGATTTTCAAATATTTTCATATAAATTTGAATCTTTAAAATTAAACTAACTGGCTCTAGAACACAAAAAAAGGAAACCACAACATCAAAATGAATAAATGTTTAATTAAATGTCTGCATAACATTATGTCACTTCATTAATTATTCAATTTGTATTAATAAAAGATTTATTACATTTGAAAACAGTTTGGTGGATAAATTTTTCCACTTTTCAAGAATTTCTAAGTCTAAAAGTGTGAAAAAACATAGCCAGTCATATATTATATCAATAACACACAGCCAAATAATTTCTAAAACAAATTCATGACATTTCTTTCCCCAAATTTTATAGTAAATAATTAGTGTTGAATGTGGGTGTGCTTTCATATGTTTGTGATGATGCATGCTGTGCCTTCCTAAAGGGCTGACCAAGTTTTTAAAGCAGCTCACTTTTAATTCATCCGTTACTGTGCCATGATAGAAAGAAACACATGTTTGTTTCACATTTCACTGCTTTAAAAACCTTTCCAACTAGGGAGGACCTTAGACTATGTTCTCTGGAATCAGTCTCTTGGCAGGATTATTGTGGAGTATTCTCAGGAGATGCACCTAGAAGGAAGGGGAGAGGGCAACTGGGCAGAGGGAGAGGCTGTCTACACTGTGGTTGTAAGAGAGGGCTCAGCTGATCCTACAGTGAACTCTAGTGAACTCTGGAGCTAGGATGCACCTTCAAAGCTGTCCCAAATTGGGGCAGGGAGCAAGGCCTTCAACTCCCTCCATCAGCCAATTATTGGTCACATCTTTCCTCAGAGGGGACATAACATTTGGCAGACAGCTCTAGACAACTGAAGGAAACACATTAGTGAGAAAATCTGGAGATGGAACATCACAATATGTATACCCTCTAGGGAGTATCAGATTACCTCACACCAAAACTCAGCCCATATGTTGCAGCTATAGATAAAGGTATATTGGGCATGGGTGAGATTTCATCCAGTTCATTAGTTTATCAGATTAATACAATGGTAATAATGTATTCCTGGAGAAAGGATGCCCTTAGTCTTCACAGAAGTTTAATATTAAAGTACAACCAGTGTACGAGACCAATCTAGCAATGCAATATTAAATGATCATAGACTACCCGAACACTCTAAATTCTGAACTAGTAGTATTTTATGTAAAATTGATATGTACAATTCTGGATTTAATTTATCTTGGTTAAATCACAATCTACAGTAATTATCTTGTAAGATTCTATTATTAGGCTAGACGCCTGAATGCATTATATCACTTAGTTTTCAAAATATGATTCTTACTTTAAAGAATAGGAAACTCATGTTTAAAGAGTTGATGTAACTTGTCCGAATTCACACAAGGTGTAAGACATGAATGACAGAATTAATTCAAATCTTTTTGACTCTGACGTTCAGATTTTTCCCTCCAATCTACCATGTTGCCATTCTAATCCGGAATAAATTGTAAAAAAATCTTTTAAAATACATGCAAAAATAATGTAAAATTATGCCCTGCAAAGTGAAATAAAGCTAATGTGAATACTAATTTCATTGTAAATATAATTTGCTACTTTGTACCACATGCTGTTTAAAGTGGTTCCCTTGAATAGACTCTCCACAACTCTAAAAAGGATATGCTATCATTTTATTATCCCCTTTTTAGGAAATTGGTAAAATAAGGTATGGATGGTGTTAGGTAACTTCCTAAAGTTATATTGCTTTAAGCAGTACACTTGGCATAATCCTCTTGCCGTGTGACTCCAGATACTCCTCCTACTTAATCACAAAGTTCTGTGCCTCTTTGGCTTAATGTTGATGTATCATGATTCAAGTGCTGGTATACCACGTTGCTTTAAAAAAGAAAGTGTTCCCATTGACACATATTTCTGGGAGCCAACATCAATGTGTATAATATCTAGAAAATTTGAAGGACTTTACATGAACAGAATCTGAGAGTATTATTTTTGAACTGAGGTAATGCTTTGGCCTTTGTCCCTCACAATAGTAGTTATAAAAGTATACTCAAATGACACATGTATTGCAAAATGTGGGTGAGGTTTTTTTTTTTTTTTTTTTTTTTTAAATTTTTTTTTTCAATGTTTTTTATTTATTTTTGGGACAGAGAGAGACAGAGCATGAAAGGGGGAGGGGCAGAGAGAGAGGGAGACACAGAATCGGAAACAGGCTCCAGGCTCTGAGCCATCAGCCCAGAGCCTGACGCGGGGCTCGAACTCACGGACCGCGAGATCGTGACCTGGCTGAAGTCGGAGGCTTAACCGACTGCGCCACCCAGGCGCCCCAATGTGGGTGAGGTTTTGAAGCAGGTCACTTTATGAAAGAGAAAGAGCAGTTAGCAACATAGCTCAAGAATTGTTGTTTTGATCTCTCATCAAAAGAGCCATCCAAAAAGATCTCTATATCAAAATAACAACATTGTACTTTCCCTAAAGTTGATGTATTTTTTAGACACTATCTTACATTTTTTTAAAGAATAAAGGATAGAAGACACATTTAACCAACCATTTTGAGCTATACAGGGAAAGATGATTTTTTTTTCTCTGAAGAGGTTGTTTTTTAAAGTTCCTCTCCTTTCTAATGCATAATCAAACATTAAAAGAAGGTATTGATTAAAGTATATGAGTCAGTAATTCTATATTTAAATAGAAAACAAAATTTTTGTGGCTATTTACAGGTCTGAGAAGTATTTGTGAGTTTTTGATCAACACTTAGTTAGAGGGGCTTTCTCCTATTATAATGGCATTGTACAAATGATCGAAACTGAGAAGACAAAAACATGAACATATTATCTTTTAAATTATGTTACAGCCATATAATTAGGATTGTAGGAATAAATATTCTTACCACCAAGAACAAATATTTATAATAATTATTTCCTATGTCTCAGAGAATATTTTAGTATTAGTCAAGGTAAAAAAAATAGTGTTTGAATTCTTGGCTTAAAGACATGCACTATGCATGTGTAAGCTTTGATGGGTACTAAAGGACACTTCTTCCTAGCTTTGACCCTTAGGTTGGAAATAAAAGCATGTTGTTATTTTCAGGGAGAATAAGATCCATTTCTAAACATTTTAGAAATCTCAGGGCTTTTTGCTCCTCATAAATAGACAAATAAATGGCCACATTAGCAATTGCACTTCAATGTGGCCAAGGACATTTTTAAAATGTCACAATTCAGGGTTAACACTCTCAGTTTTGACATTTGGCCTTCAGATTTTTCTTCTTAATTGTTTGCTGTCTCATTTCTATATACAGGGATTTAAGGTCAAATGCATCTCTTTCCTGCATTGCCATAACATAGTGTGTCCAAGTTTTAAATATTTCATATATTGTGGGCTACCAGACGTTCCCAAGTTCTATACTGGTTTAAACATTTTGAATATAAGGTCTTCTGCTCAGACCAAAATTGCCCCCAACAAGGATTGCCAGTTACTTGATTCCAACTACAAGCTGCTTACTTAGCAGATGCTTGTGGGTTTGTTTTTCTAGATCAGTGGAAACAATTTGGGCTAGTTTTGCAAAAGCAAATATGAATGCAGCCTACACATAGCAGTGTGCTGTTATATAAGAAATAGAATATATTGTCAAGGTGATGCTGTTAAAGATTAACTGATTGACATAACTAGGACTTAAATTTTCTTTTTAAATCAGTATCACTTCCAGAGTGGCACCAAGTAAACTGAAGTGTGTCCTCCCCACACTGCCCACTTAAGAAGTCTTAAATACAAAAATATTCTAAATCTATGGGCATAGAATATTGAACTTCTTGCTGGCTCACACCATCCACTGAGAACAACAGAAAATTAAAACATCATGGGATGGTGGTTTTAACATAGAAATGTTCAGTTTAATCAAGAATCCATGCTATTCATTCCCATTCAACAAATGTATATCAAGAATCTTTTATGTCACATATTGGGTGAATTACTAAGGAAACAAAGAAAAAAAGTTGTTTCTTGCAAGAAATTCTAGGAGCCTAAAGACTGATTTCTGTTTCACATGCCACTCTGCATATGATTTGCCTTTGTCTCTCTCATGAGACTATTATGACCTTCATAAATCATTATAAGCATCAGAATACATACTATGTCCTTAATTGCCATTCCAAGGATATGCTATATTTAAGGCAGAGTTCTTCTGTCCTCACCCTCTACCACAGCTATGGAATGTGGACTTAGACTGTTCTTAGGAAATATAAGTAGCTAAATTCTGTATATCAATAGGACCCCATCCCCTTGGCCACAGCTGAAATGACTAAGGATGGGCAACTATTCTATGACTGACAATTTGTGAGCTAAACAATGGCTCTGCTGTGGCTTTGAGAAAAGGCTTTGTCCAACTATGGGCAAAGATGATTGGTTAAGTTAGTCACAAACTTTCTCTGAGGATTTTGAATTAGTGAAACAAACAACAAAAAGTTTACTGTAACAAGCGAAGCAAAAAGAGATAAAGAGGAAAGATAGCATGTAGGAACTATGGGGCAGCAAAAGCTCTGAATAAACAAACACCAAGACACAGAGAAGAGAAAAGAAATAATAAAATGCAATCATTGGGGCTGAAGTGATACACATAGAGAATGACAAGAGCTGCAAATTCCTGGAAAAGCAAAAACCCTGACTTCCATGATCTCTGAATTGGCCATGTATCTGGTTCTTGGATTTTTCTCTGTTACTTCTCCACTGTAGTCTTCTAATACCCATTATTTAAGAGTCTCTGCTCCTTTTTATTGAAATAGTCTGAAATATTTCATTACCACAAATGTGGAAACTATGTACAAAATGCCCTAATAAGTTACCAAAGTAGAGTTTTAGGTGCTTGACCCTGAGGAATTTGTAATATATTGTCAGAAACAGAAACAGAAAATAGAAAATAAATCACAAATAAGCATATAGATGTACATATAGTCCATGGCTGATCATTTTTTAATGATCTTTAGATATACCCAAGAATGACGATAGTTGTGATATGTCCCTGAATGCAGCCACTCTGACCCTGTATGTTCAAGGGAAATGTCTTGTCATGAAGAAATGTGCATGGTATTTCAAAGAAGAAGAATTTAGAGTCAGGACTGAAATATGAGAAATTATGTTTTCAAGAAAGATGTGAGAAATTAAAAAAAAAAGTGAATGCCAGCCAAGTTACTGGCATCACTCTAGAGTTTATCACATATATGATCTCAGTTAATCCTTTTGGAAGTAAATATTCTAAACTATAAAAATGAGAGTATTGAGACTCAGGGAGTTTGTAGTAACTTCTCCAAAGTCAAGCTTGAAAGTGGAACTTACTGCTTTCTGGCTCTAAAGCCCACATCGCTTGCATTTAACCAGTATGACGGCTCTTTATTTACTACAATCATTTTATGTCAGAAAAAGCATAACCTCATGCACACAAGAGCCTCTGACTCTTTTCCTGAACCTTCTAGAAAGGAAATTCTTGCTAATCGTAAGTGCTGTTAAGGAAAGAACTATCTTCACCTAATAAAATGGTGTCTGGACATGCAGTAGGTGGTTAAGAAATGTATGTTAAACAAATACTTTGAAGGGCATTTCTACTTTACAAACAATATCACAGATTATCCAAAATCAACATTGGCTATCCACATACGGCTTTGATTGTCTTACTACAGTTGCAAAAAAGCAGATTTTCTTACTATTTGGGAGATGCAAACCCAGTTAAAATTTAAGACTGTGAGCTCTAGAGATTGTATCTGTATTTAAAACTTGACTGCCACGTCATAGTTGGGTTGCTTTAAGCACATTATTTAACCTTTCTAGTCTCAATTTCCTCAAGTATAATGAGTTAATAGAAGATAATGATATGTTTTGTGTGAATATTACATGATTTAATATTGTGCAATACTCAGAACAGTACCAGGGAAATGAAGAGGACTCAATAAATGTGAGCTATTTCAACAGGACCTCCAAGAGTCTTTATTCAATATCGCTCCAGTTTATACCCCTTAGTAAAGGGCAGGCCTTTCCCAGATCACTTGTGATTTACCAGAGGAGTCAGCAGAATCCTATAATGTGGCTGTATTCATGTATTTGTGATGGGGAAGGAGGGTTATCCCTGTCTCGAGCGACCTGAAACAAGTTAATAGATATCCTACTTTTAAAAGGGAGTCTTCTGAAAATTATAGAATAATAATTATTTTAGACTTTTGAGTCTTAGAGTCTCCAACACAATTACTCAACTCTGCTGTTAAACTTTAAAAACAGTCACAAATAATAGGTAAACAAATGAGGGTGACTGGGTTCCAATAAAACTTTATGGACAAAAACAGGGAGTGGGCCAAACTTGACCCAAAGTCATAGATTCTTTCTTTCTGGGTTGGGGGGTGGTGGTGATGAGGTCTCTGTTTTTAAAATATTTTTTGATGTTTATTTTTGAGAGAGAGACAGAGCATGAGTGGGGGAGGGACAGAGAGAGAGCGAGACACAAAATTGGAAGCAGGCTCCAGGCTCTAAGCTGTCAGCATAGTGCCCGATGTGGGGCTTGAACCCACAAATTGTGAGATCATGACCTAAGCTGAAGTCGAACGCTCAACTGACTGAGCCACCCAGGTGCCCCCAAAGTCATAGTTTCTTGACTTCTGCTAAAGACAATGACAGGTGGCACAGTGTTCAGGTAATAAGTATGCAGCTGGGACAATGCTTCCTGCATACATCTTGAATATTACTATGTCATCAGGGACAGACCACTTAAACTATATGACCAGTTTCTTATTTGTAAATTGGAATAAATGCCTCATGAAGTTACTTTCAGATTAAGGTTTCACTAACTTTTAGCATGCAAAGGGCTAGAAATCTCATGTAGCAAAACCAAAGTTACCATTCTATTAAGATTGCTAAATTTTTCCCTCCTCTTCTAAATGGAATCCTACTTTGCCTACTTAAGTTTGCCTCCCTCACCTTGCTTGACTGACGACTTTGAGATTTTATAATATGGAATAAGTAGAAAAGGGTAGAGGCAGGAGCATAAGATGGACATGTTGCCAGCGCTGGAGAAAATAGTTTTGTGAAAGTTTCCAAAGTCACAAATGAGGGAATATCTATAATATGGAATCAAGTAGAATAGAATACAATCAAATAGAGTAGCACAGCAAAGGGAAACAGTGATGTTGTGACATACTTTTTCTTTATTTTTATTGTGTCTGAAAATTACAAAGAAAAAAGTTTATTTTGAATTGGTTTTTGATTATAAGCTGTGTGTCTTTAATCACAAAATCATTCTGGGACTGGACAACATGGGTAATGGCTTTTTAAATATCACACATTCATAATCATGCTAGTATGTCCCCAGGTTGATTAGTGAAGATGCCAATGTTACTTGAGTCTGAAGTAGCTGTAATTATGATGTTTTAAGCCTGATTTTTGGTTGACAGACAGCAACTTCAGATAAAACAATATTTGTCAGCCTGGCACTTTTATACAAATTTGAATGATATTTCCATCTTCCTAAGTGGGGTAATACTAATGATGGCTCTTGAACAAAGGCTATACACCCTTGGTCAAAATATCACTAATTTCAAGTTGCATCTTTCCAGTTGAGTTACTGCACATTTGAAATAACTCTTAGTGAGTTTTTGATAATATCTTATTCTATTGACAATACTTAGAAGTTAAAGATTTTTTTCTTATTACTATTGGCCCATTTTTTTCTGGAGTTCTGCATTTCTGGTAGATCTCTAATCATAATATGATTCTGATGCTGATTAAAGTTTTATTCATTAAAAATACATTTTTAGGCTTGAAAATTATTTTTAAGATTTCAATAGGCTTGAAAGCATTTTTTCAAACTATGGGCATTTGTCCTACTACAATTATAACTGGTTCTTATCTCCAGAACCAACTCTTAAAACTGTTTTTTTTAGGAATAGTCTTATTCAGCACCTAGGACAGTGCCTAATTCAACTCAATTGTGTAATGAATAAATAAATGGTCATGGAGAATGGCTCAAATATAAAGCAAACTGTTATAAATACTAAATTTGAAAAAGTTCTCAGTCACAAGAAAACTAAACAAAACCTAGTGGAAGAAGACAATGTTGTAGTCTATGATACACTGGGACACTGGGCTTCCTGAAGTTTGGGGCAAATCAGGTATTGCTTACTTTCGGGATTATTCTATACATTACCATCATGTTTAAGAATCAGTTGGTTTTTATGTGGAGTGTGGGAATAAGACACACCAAGGACCCTAAAGTAAAATATTCTTTTTACCCCCATTGTCTCTCTAATGTCACCTTCTATCTGACAGGATTATACACTGGTTACTGAGTATCTCTGCAACCTTCTTTCCTCTCAGATCAACTTTGGGATTCTCCTCCAGTTAGAAAGTGATGCCTTTTTAGAACATTCATTCCTAAATTAAACTTTTATTTTCCAGGGAGAAGGTTAATAGTGTTTTGAATGAAAACAAAACACTAGGCTCACTATTGTTATAAACATGCTAATGTTAAACCAGTATCATGTTCTCCTACTTCACAGAAATAATGCACCTTTTTCAAATGCTAAGAGTATACTCTGTTGTAGAGCAAAGGTCTTCTCTACAGATAATACTACTGGGAACTAAAGCAGACACAGATATTGAAATAGTGATACTTTATTCATGACCATATGCTACTACTGATTTCTGCAGCAAGGCATGTATAAATTTATTCCTTTTTTTCTTCCTCTATTTCAATGGCCTCATAATTAACAAAAGTACAACATGTAATTATCAGATGAAACGGTAAGTAATCTAATATTTGCTGATTGACATTCAGCAACTACTATATTACTGTTATCCTGCATGGGTATGTGAAGTGTATTCATAAGATAATGTGATTTTGAAATTAAGTATAATAGATATTTTCTTCACTTATAACTTATATGAAAAAAGTTATGATTTGGAAATATTAGAGTTACTATATTTAGAACAAATCCATAGTACAGTGAAAAAGACAATGGATCTGAAAAAAATATAAACTTAATAAACATCTCTTGAATTCACATTATGTGAAATGTGCTTTAAATATAAAGATGGTTAGCACTTAATAATTTAGAAACACAAATTAAAAATTGTTATGATCTCCAAACATATCAATTATTTCATCAAATATAAATAATCTAAATACACCAATTAAAATACAAAAACTTTCGGATTGGATTAAAATTCTATTAAAAGAAACATACTTTATTTATTTTTTAAAATGTTTATCTATTTATTTTGAGAGAGAAAGCATGTGTGTGGGGGGTAGGGGTAGAGAGAGGGGGAGAGAGAGAATACCAAGCAGGCTCTATGATGTCAGCATGGGACCTGATGCACCTCTTGATTCCATGACCCTGGGATCATGACCTGAGCTAAGATCAAGAATCAGACCCTTAACTGACTGAACCACCCATGCGCCCCAAAAATGCACCTACTATTTTTTAAAGTTTATTTATTTATTTTGAGAGAGAGAGATAGAGTGGGGGAGGGGCAGAGAGAAAATGAGTCCCAAGCAGGCTCTACACCATCAATACAGAACCCAATGCAAGGCTCAATCTCACAAACTGTCAGATCATGACCTGAGCCTAAATCAAGAGTTGGACACTTAACTGACTGAGCCACCCAGGCACCCAAACCTACTTTAAATAAACCAGCATAAGTAGGTTAAGAGTAAAAGTGCACGGAAAGATATAACCTACAAGTACCAATCAAAAGAAAATTGAAGTGGTTATTTTAGTATCAGACAAAGTAGGATTCAGAACAAGGATGAAGAGAGACATTCTATAGTGATAAGTGGGCCAAACCATCAGGAAGACATCAGGAAGCTTAGATGTGTAAGCACCTAATAACAGAGCTCCAAAATACATGCAGCAAAAACTAATAGAACTGAAAGGAGAATTAAATAAATCTACAATCTTAATTGGAGGGGTTGATGTTCTTTGCTTAACAATTGATACAAAAATCAAGTAGAAAATCAATAAGGATATAGAAGGTCTGAGTAACACTATTAACTAACTTGACTTAATTGGTATTAATAAAATACTTCATCAAATAATAGCAAAATACCTATTCTTTTAAAGTGCTTAAAGAATAATCACCAAAATAGACTATATCTTGGGCCAAAAAACTAGTCCTAAAATTTAAAATAATAGAATTATATAATAAATGCTTTCTTTCCATACTTATTACAGTAGAAATCAATAAAGTAAAAAATCCAAAAAAAAATCACCAGTATTTATAATTAAATAATACATTTACAAATAGCCCATGGATAAAACAAGAAGCCACAAAAGAAATTAGAGACGTTTTGAAATGAATAAAATTGAAAACACAGCATATCAAAATTTATGGGATGTAGTTAAGGAAATATGGAGAGGGCAATTCATATATAACATGAAATAATTATTTAAAAAAGAAGAAAGTCTTGAATCAATTACCTAAACTTAGCTTACATCTTAAAAATCTAGAAAGAGAAGAGCAAGAAAAAGGGAGGAAATCATAGAGACAAGAGCAGAAATAAATAATATGGAAAATATAGAAATCGGTGTAGAAGAGATTAATAAATCTGATAAAACTCTAGCCAGACTGATCAAACGGGTGGGGGTGGGGCAGGAAGAAGGCACAAAACCAAGAATGAAAACAGAGACATGACCTCAGATCCTATATACATTAAAAAGATAATAAGGGGGAATATTAAATTCTATTAATGACCATAAATTCAACAACTTAGATAAAATGGACTAGCTCTTTTTAAGACACAAAATATCAAGGTTCACTAAGGAGGAAACAAATGGCCTAAATAGTCCTATTCCAATTAAAGAAATTAAATTAGAAATTAAAGCCTTCAACCAAAGAAAACTCCATGCCTAGATGGCTTCCTTAGTAAACTCAAACACTTAATGAAAAACCAGTTCCACACAAATTCCTTCAAAATATGGAAGAGAAGGGAACAGTTGCCAACTCATTTTATGAGGCTAGAATTATGCTAATACCAAAATCAGACAAAGATATAATAGGAAAAGAAAATTATAAGCCAATCCCCATGCAAAAATTTTCAACAAAATAATAGCAAATCAAATCCAGCAATATACTGATGTGATAACACACCATGTCCAAAACGGGATTTTGTGAAGAATGTGGGGTGGTTCAAGAATTGAAAATCAGCCAGAAATTGATATCAACATTCATTCATAGTAAAAAATCACTTGCAGTAAACTAAGTATAGAAAGTAATATCTTTGTAAATAGATGAAATTTACAAAAAGCCTACAGCTAACTTCATACTTAACATTCGAAGACTGAGGCCTTCTTCTTCTAATCAGAAACAAGGCAAGGATGTCTGTTCTTACCACTTCTATTTAACATACTGGACGTCTTATTTTGTGTAATAAAAATTTTTAAAAATGTTTAAAACGAAATGAAGAAATAAAATGGTTTTTATCCACTGATGATGCAACTGAAGAAATCTATTTAAAAATGCTATTTGAATAAGTTCATGGTTTTAAAATATGAGGTAAACATATAAAACTCAATGTATTTCTATTATTAAGAGATCAATTCTCCCCAAACTTATCTATAAAACTCATACACTTTATAGTATAATAATATTGTATATAGTTAGTTATAGTTATAGTTGTTATAGTTATAGTTATAGTTGTTATAGTTATAGTTATAGTTGTTATAGTTGTAGTTGTAGTTATAGTTATAGTTATAGTTAGTTATAGTTATAGTTATAGTTATCGTTATAGTTAGTTATAGGCAAGGCCCAACGAGTTCTGGGTTTCCTTGTGGTGAAGAACACTTCTAGTGCAATCAGAAGATTCTGATATCTTCCTCCCTGTGACCTCCTGCTGAGGAAAGTCTTTGAACTCTCAAGAGAAAACCAAGGACCTTTCCAAACTGTGGAATGTGACCTAATGGTTAAAATAAAAGCTTGACAATTATCCCCAAACACTAGTTTCTATACTGATTAGAAGTTCTTGTGTGCCATGACTCTTTCTGCAATTCTGTAACATTAGATGTTAACTTGTAGAAAACTATATAACATATAGATTATACTTGTCAGATGGAGATAGAAATGATTTCTGTTTAGTACAAAATTAATCCCAAATGTTTCCATTTAATTTCCTCTAGAACAATAAATAAATTTTATCTAAATTGGAAAAAAAAATCATGAATCAATGTGATGTGCTATAGCAAGGGAGGTATAAAATGCTATGAAAACTGAGTGGGCTGTAACTGGGTGTATAAAGGCATGGTACCAATTAGTTCCTAGATATCAAAGTTACTGCTCTTTGGTTACCTCTACAGTTTATCTGTTGCATCACACATTGCTGAAAATATTATTAATCAATTTTAATTAATTCACCAATATTTGAAAATATATCCAAATAAAGATTTCTTTCTTCCCTTGAAACATCAGAATACAAGGCAACACTTGGTTAGCCTATACACAGGGCAACAATTAGCTGGATATGAGCAGTAGCTGATCCCTACACATAAAAGATATGCTTTCTGAGATTTGCATAAAACAGGTGTTATATTTTCTTGATTCTTGCCATGGGGGCTAAGTACTTAGGGAAAAAATGATTTGTTCTGAAAGCAAATGCAGTATCAGCTCTGTAATTAAGAGATTCAGATTGAATCTTGCAACAAGAATTAAGGGGGTGTGAACCTGATATCCCTGAATTAACCTAGAAAGGATTGAAAGTACCGACAGGTTAGTAACACACCATGGTTCCTAATGGAAGCAAGTGCAAATCCTCTCTGAAGGAAAATGTTGAGAAATAATTCTCTGTGGGTCTCCTATTTCTGTGTATCTTATGGGCAGCAGCCCTGACTGTGTTACAGACTATCTTTTCAAGGGCATTTATATAGTAAAAAGCCTTGGAAGACAGACATGGTATCTCCGTAAGGAGTAAAGGAGTAATGTTTCTGTATTATTCAATGCAATAAAAGCAATCTCTTCCTCTGCATTGCAAGACAGGCATGCTTACTGACCACCATGAAAGGGTCAGGTTCCCTAAGTTCAAAGTTTCTGTCACATAACCCACTACATGTGCAGGTATCATCTGATCTGACTCACATGTCCCTTTGGGAATTTGGACCTGAGAAATCTGCATAAGAAAATGGCTATTGCTACTGCTGTGAGTAATAAGGTCTTTTGTCTCTGACCCAAGAGTGTTGTATCTTCTGCCAGTATCTATGAAATACTGTGAAATACAGTGGCAGGTTCAATTAATAGCCTGAATGTAGAGTAAAATGTCAGACCCTTCACAGTTCTAGCCTTTAAAAGAGTCATTTGGCTGTAACTATTAACATTCAAAATATATATACAATTGGATCAGGACATTTTATTTCTAGGTATCTAATTTAGAGCCATATTCTCTCAAAGGCATAAAGGCATATTAGGATATTTATTGCAATATTGTTTAAACCTAAATACATACACAGGATAACTTCTGTAGCTAAATTGTAGGACATCCATCAGTTATATGGAGTGACTATATAATGTTCTATAAGTTAACCATGTAACTGTAGTGACTAAATTATAGAACATCCATCAGTTATATGAAATGAGGTAAAGCTACATATACTTATGTGGAAAGATTTTCTGGGCATCTATTGGGGAAAAGAAGCAAACTCAAATGATGCAAACTTCTGGTATAATATCATATTTATTTATTTTTTTAAATATTTATTTTTGAGAGAGAGAGAGAGACAGAGTGCTAGCAGGGGAGGAACAGAGAGAGAGAGGGAGACACAGAATCCGATATAGGCTCCAGGCTCTGAGCTGTCAGCACAGAGCCTGACATGGGGCTTGAACCCACAAAACGTGAGATCATGACCTGAGCTGAAGTCAGAGACTTAACCGACTAAGCCACCAAGGTGCCCCAATATATCATATTTATACAAACATTCATAATATATTCTCTCTCTCTCTCTCTCTCTCTATATATATATATATATATATATATATATATATATGTTCTGAGAGGTTGCCTACTAAAGTCTTAATATTATAACTATAAAGAGCACTGTAATTGAGAAGTGACTCTCCAGTGGTCATGGGCTTTAATTTATCAGATTGGTTAAATTGTTAAGAAATATCAACATATTGACATAAATCAAAGTAAATGTAGTTATATAGATGTTATGCAATTATTAAAAATTAATGAATATTCATTATCCATTTATCCCCCAAGTCACACTCATGAGGGTAACTTTTTGTCTGAAGATTGGATTTCTTTCTTTTCCTCCAAATGCTGATGTACTCTCTTGCTTCCTGTTCCTGATTTCTGGTCTTTTGTCCCATGAATATATTTATTATTATCAATATCATCAATATTTATTTTATTATTATTTACATTTTTATAATTCTGTATACTTGCAATATAATCAGCAAAGTTACCAATGACAAAACAACTATCATAATAGCTATGTTTATGATAGTCCAATGATTTATATAACCTCTTTGCAAGTATGTGGATATTACATGTTATGAGGGAACATATAAATTGGTACACCATTTTTGGAAATAAATTTGCACATATATTATAAAATTTATCATTTGAACATCTTACAAACCTCAAATTCTTCTCCTCATGAGACATTTGAACATGTTCACCAGGGGAGACATACAAACATGTTTATGGTGGTATTCTCCATGTTATTAAAAAAGCTGGAATAACTGAGATATCTATAGACTAAATAATGGATACAAACATTATGGTATGGTCATTACTGAGGATTTATGTAATAGTGGAAAAAGAACAAAGTGTGGTTTCAGAAAAAGATGTGGGTAATTCTTAGAACCACAATATTGAGTGGAAAAAGCAAGTAAGAGATAATATTAAGTGTGATAATGAATGAATTATGATAATTTTTTTAATGAAAAAAAATTCTGGATGCATGCATATTTGTTTGGGACAGATGACAGAAGAGGTAAGGAGCAACATCCAAATAAATGGAACCATGTTGGTGATATTTCAGCTCTTCACTTAGGTGCTGGTTCAGAATTATTAATTTTCTGATTTGCTTCATAATTTACAAATGTATACAGCAAGAATATATACAGTCTTCCATATGTATCAAAATACTACATACCCATGTAAAAATATCTTGCATATCACCAATCATCTTTATATTGAATAAATGTCTATGGATAGTGTTTATTTTTGTTTTTTCAAGGAGATACCTTAACCTCTGCCCTGTTGGGCTTTGGGTTTTTGCAGGTAAATAACATAATCTTATTCTGTGTCAAAGCCCATGTGACCACTTGCAAAGCAAGATGACAATGTCTTGAGTAACTTATCAAGCAGACAATAGGTATTTGCCTAAAAGATGCATTTTCACAATTGTGAATTATGGTTTAAGAATAAAAATATTTCATACCAGGAAACAGCATAGGTGCTACTGGAAGCTTCATGCTGTGTAATGGAAGAGAGGATTATTTTTTTATGGCCCATGGTTTCTATGAATAGAATTAACCAGACACCAATTATCACCTCATTGAAAGGATAAGTCACTGTGGCTTCTACAGCTGAGATCAAACTCATTTCTTTTGCAATGAGAATTAATTAGAGTTGGAGAGAGCTATACTGAAGGGT
Organism: Panthera onca; assembly: GCF_046562875.1. Taxonomy (NCBI): domain Eukaryota; kingdom Metazoa; phylum Chordata; class Mammalia; order Carnivora; family Felidae; genus Panthera; species Panthera onca. The sequence goes on from NC_138351.1 coordinate 35,320,169, forward strand.
TAGGATGCACTGCAAATTTGAAAAACTCTTTATTTTAAGCAACTCAAGGGAAAATATGTTCCAATTAGTGCATAATGTTAATAAGCAATGATCTTATTTATACACAAGTACTTTAAAGAAATACTTTAAAAAGAAAACATAAAACAAGCCATTAAAAGTATCCTCTTTTTGTGATGGCTGTAATTGAAGAAACATAAAAATTCGGTAGGTGTATTATTTATTTTTAACTGGCAAACAGGCTCTACAGAAAGGGTTATCTTTGCTTGAAAGTGTGTTCCTGGGTGGTGAATAAAGAGAGATGATTGGCTTCTTATCATAGCTCAAAAACATATCAGATAAATATGCCCACCAGCCTATTTGGACACAGCAGTAGATATTACCATCTGCTCCCAAATATGCCTGCAACCCTGTAGCTCTTCCAGTTTGGCACCCGAATTTATGGGAAAGAGCGTGACGTCCTAGGATGTACTGATTTCTGAAAAGAGCCTTGAAAATGTATTCCTGGTGACACAGAGTTGTGTAAATAGCTGGGCTTACTTCAGCCATTCTAATTTTTTGGAGGGAATAGCACCCTCAGAATTCCTCTTCTATGTTGGGATGGAATGACATGACCTAGAAAATTTAGTATCCTATTGGAATGAGCAGGTAGACAGAACATTGCTCAGGAAGATGATTGCCACATTTATTTGTTTGTACCAAACAAATGAAACCAGCAAAATAAAGGAAAAATTTGACAGCAAAAATGTATACAATTGGCATCTTTACAGGTATGGTAAAAAGTCCAGGGAAAATTGTAGCCACATTTTGAAGAGAATGTTTCTGTCCTGCATCCAGAAATGTTTCTAGGCAGGTCCATTCCCTCTTTCATATTATGTTTTGACAGTCCTAGATATAAGAATCGGTAGTGAACTCATAGTGACATAATGTATAATTCCTAAGCTTAAGAAGCTTCCTATCTCATTTTATATTACCAACTTTGATTTTCCTAATTTTCATTTGTACCATATCACCCAGATTAACTTCATTGCTTAAGGATTTACAATACATTAATTTGATTTCACATACATATAGATACCTTAATGTGAATACAGGTTTATTTTGTTAATTTTTATTATAGTTGGTTATTTAAAAAGAATAAAGATGGGCCACCTGGGTGTCTCAGTCGATTAAGCATCTCACTTTGGCACATGTCATGATCTTATAGTTCATGAGTTCAAGCCCCATATTGGGCTCTCTGTTGTCAGCACAGAACTCGCTTCAGATCCTTTGTCTCCTTCCTGATGTGCCCCTCTCCCACTTGTGCTCTCTCTTTCTCTCTCTCTCTCTCTCAAACAATAAGAGCTTCAACAAATAAACAATAATGATGTTCAGCAAATAAACAACTAGTATTATAGTTGTGATGAAGTATCTTTCAGAAAGACCTGAGCTTAAATGGATGCTTGTGAATTCTACTGCTGGGTGAAATTTAGGATGCTAGGTAGATACTTATTTCTTAATTTCAAGAAGATGGAGAGAACATTAATTACAGACAGAAGATGTTCTTGAGTGAGCAGAAGGATTTTGCTGGCAGCTCTATAAAAATACACCTGTGCAGATATGATTAGTATGCTCCCTTCCCATGAAATCAAGAATAGGAATGGAAGAGGATTCTGAAGATATTCTTGGCGAATTAAAGAGGCAGCAGACCAGGATGTGAAGATAAAACCAAAGTGTCTGCACAAGATTGTCATGACTGACATTTACAAATTAGGGAAACTAATAGGAGAATTATTATCTTTTGTGACACCTGATTTAAAAATATCTGAAGCATTAAAACCATGCTATTATCCACAAACAACTTGAGAAGGTAAAGACAGGATATGTATCTGTCACTTATGCATGTTACTCTACTCAGTTATTTCTAAATAACCCCACTATTAGCTCACATGTACAGTGAGATTATTTTTACCTTAAATCCTTAATGTGGGAGAAAATTATTCCTTGACTGTACATATAGAAACTCCTGTTTCAATTATTCCATAATTCTAGGACTACAAATAATTTTAATATTTTTTCTAAATCTGCTATCCTGAACAATTGATAGGAACTAAATACTGACATTCCCTGACATGACAAGGCTATACTTGCATGGCATTTGAAAGACAAACAAACAAACAAACAGCAACAAAACCACAACCCTTTGGGGTTGGCTTGATTTAATACTTATCATAAATGATAAAAAAAAAATCACCATCTGTTGAGACAATGTACTTGTCAGTGTCTCAAAGGCAAGCATATAGAACCTCCTTTTAAATTTAAATATTTTCCTGGTTGTATACAAGATTATTGAAGATCACAGCTGGGGTTTTATTGCATATGTTTTATAAATATCTAGGGTATAGCTGCCATTCTATTTTTAATAGCTTTTTATAGCATTTCCTGTCACCCAGATAAAAAAGCAAAAAAGAGGAAGTCACAATGTGCCTCTATTTTCTTTATTGAAGTAAAATTGATATACAACATTGTATGATATGACCACCAACAGGTAGTGCCTGGTAGGGACAATGATCTAAGCAGAAAAAAAGGCCAATTTGAGCCACTGAACCAAAATCATGCTGCTGGAAATGTGGCTTCTTCCAACTCATTGAAAGATAACTGCCAGCAAAGGAGTGTAGAAAAGGTGGCTTTCAGCCATTTGGCATTCACCAGCATGTAGGCCAGATCTGCTCCAAGAGCCTAATCATCATCAATCAGCAAGATAACAACTCACCCTCTCATTGATTTGGAGCTGAAAGATTTGCTTTCCCACCATGGTTACTTATTACATAGATAATTTAGCCCATGTGGAAAAACAGTTTCTTAAATATACAGACTACAGTAGTTTCACAATGGGATTATATATGGAAGTTACTTATAAGTGATTTGTTACCTTTGAACAAATGAACATATTTAGTAAATTAACCTGATGGAGATTTCTTCTTAATTTTGGGAATAGTATTTTGAGAAAAAACAAAAATGACACAACTGAAAAAGTTACAAAAACAAAATTTGTGAATTTCTAGACTTTATTTGGTGGGGTTAGATAATTTTCTAATATAATCTAGTCATTATTGTTTTCTAACGGTTAACCCTCAGACACAATTTTTTAATAAGATTTTTTTAAAGTTTATTTTTGAGAGAGAGAAAGAGAGAGAGCAAGCGAGGTGGGGGCAGAAAGAGATGAGGTGGGGGAAAGAAAGAATCCCAAACAGGCTCTGCAAAGCCCCATATGGGGCTCGAACTCACCAACAGTAAGATCATGATGTGAGCCAAAATCAAGAGTTGGACACTTAACTGACTGAGCCATCCAGGAACCCCAAACCACAGATACAATGTAAAAAAAAAGGCTTTAGGGAAGTCTTTTTATCATTTAATTTCATTGGAGAAGAGGTTTTTGTTTGCTTCACCATACTAACTTCATAGACAGCTTAGTGACACTTTATACATTGTTTTAAGCAAATGTCTCTTAAAAAAGAACTATCAGACCTCTGCTTAATTCGCGTGAAAAATACTGGTAACTCATTTGGGATTAAAAGAAAATGTGGAATAAATAAATAAATGTGATGAATTTATGTAAGTTAAATGTAAATGTATTATTTTAAAGAAACTAATTGCTCACAATAAATAATTCTTGGTTTAAATTTCATATAAATAATGTGGGAAAAACTTTGGAGTAATTGTCTTCTTTAAGGTATCCTCTCCATTTCTGTTAAAAAAAAATAAAATAAAAGGAACAAAGAACCGACAGTTAAACCTACACGTTTTGCAGGTACTGAAACTTTCCATTTGAAGATGAAGCAGCTCTCCTAAACACAAAGCCATCACTGCAAATTGGTTTTGATAGTACAAAAGGAAATTTGGCCATCAGATAGAGCAAGGCTTAGCAAATTTTTTGTAAAGGACTAAACAGTAAATATTTTAGGCTTGCAGGCCATACAGTCTCTGTCACAAATATTCAACTCTGCTTTTGTGACATCAAACCAGCCAGACAATAAATGAATGAGCAAGGTTGTATTCCAATAAAAATTTATGGGCATTGAGGTTTGAAATTCATATAATTTTCATGTGTCATGAAATATTATTATTATTTAAAAATTTCCCCCAAACATTAAAAAATGTAAAAAACATTCTTAGCTTACAGACTGTAAAAAAACAGGTGGTGAGGCACATTTGGCCAATGGACCATAGTGTACTAATCCCCAAGATGAATGATGAAGTTTTGGTTTATATATACACTCATTCCTACTCAGGTAGGTGTTTTGTGAAGGCTGTTTGATGGTAATTAGGTTTGCAAAAGAGTTATTTCTAAAGATACTCAAGCCTACTGTCATTTTCACAGAATGTCACTGCTGTCAGCCAAAACAAGTACTGTGAGAACCATTTTTGGTAGCATCTTGTGAGAGGCTCGTGAAATAGGAGCTTGGAGATAAGTTTTAACTGAATTGCATTGAACAATTTGGTACTTAGTGTCTACTTACTTTCTGCCTCATTGATACCAAACCATTCATTCAGAGGCATATTCACTTAGTCATTCCTTTGTTTATTCTATCATTCCACACTAAATGCCAGGCACTTCCCTAAGCACTGGAGAAACAGGTAAATTAGACATGATTCCTGAGCTGCAAGAACTTATAATAGCTGTGAGACAAACAAACTAATTGCTGTCTTCCCAGTGATATGTGTGAGATACAAGAAGAGAATCCCAGGACACCATGGAAGGGAAAAGATGACTTGGCAAGACAGAAGGTACAATGAAGACTTCATAGAAACAAATCTGTTTGAGACATTTAAAGAAAAGAATACTTATTGCCCATAGCCTCAGATAATATGTGTAATAATTTATTCATACTAAAGTGTAATAATTCCTTGCATAGTCTATATTTACAGAATTTTTGGAATGATAGGCTTCTTAGTGGTAACTCATTTGGATTCTCAAATTTAATTAATGAGGGAAAAGGGGCCCTGAGAGAAGTGAGAAGTTCAAGATCACCCAACTCTTTATTTTTTTATTATATGAAATTTATTGTCAAATTAGTTTCCATACAACACCCAGTACTCATCCCAAAAGATGCCCTCTTCAATGCCCATCACCTACCCTCCCCCCCTCCCACCCCCCATCAACCCTCAGTTTGTTCTCAGTTTTTAAGAGTTTCTTATGCTTTGGCTCTCTCTCCCACTCTAACCTCTTTTTTTCTTTTTTTCTCCTTCCCTCCCCCATGGGTTTCTGTTAAGTTTCTCAGGATCCACATAAGAGTGAAAACATATGGTATCTGTCTTTCTCTGTATGGCTTATTTCACTTAACATCACACTCTCCATCCACACACGTTGCTACAAAGGGCCATATTTCATTCTTTCTCATTGCCACGTAGTACTCCATTGTATATATAAACCACAATTTCTTCATCCATTCATCAGGTGATGGACATTTAGGCTCTTTCCACAATTTGGCTATTGTTGACAGTGCTGCTATAAACATTGGGGTACAAGTGCCCCCATGGATCAGCACTCCTGTATCCCTTGGGTAAATTCCTAACAGCGCCATTGCTGAGTCATAGGGTAGATTTGTTTTTAATTTTTTGAAGGAACATCCACACTGTTTTCCAGAGCAGCTGCACCAGTTTGCATTCCCACCAACAGTGCAAGAGGGTTCCCGTTTCCCCACATCCTCTCCAGCATCTATAGTCTCCTGATTTGTTCATTTTGGTCACTCTGACTGGCGTAAGGTCACCCAACTCTTTAAAGGTGACATTAAATTTTAGAATTCTTCAGTGCCAATTCCATATTGTTTCCAATACACGAAGCCTTCTTTGCCTCTTTCATAGCTTTTTACTGATTGTACATTGTTTATTCTCTCTTTTCTATGCAGATTTGCTAAGTCAACTTGCAGAGCTCTTATCTTTTCTTCAGCAATTTCTTAATGACTGTAGTTAATAAAATTGAGAAAACGAAATTGGAAATAATGCTCCAATGGTGTTAATTTTTTTTTTAATTTTCTGCTGGTCTGAAGCAAAAATACAATTACCTTAGCTCAAACTCAGCATATTGTGTATTTCGTTCTAGGTTACTTTATAAATTGCAATTACCTTCATTTGTGGCTCTCACAAGATTATAGGTGACTGAGTACTTCATCAGCTAAGATCAGAATTTCCCATGGCACAAACAAAACACTTGTATAATGATCTAGGAGAGTGGATTAAACATACTAAATGAGAGAGCTACACACTGAAAATGTTCACAGGATTATCAGTTTAGCTTTTCAAATCCATTTGATGGAAGTGAAACTGATGTAGCTGTGCTTAAGTGTCAGTGCCATTTTGGAGTTTAAACTTTTAAATTTCTGACTTTCAGCTCTTTGAGGCTTTCACCATTCTCAATGCTGAAGAGCGGGATCTACACTCTCCCCTTCCCCCAACCCCCCACCCCCCCAGTGATGGATGTATATTCCTTCACTCCACCCAAGGTTCTTTCTGGTACAGGAGGGGTGGGGGACACAGAGGGGAGCATGCAGGTTCCCAAAGCAGAATCTCTGTAGATCTTCAGGGTCTAGAGTTTTTGTGCCTTTCTCTAGGACATTGCCATTTAAAAAGGTATGTTAAATGGCTGGGCTGCACTGAATTCCCAAGGATTGGACATAGCAAGTACAAAAACGCGAAGAAAGGTCTGTGTGAAACTTTACTCATCATCATCACTGAATCATCATCACTATTATTACTTAGTGGGTCACTGCTATATTTCAGGGCTTCAAGCACATTATGTCATTTAAACAACACAAAATCCTATGAAATAGTTATTATTATCTTGATACTTCTCAAATTATACCTGTATTGCAAGAAAGTATACAGAATTTGGATGCTAAAGTTATAATAAAAATATTAATTACAATAAAACAGTAATAAGTAAAGCACTACTTACTATGTTGTTGGGATTTTTTTAAGTATATAAGCATGCTATTTATGTAATCTTTATTTATTTATCTCTAATCTTACTTAATCTTCCCAGCACACGTAAGAGTTATCATCTCCATTCTGAGACAATAAGTTATAGTTACATAATATGCCTAATGACACAATTAGTTAGTGGCAGAGCAAGGTTCGAACCAGACAGCCTGACTCTAGAGGTCACGTAGTTAACCACTACACCAAAAAAAGTTTTCATAAAAGGCAAAAAGTCTCCAATTAAGGAGATTTATCTTTATTCTCCCTACCTATCTTCCATTGTCAAACAAAACAAAACAAAAAAGTCTTATTTGCAGAGTCTTACCTAACTTCAATAGGGTTATCATTTACCAAAGAATTTAAGTCTTGCTCTGTAGTTGGTGGTTTAAATGTTCACACACACACACACACACACACACACACACATACACACACACACATATATATATATAATATATTTCAGTATGTGATAATTATTCTCTTCCCTTATTTTGTCCTGAAATCTGTAGTTTATCCATCCCCATGGATTGGAAATTTTATGTACGTAGTGCTTCTTATTATCCTTGAAAATATTTCTTTATAGGCAGTGTGATATACATGCATATTTTGTATTAATTTAATCTACACTCTATGGGAGGTCAGTTGACCTAATGGAGAGAACATACTCCAATGATAGCTAGCACTGTAAATTGTCTAATCAGAAGCCCACACTCCAAACACATGCACTTCCCCTATCCTTATTGCTAATATTCTTATATCTGATCAGCATCAGATTAACATAATGTATATTTTAAAATGTGATTTTTGTTACTGATAGAAGCGCAAGTGTTATTATTCAGACTTTCTTGCCCTTATAGGAGTGGGGTGTAAGAATCCAGAGACCAGGTTACCTATATCTTTTGGAAGGGGCCTGAAGCCAGAATCTGCAATGGTCTGGTGATAACCCACTGATTCTGAGCATACTTGTCACCACACTGAATCCTGATGGTAACACATTTTTTGCATTTGCCCCAATTAAATATTTCATACAGGTAGGGTCAAACCACCAAAAAGAGATTACAGAATAAGCTGCACGCTTATTTACCAATAAATGTTTGTATGTGTTATCAAATTCCTTCTGTTAAAGCCTCATTTTCATGGAACTGGGTTATAGGAGGAGACTTAAAACTCTTACTTGTCTCTACGCTATTTTTCTTTACCATAAAACACCTACTAATCATAAATGATCAACGCTTTATATCAGTTGGCAGCAGGAGTTTGTGTGTGTGAGTGCATACGTGAGTGCACATTTGCATACACACATACAGATACACCCACAAGATAATGGTAAAATAGGAGGAATGGAATAGGAGACGGAATGGGGCTGCCAGCTATTTATATATGGGCTTATTTGTCCTTGTCCCTTAGGTTGGAAAGTTTTCATCCACAAATTCTCCTAAATTTCTTACTGGTGAGCAAGCCATTTATCTTTTGCTCCAGAGATGGTAACACGTTATTTATGATCCACACTTAACTACAGTTGTTCAGATCTCTGTCACTCCCAAGATTGATGGTTAAAATGCACTCTACCTTAGTCTACCCTCTTCAGCTTGCATGCCTTTATTTGTTCTTTGAAAGCCTGTGCTGTGTATATTTCATGGAAAAATCTGGTTTAAATGCTCTTCCTTTTACATTTTATGTGTGACAAATGTTCAAGCCACTTTTGTACCTCGAAATTTCTATCATTATTGCTTTTTCCCTTTCTTCTAATGTTGCCATGCTTCTTCCTCATGTCTTTAAAATAAGAAAGCCATTTAGTAAGCAATGTAGTAAATACTTCTCCAAGCCCTTAGGACTTATATCATCCAACACTGTTTCTAAGCCATTAGAGTCATGGTTTTCTCGACTTATAAGTTTTCATTTAAAATCCATGTTCTTTGCATTTGTCTATATGAATTAATAAGCATTGTCTACTAAAAATGGTATTTCTTGAAATGTTTTCCCTTCTTACCTTTTGTTTTTATTTTCTGCTCTGAAATTAGCCATGATCTTTTCCAACTAAGAGTGAAGATATATTGAGGAACCAACAGAAACCTTCATTTGACCCAGTCCAGAGTAAATACATAGGTATTAGTAAAATCACTTTCAATGGTTTAGATAAATAATGCTTTGGTTCAGTAACAAATAATTCACAGTAAAAACAACAACAATATTATTTTATACTCCTATAGAGTCTATCCAAGTTTGAGGGACAGTCCAGGATAGCTCTGCTCTATGTGGTAACTCAGGGATCCATGCTACTTTTATCTTGTGGTTATGCCATTTGCAACACTTGGCCGATGTGGTTTCCAAGTCAGTGTAAGATACAGTTAGAAGGTCATCTACTGGGTCTTAAGTACTTTGCTCATAAATGACACACATTCTTTCTCCTTACAGCACATTGTCTGGACCTAGGCAATGCCTGTTTAACTGCAAGAAGTGAGGTGTGACTGTTTCTGCCTAATATTTTCATAGAGGAAACGTTATGGGATTGCTGAGGCCCTCTGGTATTAATACCACTAAGAGCAATGGAATGCTAATGAATATGTAGGGTAAATATGCATCTAAGTGTTCAAAGTGATCTTCGTAACTGGCATCTCCACTTAGAGATATGTATGACTGGCATCTCATCAAACCAAAGTCAGTTTTCACTTCACCACCCCCTGGTCCTCACAAAATGCTAAAAAAAAGGGGATCTTCTTTTATGCCATAGTCAGCCTATTCCTCTCTTACAGTCAAGAGCAGTAATGATGAGGGAGTAAGGTGAGGAAGTTTTGGTGACTCTTTTGGCAATAAATGATAAAGGAAGTCTTCCTACTGGACCTCTGTATCTATAAGATTGTATCCTATTGTGGATCAGTATCTTAAAAATTTTAAAAGAGCTTTTCAACTTTGACACCTTCCTAAGCTCATTATACCTTATCTATATATATGTACAGACTAGCAGCAAAGTCCTTAAAAATGCAACATCTGTGAATTTTTCTTTGATGATGCAGAATGGAAAAGGGAAGTCTGGGAAGCTGAAGACTTGTCAAGAGAATAGGTTCTGGAGTCATTCAGGTCCTGGTTTAAATTCTCTCTCAGGTGTCCATTTACCATTTGATCATGAGTGAGTTAATTAGCCTGTCTGAATCTCTCTGAAATGGAGATACAACCTCAGTGGTGGTTGTGAAAATAAAATAAGATAATGTGCATTAGCAGGACTTGCACTTAGAAGTAAGCATTCAATGAATAATGGTTGTTAATTTAATAACCAAAAATAGTTCCAATGCATAGAAGGAGAGAAGAGCTGCCAAAAAAAAAAAAAAAAAAAAAAAAAAAGGAAAAAAAGAAAAAAGAAACAGAGAATACAGTATATGCTTAGGAGATCACCCTAATTTTAAATCTCCCTAAAATTAATTAATATTAACACAAATATTAACCAAAGAGATTGATGTTCCAGAGATTTGAGGCCTCATTTAATATTTTTGTTGTGTGACATCTTTCCAATATTTGTCTTCATCTTTTTTTGCTAATGAGTGGGGATAAGGTTGTTTAATAGTAATGTTTCTTCTTCTTTTTTTTTTTTTACTCTGGTTAGAGATGGTGGCCTTCCCAATCTAGTAGGAAATCTAGGAATGTGCCAGGTACAATATGCCAGATGGAAAGAAGGCTCAGATTTTGAAAATCGATATGCAAATTGAAGACCAGAGGGTTATTTGTAAGGAGACCATACAAATGGAGGAAAAGCAATGTGACCTGGATCAGATAGGACTGGACCAAATGAGCTTGGTACCATATCAGGAGATCCAAAGGGACACTATGGGATTCAAGTTTGGGATGAGGACAGGGATGATATCATGACTCCTTATCAGAGAAAGATGTCTGGCAGGGGAAATGAAATAAGTTTTTCTCTAGTCTCAAAGGGCTCTAAATCTTTGTTTGAAAGATAATACTGTGCACACTTTTACATCTATGATATCCTCAAATCCTGTCTATGATCCTTTTTCCATTCCATTTACTCTCAAAAGTGATAGCACACAAATCATAACCCTGGCACATCTGTAGAACAGCTGTTCTCAAAGGGTGATCTCCGATCAGCATCTACAACATCATCTGGAAACCTGTTGAAATGCAAATTATTGTCCCTCCCTACCCCAGTCCCGAATTAAAAACTCTGCAGGTAGACCCAGGAATCTTTTTTCTACAAGCACTTTGGCTGATTCTGATGAACACTAAAGTCTAAGACACATTGCTACAGAATATCTTACAGTGTTCTCTTATTCAGTATCTCCAAATATAACTCATCCTTCCCTCCCTCCTCATTTCTAGTAACATACCCAGTTCCACTATTTATAACATAAATGTCTCCTCCATTGTAAGGCTAACTTCACCAACCAGAAACTTGGATTTGTCCTCTTCTCCTTACCCACTCCTCATATCAAATCACCACTCATCCAATCACCAAACAGCCCATATCCATCTTCTTCTCTTCCTCCCTTCAGACCACCATCAACTCACATAGTACTATTGAAAGGCCTTGCGGAGACACTATTTTGTGCCAGATTTCATGTTAGGCCAGAGTCAGCAAACTGTAGACTTCAGGATACATCTCGGTCATGGCTTGTTTTTGTAAGCAGGGTTTTATTAAACTATAGCCACACTTGGGTGACTTGTGTGGTTCAGTTGATTGAGCATCCGACACTTGGTTTTGCCTTAGGTCATGATCTCATCTCAAGTCATGATCTCATAGTTCCTGGGATCAAGCCCCATGTCAGGCTCTGTGCTGATGGTCAGAGCCTATTTGGCATTCTCTCTCTCTCTCTCTCTGCCCCTCCCCTGCTCTTTCTTTCAAAATAAACAAAGAAACTTAAATAATATATTACCACACTCATTTGAAAAAATATTGTCTGTGATTTCTTTTGTGCTATGACTGAGTTGACTAGTGATAATAGAGACTGTATGGTCCATAAAGTCTAAAATATTTACTATTTCACCATTTATTGAAAAGCTCTGCCAAGCCTTAGGCACTGAGCATACATGGAGAGAAGCACAGATGTCATATATGTCCTCATGGAACTTACTGTCCAGCAGGGAAAACCAGAAGATAGAGTGGGCTACCCAGTTATCCAGGTCAGGAGAGTCAAAGGAAATGTGGAAATTCATCAGACAAAGAGAAAAGGAGAAAAGTGTTACACTCAGAGGAAATAACTTATTTATATCATTTAGTAAATAATTTCTCTCTGTACTTAGTATAGTCCTTAGTACAGTACATTCTGGTTATCGATATAGTTGGCTGTCCAATAATCATTTCATAAAATCTTTTGACTCTGTCTTTAAAGCAGAAACCTTCAGGTCACTCCCTTCCAAGTAGGAGTCCGAGTTGTACAGCGAGTCCTGGTCCTAGAAGTGATTATAGATGTGACATGGGGCAGCAGTGGAAACACCTCTTTTGAGCACAAGAGACACTCCATGTTGAGATGCTAAACAAATTTCTTCCTGTAAGCTCAACACATGCTTTGGCTCTTGCCAAAAGTAGTGACTATCGGATTGCATTTTACATCTGTGAACAAGTGATCTGGGTAGAACAGTACTGGTGATACATTTTGCCCCAGGATGTGTGGCAAAAAGTGTATGCACCACGAAGTTTTCAAGGCGAATTGTATGAAAGATGTGAAATGAGTTTGGTTATGTGTTCCTCTTTCCCACTGAAAATTATTTTCCTCTTTGTAGAAACACTTGAGGAAAACATTTGAAAAATCACACAAACTCAAAAAACGTTATCTGAAATAATTATAGAGGCATTTATTTCCTTTAATTGCATGCAACTAAAAATAAAATCTACCGTCTCCTCACCAGAGATAAGCACTTTCCTCTTTATTCTGGGAGAAAAGAAAGGTACAGAAACAGGGGTCCAAGCCACTGTTGCTAAGACTCCAATTTGTGACCATATTGCTGTAACCTTATCTGCTCTGACTGCTCTCCTACCATCTCAGGTAAAACACGTGTGCCATTCTCCTTTCTGCCTACAGATCCATGCTAGAATAATTCCACCTGTTTTGTATCTGGCATTGATCCTTTTGGCATGAAAAATGGAAACACTGGGACCGTTAGAGCTCTGTCTACATTTCCAACATCTCACTGGGTACCCTCCTCCAGCTAATAACTTGTTCCCGTCGAAATGTTACATTTTCACTTCAGGTAGGGATGTCTTCGGATGGCTGTTTTAGAGGTAGAAGTAGTTAGGGGATCGGAGAGACTTCTTAATTTCCCCCTCCTCTCCAACTTGTAACATTTCTCATGAATCAGATCATTGCTTGCTGCTTTTTCTCCTGCACAGGCTGCTCCTGTTATCACCAGCATTACTTTCAATCTTGTTGCAGATCTAGCTGATTAAAAACACTAGTCTTGAGAAAATTCTCTTTCTTGAAAGTCAATGCTTGTGGGAGATTAGGACTATTTATATTGTAAGGCAGTCCCTTCAAAGCCTCTGGTGGCTTTACTCTCTTGACTGATGCAAACCTCAACTAATTCTCTTTATCCAGATAATCCACTCGCTTCCAATATTCATCAAATGGCAAAATGAAAAGCTTTTAAGAAAGAGAATAAATGTGCAGGCTTAAAATCACATAGAATTTTAGTCTTAATAAAATTGCAAAAGAAATTATGAGGAGATCAGGGTTCTGAATCTTCTCCCCAATGCGATAACTTAAAAATCCACGAGACCATAGCAAATATGTTTTGTACCTCTTGAATTGCTTTAGCAGGTGTTTGGATCACAAACTTTTGATTAGGAAAAAAAAATGTGTTTTTTTTTTTCTCTCTGATAATATTACCATAAGACAAACTCCCCCTATCTGAGCTCCTGTTCCTTTCCTTTATGTATGTGGAATTTTCCATGGCACTCTCTCCCCATTTGATGCCCAAATAAAATTCATTGGATATTTAATATGCAGTGACCACACACAAGGTGCTTACAAATATACAATATCTACAATAAAAGAGGGAAATCTCGTCCTGGGGGAGTTTCTAGTATTATAGTAAATCTTGATGGAATTGTTCTGAGTTAAGGGCAGAAAACCAGGGGAAGCTGAAAGACTCAGTAAGTTTTGTTTTGTTTTTTTTCTGATTCAGTCATTCTTATAGCACTAAAAGAAAGAAAATGCAGTGAGGAAAGGGATGTTTTTGAAGCAGTGACATCTAATACTCCAGTCCCAAATTTATGGAATTAATAGTTGAACAGATTTCTCAGACTACCTATAAGATATGCGGCTTTAAAATGTTATAAATTATGCCTCACGACCCCTAACTGTGGTAGAGATTACACGTAGAATGATACTACAGAATTCTTACTGTTGCTGCCAGAATACCACCAAGAAATATCCAGTAGTTTCCAAATGCATTAAAAAGCAATATAGCAATTCTTTCACACTTTAAAGAATTCTGTCCAAGAGAGGAAAAATTTAAAATGCCTCAGTTTTCTATGGCAATATGCTATCACTAGGTATCAATTGACTTAGTGTTCACCAAAAGAGGGTCTGATATCTGGAGCGAAAGAATGTGAGAATAAAAGACCATTCAGGGTAGGAGCTAGCATATTTCTTTCCCAGGTTCACACTGTATTTCATGAATGGGCTGTTTCAGGCAAGTAGAGTAAAATGGTGAGGATCATTGTAAGAAAGCAAATAGAAGAGCTGTAAACCACACTCTATTGTCAAACACAAAACTACCAGTCAATGCTTAGTCAATGCCAACCAAAAAAAGCAGACGACAGACCAATCACGCTGCCTGTAGGGTTTCATGCAGATCCCTTGGTTTCTACAGAGTGGTTTGGGTACCCAGAGGATGGGTATTGGTAGGCAAACAGCTAAGGTGAGTGCATTTGTGTTTGCTTGTGGGCCTGATACTTGATAGCTCCACAATGAAACAAGGGATGCGCTGAGTTGTAAAATGATAAAGATCGTCTGTAATGCTTAGCCTGGGAAAAGCCTCTTATATAAGTCCTATTGAGGGCTTGTTGGAGATAGAAAACCTCAGTGTGTATATCTGGTCCTATTGGTGGACTCCATCCCAAAATATTTGACTAAAAAGAGAACAGTAAGTTGATTTCTTCTTAGCTAAATATTTCTTAACCATGTCACCAGTGGGAAAACTGACATTTCTCAAATCCAGTCCACAATGTAAATGTAAGTGTAAGAGCAACTCTTAATTATTTGTTACTGGGGATAAAAGAGGTCTGACCGCCTTCCTTTGCCCTACAAAGACTACGAGGCATCCCAGATCAAGAATTTTACCTTCTCCAAAATATATGTGAAAATCAATGTAAAGTTTTTGTTTCATTATTCTATGGCTAGGTAGGTGGTTGCCATTGGAGGGGGTGGCTTTTGACATGACTCCCAGTTTTTATGCCTTGGGCACAATCTAAAAGGTGAATGACTACATGAAGCATGGACTCTATTCTGGAGACCTCTTTGCAGATTATGGGGCTTTTGGGGAACCATTTTCTCCCTGAATTTGAATTGAGACTCTGCTGAACAAGGGGTGCATGAGTGTCCGACTTTGGCTCAGGTCATGATCTTGTGGTTCCTGAGTTCGAACCCTGACTCAGGCTCTGTGCTCACAGCTTGGAGCCTGGAGCCTGCTTCGGATTCTGTGTCTCTTTCACTCTCTGCCCCTCCACTGTTTGCACTCCTCTCTCTCTCTCTCTCTCTCTTTCTCTTTCTCAAAAATAAACATTTAAAAAATTTGAAACTCTACTGAGCTCAAAGGTCAGTGTTATTCTTAGGAGACTGCATTTATGAAATGGTATATCTCTATCTCATGCTGGTGGATAGACTTTATAGACAGCCAAATTTAAAGAGACCAAACCAAGCTTGCATTGCTGTCTTAAACTGGGGTGTAGAAACACTGCCTTCCTTCCTTGAAGTCTATAATATTGCTTCAGGCTCAATAACTTTCAGACTTTGGTAAATTTGTTGCTGGTGGCTATTCTGTTTTGCCAACTCCCTGAAAGAAGGAGGTATGCTAGTAGTGAGGACTGCAAAAGAATGTCCAGAGGGGAGGGAAGCAAGTATAGAAATTGAGATATGTTTCTATATGCAGAGGTTTTTCTCTTTGATCTAGGAAACAATCCCGTATTTTGAGAATAATTATTTACATATTTCACCTAAGTCTGATGCAACTAAAGTCTGATGCAAATAATTATTTACACGTTTTAGCTAAGTCTAATGCAACTAAAACCCTTTATCCTACTTATTGTAATGGAATGATTATATTTAAGTCAGTTTTCTGATTCACTTTTTTATTTATTTATTTATTTATTTATTTATTTATCTATTCATTCATTCATTCATTCATCAACTCATTCATTCATTCATCCACTCATTCATTTACAGAGGGAGAGAGAGCCAGAAGGTGTGGGTGGGGAGGGGCAGAGAGCGAGGGAGAGAAAGAATTCCAAGCTGGCTCCATGCCATCAGCGTGGAACCTGATGAAGGGCTCATGTGACCCCATGAACCATGAGAACATGACCTGAGCCCAAATCAAGAGTCAGACATTCAACAGAAAGTCTGATGCAAATAATTATTTACACATTTTAGCTAAGTCTAATGCAACTAAAATCCTTTATCCTATTTATTGTAATGGAATGATTATATTTAAGTCAGTTTTCTGAGTTCACTTTATTCATTCATTCATTCATTCATTCATTCATCAACTCATTCATTCATTCATCCATTCATTCATTTACAGAGGGAGAGAGAGCCAGAAGGTGTGGGTGGGGAGGGGCAGAGAGCGAGGGAGAGAGAGAATTTCAAGCTGGCTCCATGCCATCAGCGTGGAACCTGATGAAAGGCTCATGTGACCCCATGAACTGTGAGAACATGACCTGAGCCCAAATCAAGAGTCAGACATTCAACAGAATGAGCCACCCAGGCACCTCCTGTTTTCACTTTAAATATTACTTTCACAAAAAAGGTTCCCATATACCCAGGGGATGAGACTCTTCAACCATATCTGAAAACTGCACTTTTCATTTACAATACTTGCTCCAGTTTGCAATCTCTGTTGGTGATTATATAATTTATCCAGAAGCGTAGTTTGCTCCCTCTTGGCTCTCCAGCACTTCATGAAATGCCTGATGCATAGCAGGAATTCATTAAGTCTTTGCCACATAAAGAAATGCCCCATAGGGAAGTTTGGAGTGGTGAAGAGTCTGACATGGGAGGAAGAGGATGGACAATGGCCTAACTTTCTCCTTCCCAAATACATTAAAGGAATGTGACCCTTGGAGAAAGACAGTGCCTGGGCACTAGATAGAAACTTTGAAGTACTTTTTGTTCTTCATGCAGTTTTAGTATGTTGTAAGTAAGTAAAATATGATCTAAATTTAGTATCTTTTTCCAAATGAGAGCTCAGGAAATTAACTTTTTTTCAGGGTGAACTCAACTTATATTCAAGTAATTAATTCTTGAGTGTAAAAGGACTGCTAGATTTGTAAAACACAGCTCCAATGTGCCTTAATCCTTTCATTAACATTTTGTTTTACTTAATACTTTACCATTTTTAGTAATTTATAATATGTATTGTACTTAACTATAATCAAATGATCCAAATGAGATATGCACACAAAACGGCAACACCTCACAAAACATGATACACATAAGCTATTTTTAAATTACTTTATACTTGAGAATTTCACTAAGTGTCTTGCCCATTCCCAGTGCAGAGTAGGTGAGCACACTGAGGAGCTAAATCTCTTATGCACTTTATCTCTGTATATGCTTAAAATAATGTTGCAACACAGTTATTGTATAAAGATTTCCGGAATAAACAAATAAAAGAATGGATCCTTCCCCATTCCTAGAATAAAGTGAACTCAAGAGGCTTTATTTTAATATTAATGTGTCAAGAAAAAAATCTTTTACAGCTTGATACTGCAATGTCATGGGTTGTAGTATTTTCAGAAATTATAAGGCTGTCATTTGCCCCATTTCATGAAAAACTAGATTGATTATATGTAATGGTAGAGGTAAAGTAAAGAAAGGATCAAGAAAGGATGGATTCAGATTTTGTAACATCTGAAGTTCATGCAACGTGGGGGATCTCTTTTGCCAGAAAAATAATTTTAAAAACTTACAACTATAAATTTAGTCACAAGTGCTTAGATAGAACCAGACAAGAAAGGTACACAAAGCATAAAGCTCATGAGCCTTAGACCAAATCTGCTTCTGGTGCTTACACTATAGAATCACCCACAGTTGTGTTTTCTGGTCATTGTAGAACACAAACAATAATTGTTGCAGCTTTCAACAGTGACTCTACAGGATTTGAAAGCTGAATGGCATCACAAAATTATTTAAATATTTTAGCAGAAATTATATGATAATAAAATACTTCCTCAATTATTAACATGACCATATGACCTCCCTGAGAATACATGGCAATATTGATTCCAAAACTATAAGAATTCACAGGCTGGGTGAACAGCCCCACTTAACTTACCATTTTCTGCAGAAGTTAAACTGGGAATAGAAAAATCCTGCCCAATTTTACACTGTATGCACAGTGATTTAGTTCCCAGCAACTTTTTAGTCACACCCTGGCTTCCTATCTACCTTCTAGGAATGTCCATTTTTATTCTCTATGTCACGAATCTAAACAACTACTATCTCTTACTAGCCTGCACAATGGAGAGAGACTAGAACCTTCCAGCTTTGTTCATATCTTCCCATCTTTTTTTTTTTTTTTTTTTTTTTTTAATTTGAGAATATGACAAGGCAATGCTGGTGACCTAGAAGTTATTTGCAAGCATGGGCAGATGATAATTGAGCAAGTAAGGTGATTAGAAAGCATGAGCTCAACATACTCTGCGCTTTTTACTTTTTTTAAAATTTCACATAATTCCATATGATCAGTGAAGGATGACGTGTGCATTCTACCTTAAAGTAAATTATGAGAGCACTGTATTTTTTAATTTTTAATAAAATGCAAATCCAACACTCCCATTACTTCTGACAAAAGTTGAGCACAGCAATCACACTGTAATCCATGATTACAAGAGAAAGTTAGTGGGCCTAAAACTGTGGTTGTGGATTTGGACATTATTCATCTAAAAATAGATTAAGGTTCACATATTTCCATGTCATGTGGAAAGACAAAGACACTCAAATTAATGGAGACATCTGTAATCTTTTCTTTATTAACATAAAAAATACCCTGCCTAATCTGCATGTTCTTTAGTATGGCATCCTGGGTTGTCCGGAGAAGTGAAATAGATTGGTTTAACATTTTTTAGTTAATCTTATGACAGTTTACTACTTCATGGGTTTATTGAGCTAGTCACTGGACTATAAATTACAGTATAAACCAATTAGTTGTCTTCCTAAAAGCAGCTGGTATAACTCCCACATGCTACCTTTTAACAGTAACAAAAGACTAGTTTCTCCACCAATGTCAGAAATTTGATTAAAAATAGTGGAGTGATAACTCTTTGGGTTATAATTTACTTATAAGAAACTCTATTGTTAAAGCAAAGTTGAAGATATTCATACTGAAATGCAGTATAGGCTCAGAAGCTCAAACACATTCCCATAATACATTTTCTCTGCAAGATTAAGTGACTACTGAATCAGTCTCTGTCATGTTTTCCATCTCAAACTATTCAACATTTTAAATTTGTGTTTGGCAAATAATGGCTGAAGTCATATCATTTTCCAAACTCTTCTGAAAAAACATTTTCTTGAAGAATGCCAATTGGTAGACACCCCATAAAGATCTCAGAGTCTAAATAGCTTGTGATGTGCATGATTATATCCATCTCCTACGGATTCACAGTCCACAATGACATATTGAATGCTTTGAGAAGTCATGGGGTAGAGAAGTCCTAGACTGAAGACAACTATCCTTCAAATTTATTTGAATAAAGATGTCATTATGTAGTTTCTTAATAACATTTTGCAGAACAGTGTTCTGGAGACCATCAGCTTGAAAAGTGCTGAATCGGTAATTGCAAGGACACCATGATGATGTACGCCATCAGGTACTTGTCATACTTCAGAAGCTCAAAAAGCATCCTTCAATGAACTCAGTAGCACTCAGGCAATCTGTCTCATTAGCATAAATTATTATTCATTTATATATACATGTGAGATTTGAGGCATACCTGTCAAATATGATAACTATGCATGGCTCCATTTATTATAAAAGCCATCTCTATAGATTTAGACATTGTTTTGCAGACTATCTAAATAGTATAGTTTTTTAGAAGTTTTCTAGATAAGGTCTAAATCACAAAAGTGAACCATCTGGAGAGTGTGGTAAAAATCAGTCCTGGAGAATCTGATAGAGTAAGTTTCGAATAGTAAGCACTCTGATATTTGTAGCTTAAAATTTCCTCCAGAAATTCTTTTCTGAACCAAATGTGGGAAATACCAATCTAGGTCAAACTTTCCAAGAATCCCATTCACAATATTTCAATATATACTGACTTCAAAGCTTTTAGGCTTTAGGAAGTATTTATACTTCCATGATAGTTTGTGTCATTGTTAAAAATACTCTCTTAAAAAAAAAAGGAAAGAAAGGAAAAAGAAAAAAAAGTCTCTTTCTTGAATCTAAATATAATTAAGAGCTAGTACTTACTGGTTGCTTATTAAGTGCCAAGCACTATACTAAGTACCTCTTTGAATTACTTGATTTTTTTGTCATAACAATGGTGTGACAAAGATGCTATTATTATTTGCTTTTATTGATGAGGAAAATAAAACTTATAGAAGTTATATAGCACTTTTAGCACTTTTAGGAAAATATTTTTAGTTCAAACATTTATTAAGAAGGCAGGATTATTTTTGTTGTAGTAAATCAAACACTAAATGGCACAAACACTGTAATAAACTCCATCCATATATGAAAATATGATCATATTTTATTTTACTTTTTTGAAAATTTCTATACCTGTAAAGAACTTGACAAGATAT
Source organism: Panthera onca (assembly GCF_046562875.1). NCBI lineage: Eukaryota > Metazoa > Chordata > Mammalia > Carnivora > Felidae > Panthera > Panthera onca. The sequence goes on from NC_138351.1 coordinate 35,341,093, forward strand.
GTTTTTGATTCACATACAGAACAATATTTATTCAACCCAAGAATTACTCTAAAGATTCTTGAAGTCTATAAACTCAAGAAATGTTCAGTGAATATCAAAATAGTCACTATCACCATTTATTTAATGTTCCCAGAAATTTGTTAAGTGAAGGGAGACACCTCTTTCGAGTCTACCAAAGAAGGTATACTAATCAGGTATTTTAGAAAACAACAAAAAAATAGATGCTTGAAAAGTGCGTTCACTATTAACACTTGCAGACTTCATATGTCACTCAGTGACATTTGGTTTTCTGAGATGTTATAAAGAAATCATGTGTTACAAAACAGTAGCGTTACCTGTCAGATATTGTTTCTAGCGTTGCTGATAAAGAGAAGCAACATTTTACAGAGTCTAGTCTTTGGAAAGACAAATCTATATGAGGCTACGTTAGCCTTTTATAATTGTAAGACTTTTTTTTAAATTTTTTTCACTTCTATCTATTTAATTACAGAAATCAATGATAAGTGTTTCAAAGAAAACTCTTCATACATAATAAAAATGGTGGAGTAAGTAACTATTATAAATTTATGAATTGAGTTAGCTGAAAGCTTCAAATACATGAAGAGGCATTATTCCATTTTTCCCCCTTTAGTTAAATCTCCATGCTGGGTTTTATTTGGGACATTTCTGTACCCCAAACTTAGTTTTAACTAAACGTTTAAAAGGATTTTAAGCTTGATAGTTTCTAAGCTCTCTCCCATCTTGAAACACTGTGATACTTGCCACAGTGCACATCAAGAACATAAAGTTAGTTGGCTCAGCTGTCCAAAGAACTATGGATTGAAATGCTGTGTTTCTGGTTTAGTTACATTCTGTTTCACAGACACAGGCTGCACCCATATTCCCAACTAATGTTTCTGTCAGTGCATGGGATAATGTGTTAGATTATGGAAAACTCATCCCCTTACTTAGAAAACAACACAAACTCAACCCGTTCCTGAGGGTGATAAAAACAATCTTTGTATAAAAATGTTAGCGTATCGCCATTAATATAGTAACTGCCATTTATTTTAAAAGAAAAAGACCTTTAGAGGATGCAGCATGTGGACCATGGCATTCTGCAGTCTACTCTTTAAGATACTTTCATTTGCTGTTTTTTGTTTGTTTGTTTGTTTGCTTGTCTTTGTTTGTTTGTTTGTTTTGTTTAGCAAGCTTGAGATCCATGGAGAGAAGGAGAAATAAGAGTCAAAGCAGAACTACTCCATTCATGCAGGAGAGTCATCCATTTTTAGTGGAAAAATTCTGGCATTTAACGAATACTGAAACACTAATATTTTTATTTGTAGTAAGAATTAGGGACACTTAGCAGACATGGTTTCATGCTGCCTGTACTATGTAGTGTGACATAAAGAGTATCATTCATTAATTACTCAGTAGAGTAAGTCATATATTAACTACCAATTTGAAAGAGACTGCCAGTTACATGCTGTATAAAGTCATGAGCCTTATTGTAGTCCAGATTAGAAAGCTGACATGGAACTCTGCTTCCTCAGCTACATATAATCAGATATATCCTGAGAGACAAAAATTTTTCCAATGGCATCAGGAAAGCCACATGTTGTTAGCTAAGTAACCAGTCTGCAGACTGATAAAAATGGAACGCATGGTTTCTTACCAAAATGAAGGGTTAGAAAGTAATTATAATTTCTAGAGTAAAACTTGGGTTCCTTCAAAATAAAAGAATGCAGCTTGTTTTATTTTATCTCAAATTATACTAGATAAGAATTCCAGAATAAAAGGAATTTTTTTGAAGAGTATACTCTAAAAGTTATCAAATGCAAATTTAGAACAAAACAAACATCGTTTTGGCAAGGGTTCAACAGGAATCAACGAATCAGACAATGAATCGCAGTCAACCAAACTGACCGGGTGGTGGTGATGTGGAGCATAATGATGTAAAAGGAGACAAGTAGAAGAAATGGAATATGTCTAAGCTAGAACACACCTTGGAAAAAGTTAACTGACCAATGGACAACTATTGGATTCTGTAGGCATTTTGTTTAAAAGGAGGGGTTGGGGGGAGGGAACTACCAAAACTGCCTAGGGAATTATTATGGCTAGTAAACAAAGCATGCAGCACGCAGGGGACAAATAAAATCCTACCTGCATATCTATGCTTAGGAAGCAAAGAAACTGAGCCATATCAACTTAAGTGTGCACCATACATGATGAGGCATTATGGCATAGATGCCTTTGATCTAACAGTAGACATTTTCTTGGGAGAGGCATTAGCAGCAAATACTTTGAGCAAGCCTGGAAAAAAGAGGTAGACCTTTTAAATAATGTTCATTGAATGTTATTTACACATACTAATAAGATTATATGTATATATACACATGTGCACACACACATGTATGTGCACACACATGTGTGTATATATTCATGTATGCATACATGTATGTATATATATGTATGTGCTTTCTTATGCCAAAATAAGGCTCTCTGGCTTTCTCTGAATAACAGTCCTGAAACAAATGCAGAAAATACCACATATAATCAATACATTTATTGATGCATTTCTTTTTTTTTTTTTTTTTCCAACGTTTTTTATTTATTTTTTTTTGGGACAGAGAGAGACAGAGCATGAACGGAGGAGGGGCAGAGAGAGAGGGAGACACAGAATCGGAAACAGGCTCCAGGCTCTGAGCCATCAGCCCAGAGCCCGACGTGGGGCTCGAACTCACAGACCGCGAGATCGTGACCTGGCTGAAGTCGGACGCTTAACCGACTGCGCCACCCAGGCGCCCGGATGCATTTCTAATATGGTTGGTCAAATACAGACTAAATTTAGCCCAGAGCAGAATGACAAAATGGCCATAACTGCTTTCAAGATGATTATAAGACCAGGGGGGAAAAAGCAATTATAGAATCTCTCTCTAAAGCTGTTTTGTTTTTCTCTTTTTGTTTTTTTGTTTTGTTTTGTTTTCAGGTTGTTTTTTTTTTGTTGTTGTTGTTGTTTTGTTTGTTTTTGTAAAAAGAACTAACAAAACCAAACAATTCAGCTCATACCAAACCTGATTCATTTGATTCCTGGTGAGTTCAGACCTGCTGGCTGCTATTTCAAGCCTCATTTCTTTTTGACCTCAAATAATAAAGTTGAAGCCAGCCAGTTTCCATTCAGCTTTGTTGCATTGTCTGCCAGTTTATAAGGCTTTATGTTTGCATCAAAAATGTTATAGGAGAAAAAACAAAAGAAGTCACAAATCTGGGCAATTTTCCCTATTTTACACAGATTTAAAAATTGTTGCAAAAGTTGCCAACCACTGGACATACTTGATAGCAGAAAATAACACAAACACTGAAAATCTCTGTCACTATTCTGTTAACTCCTTATAACATATATTTGCTGTACCGATTCCCCTTATTTCCTTGCTTCATCCCTCTCTTCCTTCCTTCTTGCTCCCCTCCCTCCTGTCTACCCATCCAGTACTTTCCCTACTTCCTTCTGTGTGCTGGGCTCTCTTAAGTTTGTCACAGTCTAACAGGAAAAGAGACACCTAAGCCAACACTGGCCTACAACATAGACAAATAGGGGTTTCTCCACAGTGTAGCAGCTATCATTAGAAGAGCTGGCTCCTTACTCTGACAAAGTGGGCTGCTTCTAAGCAGCATGATCAGAGGGCATCACAAAGCCCTGCTTGACTTTAGATTCACCAATCTGCTTGCTGTGGAAGCACCTTACCATCAGAGGAGACATGGTACCATTAGAGCCATTCCTATCTGGCCATCAAGATTCACAGCAGGAATTGCCTCATACATTTCTTTCTCTTACCTGCTGTCCTAGTCCATTAGCATTCAGGTTTAGTTTGACTTTCATCCCACAGCACCTGTGCTTACTGCTAACTAACATTTCTGTCACAGTGCTGTAATTGCCTCGTGACAATGGTATGAAGTCCCCTTTAGACTATGAGAACCTTGAGGGCAGGGACTTTGCTTTCATTTCAGTTTCCCAACACCTAGCAAAATATTGTTCACAAAGTGAGAGCTCAGGAGATACCTGGTAAATAAATTCATTAGAAAACATACTCTTCAGTTGAGAATCACTGACAAATATTCAACAAACATTTACTGAGTGTGCAGGATGTTCTAAGCATCAGGCATAGGGATATAGCAGAAATAGAGATGTATGTCCTTGTAGAACTATACTTCAGGGAAGAAACAAATGAATAGCTATAACAGCAGTTAAAAAATAAAATAATCAAATAAAGGTTGATTGGGGAAGGCTGTTGTACAATATGGAGGCTTTTCTGAGAAGTTGACATTAAGCTAAGACCTGAAGGATGAGAGGGAGCTAGTCAAGTGAACAAAAAAGAAAGAATGGTCATGACAGCAGGGGGAGTCAGTGTAAAGTGAGTAAGACTTGGAAGTGTTCCAGGCATAGAAAGGTACCTGGAACACTGCAAATGATGGAAGAATAGTAAGAGATGAGATTTATAATGCAGGCAGTAGCACATTACACAGAGAAATTGAACCAAAGCTTTGAGTTGGGGGTTGATTCTACAAGCAAGGGGAAGCCTTTGTCGAGTTGAAGAGTGATGTAAGCCATTATTTGCTTTAAATAGTTGATGCCTTCATCAGTAGTGTAGAAAATTGTTTTGACATAATGAGAGAAGAATCAAGGAAAACAATTACGGATGGGATTCAAAACATTTATTAGCTTCTATAGCCTTTGACACCTGTCAATCAGAAAAGTCATCAATCAATCTGATGGACACTAGTCAGTGGGCCATAATATCTGAATATAAGCTGAATAGTTGGTTAACGTACCATGCAGTAAGAGATAATGGTGGCACGGATTATGCATCAATAAGTGTATTGATTATATGTGGTATTTTCTGCATTTGGTGGTATAAGGACAAAGAGAATTGATGAAAAATATATTTGGAAGGTATAGCTGAAAGGATTTGAATGTAATGGTTTCTTAGATCAGAGATGTTATCTTTGGTAAATCTAATTGAAAGGTTTGGATTGAACAATCAATTGTATGGTTATCTATTCCATTTTAATGAAGAACAATCAATACTTCTGTTTCAGACCTGATAAATTTAGATGTCTATGCCATTCAATTGAATATGTTTAAAAAGTGACTGGGCATTCACATTTTACCTGAGGGTAGTGGTTAAGGCTGGAGATAGACATGTAATAGTTATCAGTATTTAGTCAAGCTTTTGCATGAGATCACCTCAGGAGAGAGTAAAAAAATAAGCTCAGATAAAGCAAACCAAGGAGGACAATTAGAGCGAGTGTCTTGGGGGCAGAAAGTTAGCAAGAGAAAGCATGCTGGTTAAATTCCATCTGTCTCCTAATTTGCCAGAATTTTGTCCTGCCAAAATATCTGGTCAACAATGTACCTCAAGCACTCCATTTACCTTGGAACCTTCTTAACTGGCTGCAAATTTTATTCCAGATATAAAATAAATATGCAATCTCATCAACACAGTGCATTGTTGAAATATGTGGGATGAAAAATATTTTGCATGTGTTTTTTTTTTTTTAACCCTCTAGCAGTTAATCATCCATACTTTTATTTCATGGACATAATGGATACTGCATCATTAGGTTAAAGCATGTACTTGACCAGGATGCTTTGGTTATATCAATTTTTTACAAAAATCACAAATGAAAACCATTGTTAATAAATTTTTCTGAATATGAAGTATATCTACAATTCAAACTATTTCAGCTCATTGGCCTCCTTTTGACTTTCCCTATTCATATATAAACAAACATACACATACTAATTATTAGAAAATAGACGATTTGGGGTTCTAATTTAGAATTACATGTCAAATACCCATATTCTAATGCTTGTTCTTTAAAACATGCATTCAATTACATATGCATGTGCAATAGCATCATGGACCATTATCTTATTCAGATGTCAAATGGTGCAATTATTTGAAAAGACTAACATGTTCTAGAATCTAGTTAGCATGAACAGATCTCGGGTTTCTGAGTATAACCTATACATGCACCTGCTTTTAAAAACATATATAAAATTTCTGAATATTATGTGATATTTTTGGCTATCAGTGTGTACAATGCACAGGATGCGATTATGCCTACCAAAGGATTTGAAGAACTCACTACAAGTAGATCAAAAGGAGTTTAGGGTTCACATAAAGAAAAGACTAATTAAATTATAGCAGCAGTGATGTTTGTGTTGGTCACTCATTGCACATATCAGAACAGAGAAGTTAGCAAGGTTCACACCCTAAGAAGAGCAGAATTATTTCATGTGGCCTGAGCATAATTTAAAAATTATGAATCTTGGGGGCCTCTGGATGGCTCAGTTGGTTAAGAGTCTAACTTTGGCTCAGGTCATGATCTCACAGTCCGTGAATTCGAGCCCCGCATCAGGCTCTGGGCTGACAGCCTGGAGCATGGAGACTGCTTCAGATTCTGTGTGTGTGTGTCTCTCTCTCTGCCCCTCCCCTGCTTTCTCTCTTTCTCTCTCTCTAAAATAAATAAACATTAAAAAAATGTTAAGTTATGAATCTTAAGTTTAAATTTTTTTAAATGTTTATTTATTTTTGAGAGAGAGAGAGAGCTAGAGGGAGGGAGAGAACACACACTTGTGGGGGAGGGGCAGAGAGAAAAGGAGACCAAGGATCCAAATAGGCTCTGTGCTGACAGCAGAGATCCTCATGCAGGGCTTGAACTCAGGAGCTGTCAGATCATGACCTGAGATGACATTGGATGCTTAACCAACTGAGCCACCCAGGCGCCCCAAGTTTAAACAAATGTTAAATGCAACAGCGTTTCTCTAATGCTGAATGGTTTTAAGGAAGTCACACTAAATGAATATTTAGCAAGTGGACAATAAGAGTATTTGGGAAACATCTATCATAGCTTTATTTAATGCTTCAATATGTGTCCACATCAACCAAATTTAGTGAGGCTATCGCACTTACAAATAGTTCTAACACAAAGGTTTATTTAACCTGACTTAAATATTCAATCTTGCAAATTAATTAATTGATTCTCCTTATTTACATATTAAATAATTCCTTGGTTATCATTCTTCACCCTCATTCCTCCAATAGAACCATAGGGAGTCTGAGTGCTTTCAGCTCCAGAGAGCTGGTATGTCTTTCAATTACTGGTAGGATTTAAAAATGTTTTTTAAGTGTTTATTTATTTACTTTGAGAGAGAGAGAGAGACAGAGAGAAAGCATGAGCTTGGGAGGGGCAGAGAGGGAGGGAGAGAGAGAATCGCAAGCAAGCTTCAAGCTCAGCACAGAGGTGATATGGGGCTCTAACCCACAACAGTGAGATCATGACTTGAGCCAAAACCAAGAATTGGACACTTAACTGACTGAGCCACCCAGGAGCCCTGGGATTTGCAAATTTTATACATTGCTATGTGTAATATTCCACTCCCCAAAAGGTACTTGTAACACCCCAAAAGAGCTAGGAGATATTACATACGTAACAAACACCCATCTCAAGATCAATTGTTTGGATTAGTTATTAGTCATAATCTTCCTCCTTCTACTATGTGACTGGGATCTACTGTTTGACTACATTCTATATTCATATCAAGACTGCATGTACTTGTGCACTTAGCAAATATTTGTTATGGATTTATTTATACTCAAAGCACTATAGCATAGTGTTTTGAGAAGTGTAGATTCCCTAGTTTAGAATGTCAGCTTTGCCAGTTGTTTAACTCTGGGCAACTTATAGAGCTTCTCCCTGCTTCCGTTTATTCATTCATGATATTGGTATAAGAGAATCTGAGCATGTATGATCTAAGATACATTAAGCCCTTAAAAGGGTGTGTGGCACATAGTAGGCTCTTAATGTTATATATTGCTATCATCTTAGTTATTATGTGCTTGTGTATCTTAAGTGCTATGGATACAATGCTAAAAAAAATCCATAATAATCTGGCACTGAAGGCATTTGTTAGCTGGCTGGGGAAATGCATGAACAATACAGATATTAAAATAATGTGTGCTTTGGTAAGAGCAAGTCCAGATGTTGGAATATTTTCTCTAAATATAGAAAACTGGTTGAATGGTAAATACTGAAAGGAAATGGCCGTAAGAAAAACTGAGCACTTACCTCTTTTTTTATACTGAAACATCAAATGTTTCAATAAAAATGAAGACTTTCTCCTGATAACTTTCACTGGAATTCCAAGAAATCATGTGAACAGAATAATTTCAATTATTTAAAAGTTCCATATTTCTGTTTTAGTGTTTTGCTAATTTAATGTTTTACAATTCAAGCAATACATTGGTCAGATATTCATTGTAGGGACAAAGCGTTCTAGTAAATTAAAAAAAAATCAATATCTGGGAACCACAGTAGGAAATTAAATTTTTATGGTTCATTCGTATATTTATTGTTCTCTTATTGAGACTCACCCTCAACTGAGGGAGACCATTTTAAGAATTGAAATGTATATATACATAGAGAGGGTGAGCGCATTATTTGCCTCTACCAGTCTTTCCTACTGACAGCACTGTATTGTGCTTACCTGAGAGCCTTGTATTGAAAACAAGTGAAAGCAAATAATTGGTTGAATGTATTTCTGGGTTGCTGAGATATTTTTGGTTATTTTACTGAGTTGGCCTCAGCAGGTGCCAGTTTGATGAAGATAGAGTTCTATTCCACTTTATGCATCAGGAGTAGGCTCCCAAATTACATATAAATCAAATCTCCATTTAAAAGTAGTTTGTTTTTTAATGGACCTCATGATGAATACTTCATTCTGTTTTCATTTATCTTTGCAAATTTGAATTCTGTAACTTGTTGTGTTTTTTAATACAAGATAAACTTTTTATTTAAATAATGAATCTAGTGGTTTTCTAGGATGGAAGATAAATCTGGAGAAAAGTGCAAAGGAGAAGGGAAATAGAAAGCTTAAGGTATGGAATAATATAAGCTAAGGGAAAAAAAACCCCTGATACTTGGGGGTAAGCCCTACATATGCTAGTCTTTTTAATGACTTCTCCTTTCCTTTGCATTTGCCGATGCTGTTTACATTTGGATAGAATTCAAATCTTATTTCAATAGGTCTTTCTTCTCTTACATTTTTATATTTGTGAAAGAACAAAAATATCTTTTGGAAATAAAGCATAACCAGGAGCCACAGATACCCTCTACCTAGAAACTATTGTCTTTTTATACTCCATACAAATGTGTAGCAGAGAATCACCAAAATGTATGTCAGAAACTGTCTACAAACACATGAGTTCAAACAATGCAATTGCACGGAACACATTGTAGGAGTAGGTCAGTACCACTGTGAAAACGACCCACCATACTATATATATAACATATTCTATTTGTAATGAGCTCTGTGGGGGAAATTTCCATTTCACAGAGAGATGCATTTGCTAATGGTTGCTTAGGCTTTTCTTAAGTATGAAGAGAAATGTAATACTATTTGAAACTTAATTGAAGTATATGTTTATGCCAAAAAAACTCTTAAAAATTATTTAAAATGTAAATATAACATGTGAATAGCTAATTCAAATCTTTACTGGGACAGATGAGTGATTTCACTATGAGAATTAGGATTGGAGGTGTATGTATGTAGTGATTCACAGTAAAATGTATTTCTTACTATGACCTACCAGAAAGTTTAAAAATACATCAACTTATCAGTGAGATAAAGATTTTGTGAGTTTTGCTTTAATTAATTTAAAAGGCAGCTGTACAGTTTCTCTCATCTGAGCAGGACTTGTGTAGTCTATGGAGCTTAAGTAAGGGCCAATCATTTTGAAGGTTGTGAATTTTTCTAAATCCTTCATGATTTGGGTAAAGTCCATTTGTATCATCTGCAAGTGTGCAAATTACTACGTAAAATATCAGTAACAGTAATAATTTGCATAACATTTCATGCTTTAAAAGTCATTGTTCAAGAAATATTAAACTGAATGAGACATGGGTCAAACTCAAGCTCACAGTCAATGCATCTGGATAGAAGTATCTTTATTTCACAGAAATTATGATACCTTCTTTGGAGACATAGTACTCTCATTCTATTAATAAAAATAAACAATATCTAAAATGAAGTCAGTCTCTTTTCCAGTTTAATTAAAGGGATGTTTGATTTTAATGCTTCATTGAATTTACTTTGTCCCTAACCAAATATGCAATCATAATTAAATGAACTGTAGGCAATGTTGCAGATTCCAAATCCTCTCCTTCCCATGCTTCACAGAATGAATGCACTACAGAACATTAACATTTGTGTGCAAATATATAGGGCTAAATAATCACATTTTTTCACCAAAAAGTGATATGTGATTTAAAAAATAGTCTCCAAAAGAATATAGAATCATCGATAGTGAGACCAAATAGTATATACAATATAAATTGAGTTACATTCATTTTTAATATTAAATAAAGTCTGATATATGGAACAAAAGACACTAGTTTTTTTAAGCTTTTCTAAGAGTAATGATTTCAACAGAAGATATTTTATTTAATTTTCTTACCGGTCCATTTCATATCATGCAGCCAAGATTCTTGTTAAGGGCATTAAAATATTTCTTTGCCTAGAAGGTCCTGTACTTGGCTGATCGGAACATATGGGAGAGTGCATGTGAAGAGCAGATTCCAGGGTCTATTCTAGAATCACTGTGGCAGAATTTCATGGAGGTATGGCTGGGGACTGGCTGGCAAGTAGGTGAGGATAGAATCTGAATATTTGAAGACTCCTTCCTAGGTTACTCTGATGATGTTCCAGACTTGGCAAGTTTCTTCAAATTTATTTCACTAATAACCTGCTCCTCAGAGACATTTATTTTGCATAATATGAAGCTCCCTAAGTATTAATCAACATTATCTCAAATGAATAACACTGATTTAGTATCCATTTAGTATAGAATGATGAATTCATTCTAAGGAACTAAGAATTACAGTGTACACACTAAAAGAACAACAAAAGGAGCTTCACAAAAGATTTCATAAACAAAAAAAGAGTAGTTATGTGTGTGTGAGGGGAAGCTTTTCAAGTCAAAAGAATTATAAGAAAATTCAGTTTGAAGACATAAATACACAGGAATTTGAGATGTAAGTACTCTGTCAAAATCACTGTTGGGCACACTAGGTATCTCAGTGAATCATTGTTACGTTATTGAACAATTGTGTTATATATCCCTCCGGATACTTTGCTTTGTTCATAGCACTTTTCATCATCTAACTTGCTATCTGTTTTTCTTAGTTATTTCTGTATTGTTTGATTCCTCCCAATGGATTACATGTTCCATGAAATTAGTGATTTTTGTATACAGAGATAGTATGTGTGTGTTTAATCTTTACTCCTGTCCCCAAGATCCTGTCTAGCACCTTATAGGTATTCAATAAATAAGTTTAGAATGTTAAATTAAAAATCTGTAGATACACCACAGAATGTTACTATCTCAGAAAATAAAGGTAAGGAATGTATCTATAGCATAACCAACTATTTTAGGCCCTTCCTGTGCAATGACAATATAATGGCACTCATATTGCTCTTATTATGCTTTACCTTGAATTATATTAATTTGAAATCACGTCTGTGTTAACCAGATTGTAAATTCCTTGAGGGCAGAGGGAGTCAAGTCTGGAATTTTAATGTTACCTAAGCTTAAAGAAATGTACTGTTTTACTCAAATTTTCAGGAGAGCTGCAGAAGGGACTCATATCTGTCCACTTGGCTCTTATTCTTCTGACTCAGAAGATTTTACACTTCATATCCTCCCTCCAACACCTGCCATGATCCTTTGCACATAGTAGAAAAATACATTAAATATTTCTGGATTTATTGCTTCTTATGTAATCCTCTGGTTCAGAGAAACATATGACTTCCTTCGTTCTGGATTGAATTGTTTGAGTAAAACAACCAAAATCAATGTGTGTGTACACGGGTGTCTAAGACATTCAAGATGATTGGATCATTTTCTTTGCTATGGCTGACACCATGAGATCTTCACATTGCTGTCAACTAATTCTTATTGCAAGAGGCAGTGTTAGAAAGAAAAAGGCTTCCAATGCATTATTCCTCCACTGAATGCCCAGAAGGATGCTAAGCATAATAAAGGACACTAAAGAGGGAAACAATTGGATTTGAATCCAATTACCAAGAAATGCTGACAGTAATCTAACAAGGAACTCATTTTATGCAGAATTATTTGGGTCAAAATATTGTGAACATATCTTATACATTCAAAATTTGGCTACTAATGACGAGTTATGTTTTACAGAATTATTTTATTAAATTCTTTTTTTACCAGTTTAAAGAAAGAATGTTATCTGAACCTGGTCATAACTAGAAATATTCACACTGAAAAGAAAATTTCCCTGTCTCCCTTCTTATTCTCCAGTGGCTGAGTAGACATTTTGGAGTAAGTTAGTTTATGGTAGACTTTTAAATATACAAGAAAAATTATGAAATTCAACTTTTAATATGAAATTATCTTGTATATTGCCATTATGCATGCACACATATGTGTGAACACATGCAAGCACACACATACACACAAACATAGTAATTTGAGAGAACAAGTTATTTCTTTTGTTAACAAAACATCTTTATTCATCTTGTTAGGTAGAGTTGTGATATCTGAAGGTGAATTGTCAACTTTTATAGCTTCATCAAATGTTGAAAAGAAAGTAATTCATTGTGGCAACAAGTTCATGTTCATATTAAGGAGAAACCAATGGCCAGCACCAGGATTTCAAGTCTTTTAGTTCTACCTTGATTTTTTTCAGTTTCTACTTAACATCTACTTTAGTTATGGTTGTTTTTTTAGGTTAAAGTGGTTTAACTACTATAACAGGGTAGCATTCTATTACATTTTCCTCTTGATTACTTACTTCTACAAGTTAATAAAATTAACTTACAGATTCTTATAGAATGAAATTCAAACACTTTAAAATAATCATCTGATCTCCTTTGCATGCACGTGGATAAAGGTGATGGAAACTCAGTTAATGTAACACCCCAAATATGACCTCCAATTGGGTTCTAGGAAGGGAAGATTAGAAGGAGAAACACCAGCAAGTATAATAATAATAATAATAATAATAATAATAATAATAACAACAATAATATATCAAATCACGAATGATTAAATTTCCATAAAATACTCCTCATTTGGTAAAATAGCTTAAGCATTAAAATTTTGCAGTGCCAGTAAACCATTTAACAATGCTCCCATGTAGCTAATAATTTCAAAGAATAGTCAGTAGAATAACTATATGCGTTTTCCTCTGCAGATAATTTCCTTGAAAAATAAAACCAAAAATCAATCCTATCGTCTTTGTCTATATAATGAGTTTAATATAAATGTAAAAAGAGCATGAAACTGTGGAATAATCCAGAAGTAAAATAAACAACATATCAGTATTAGAGTTGTATATATCTTATTTGTGAAATGCGAAATGCCCATCTGGGATTGCTTTTAGGATTTGTCACTTGATAGGGGACTTATTTTTCTCTGACTCACTCAGGGATAAACTAGATTTCCAATGGCAGGGCAAGGAGAGGAAGGTGTTATTTTCTTCTTGTTTATTATTTGGTCCTTAAGTGTAAAACACCAGCTTTTTCAACAATCCCAAAAGCCCAATTACATGATTTCACCTGCTCAAAATGTAATTTATTGCTAATGGAATCATAGAAAAATGTTTCCACGGTTTATGGAATGTAGGGTAAAGTAAGTAAGGCAAATTGGTATTGAAGAGGAATTATTGATTCTCCTGTGCATTTCAGTTTTGATACATGGAATTTTATTTCTAGTATAGCAATAATTTATATTTAAGCCTCGAATCTTGTGTCACCTTCCTTGGCCTATGTTGTTTTAAACCAGATGTGACAATTGTGCCTGAAACTTCTCATTCTCTTGCTCTCTTTTGAAAACCTTATTTGATTCAATGCTATCTAATCTGGTATGAGGAGTTATAAAGTTACCAATAACTCACTTGGCAAACTTTTCCAAACACTGTCCTCATAGTTCCTGTCTGAACATTAGGATACTGGACAAATTGAAATGTAATTCCCTCTTAGCCTAATGTCTCTGAAGTTATGAAATTATTTTTTAACTCTGTGTAGAATAATCATGGGTGTATATTGAAATCTGTAGATGGCTTCCTTCATAAAATGTTACTCAGATTATTAACCACCTAGTTTAGTTGATTTACTATAGCAAAAGTATTAAACCAAAGCATTAAGGAAATCAGAATTAATCTTTCCTATATTCGGTTCTCACAGTACACTATGCTTCTGTAGAAGTGTTTCTCAGTTGTGTATTATAGATGGATTCCTGGTTCTTCGGTCTATCTCACAAGATTGGAAAATTTATTTAAAAAAAATTTTTAATGTTTATTTCTGAGACAGAGAGAGACAGAACATGAGGAGAGGGGCAGAGAGAGAGAGAGGGAGACACAGGATCCAAAGCAGACTCAGGCTCTGAGCTGTCAGCACACAGACTGACACGGGGCTCAAACTCACAAACCGTGAGATTATGACCTGAGCTGAAGTCAGTCACTCAACCGACTGAGCCACCCAGGCGCTCCACAAGATTGGAAAATTTATGAAGAGTGGGGAATTAAGGAGTTCTTCTTTATCTCCATTATACCTGGCCTCAACTGGATTTAAATAATACTACCCTCCATTTCTTGAGTATTCCTCTTCATATACAGTATCTGGATTCCTCCAGAAAAGAATTCATGAAGTAGAGTATCATCTTCTTCTTCAGTTAAGAAAACAGGCTCAGAGGTATTTTTTGATTTGCCAAAATGACACACCTGGTAAGGAGTGAAACTAAGATATTCCTTAGATCTCTCTGATGCTAACGATCAAGAACCTTCCTTCTCATATGATAAGTTTTAATTTTTCAACACACATGAATAACACATGTTGAATCTAACACAATTTTTTTTTCTTGGAAACATAATATACCTAAAAACCTCCTCAAAATGTGGCTATTTTATCCGATAACTATAAAGACAAATAAGCAAGAGCACTGAAATTACTCACTTTATGCTTCAGCTCTATTATCTCCTAAATGGGGACTTCATATTGATATGTGGGAAAAGTAATTAAGTGCAATTATGTGACGTGAAATCATTTATGTGCTGGAACAGGAGGATTCTCAATGGCTGTTCAATAAATTATTATTATTTATCACCATCATCATCATCATCATCATCATTCTTTAGTACTTTTTGTACATAAAGCTCAAACATATCTTGAAGCAGAGGCAGTCTTATTTTTTGGGTGGCTCTACCAGAAATTCATAAATATTACAAAATATTTCTTTATAGTGGTTTTAAAGTCAACTTGTGGCAGTCAGTCATATCTTTTACTCTTAATGAATGTCTTAACTTTTAAAAATTATAGTATGGTCATTGTGCTAAGGAAATATGGTATTTGTGTTTATGTGGGAGAAAAAGACTAAGATCCAAAAAGCTTTGTTTATTTTTCCAGTTGAATGTCAGGAGGAACAACTGAGTTTATGTTATACATTTAACATAGAACTAATATTTTAATATAGAAATTATTTATATAAACAGTTCTATGTTTTAATAAGGATTGATAAATATTTGTTGAAAAAATAAAGAAATTAGGTTCTTCTGTGTTTAATACAATGCTACCGTTCTAGGCTGAAGTTACTTATAGCTCATATATTTTCAACATCATATGTGATTATTATAATTAAACTAGGCATTAAGTAGTAGCATAACAGTATTAATAATAACAATACTTAGCTTCCTTAGGTTGCTGTCTTTACCAACTTACTTCCTCAACAGACAGCCAGTAAATGTGAGAGCCAGGACAGGCACACATGGATTTCAAATCCAAATTTGGAGCTCCCCTACTTTTACCACACTATACTGGGAGACTAGGATGTTTTAGTAAACTATTCTTAACTTCAGGA